>NC_091703.1:3010681-3313712 GCF_041296265.1 Equus caballus
CTTAACACAGATAATTCTAGAGGAGTACTATGTTTTCCTAGGCTCACTGATCCTCTTCAATCTTGTTTCATTTAGTTCTTCATTGTTCACTTTACAGAATGGTAACTCTCAGTCTGAGACAGCCATCTCCCCATGGTCCCCTTTGCAGTTAACAGAATCCAAGAGGTTGGTTCATATTTAAGAAGCTAATGGATTTGGTAAAGTTACCCATTAAGAGGCCAAATATTAACTTTCTTTGCTTCTGCAAAGAAAATATTGGGAGCAATTATTCTAGGGTGCAGTTAATTTGCTCATGCCATATTAACAGTTAAGTGTTGTGGAATAAGTTTAATCCTCAGTTTGATTATGGAAACATCATTGGGCTATGTATAAAATAAGTTACTAGCCAAGCCTAGCTGCTGGCAGGCACCAGAATCCGTGGCAGAGAGTCAGAGGAGGACATAAGCAGACACCAGGACAGCTGGCCTTGACCTCAGGAGGACTGCTTTGTAAAGCTATGATGACCATGCATCCTGACCCTCTTCCACAAAAGAACCGCAAATTTTCAGACAATTTAAGAGGATTCAGGACTTTCTAGAGCTGCTTTAATAAACATTTGGGTTTATATAACACATTTCAGACTTTAAAATATTCTATTCCAATTAAACTTAAAATTTGTGACCTATGGAAACAGATGCATGAAGAAGTGAAATGATTTAACTGATGTTCTGGGGCAAAATTACTAACATAAGAATCTTCGTAGACTTCCTGCTCACTTACCTTGAATAAGAGATCCTCGATTTCAGTAATTGGCTCCATTTCCCCTTCTCCAGCATCCGAAAGAGGGAATTCTTGCTGGAAGAGAGACTGAGGGGAGCCATGTGGAGCCGCTGGGTGAGAAGGAGGGGGGCGGGATGCGGGAGGCGCTTAAGCAGCATGTTGGGTGAGGAGAGTGACGGAGAAAAGAGCGCTGGAGTAAGTTTGCTGTGGACTCATTAGCGGTCTCTCAAGAGCGTAAAAGTACAATTTATCTTTCAATTCTTTATGGCTGTGGAAAGTGCTTTGAATGCAACGCACTCTAACATCCAATCATGTGGCACCCCAGGCGCCTGAGGACAGTGAGCCCTGAGACTTAGAGACCCAGTTCCAAACAGCGTCTACTATCTTTTCAGGCTCAAACAGGGCCCTTTCTGGACAAGATTTTCTCCCTCTTTCCCTCTCCCCTTCCAAACAAACCAACCAACCCTAGGTTATGGACTTCTGCCCTAGGAGATACTAGTTTTAAGTAAAAAAATTTCCATGATAACTAACATCTAACCTGTTAGATAGTTCCACACCTCCTCAAATTTCATTTCCCTCTGTATCTTTTCTCTCACACACAGCCCTCGCCCCAGGCACTGATAAGGATACAAATGATCTGGGTAGAGATGTGTGTTTCAAGTGATGTGGGGTCTCAGGAGAAGCTGGAGGGTTGCTCCCTTGCTGGAGAAACCATTCACAAGATTCAGCGCTTCTGTCTTTCAGGAAACAGAAGTATCCAACGCTTTCTCTCCTCCGGGAAGGCATGAACACGACGTGGGAGTTTTCTTTTACATTGAGGGTGAAAGCAAGTCATATACTCACAAACTTGACTTTGAGATGAGTCACAATGTGAGCTCAAATGCTTGTGGTTTGACTGAGTTCAGCCCGGAGAAGGGCTGGGTTCATCTGCCTCCTCAGAGCAGACTGTGCACCTTTCACAGAGGAAAACATCCGGGGCTTAGGCTGTGGACAATTTAAAGTTAAAATCCACTGGATATCAAGAAGTTCACCTGTTCTCAGGTAATTTCAAGGCTCTCTTAAGTGAAGTTGAAGTTCTCTTCCTTCCTCCCTCTCTGCCTTTGTTAAAAATATGCCAGATCCACTAAAAGGAGCCAGAGCTCCCTGGGGAAATGGCTGACTGCAGGACGGGAGCAAAAAAAGTATAAAATGAGCCCCCAAAGTAAAGAATTGCTCAAAAAATGATGGGGACGTGCCAAAAGGACACAGGAACTAGTTTGAAGGGGCTGCCACTGGTCAAACCTGAGAAAAATTGAGCATCGAAATGAATAGTGACAGTAATGAATTATAATTGATTGAATAAATAAAGAGGAAAGCTGTGAGTACATACATTCTGATGGCAGGGAAAAAATGAGTAGATAAAGGGGTACGGCAGAGGGAAAGCTCTTCCTTATAGCAGAATGCCAACTAATCCATGAAGAAGGAAGAGTAGAATTAGTAGTTATTGATGCTGGCTTGGCAAGCCCAGGAGTTGAAAGAAAGATTTCTTGGACTCTCAAAGTCTGGTCATAGTGCTCTTTTATTCAGAGAATAGCATGGGGACAGGACCCATGGGCAGTGAAAGGCTGCAATATGTTGAGGGTTAGGGCTAAATTTATAAGGCATGGGTATGTGACATTTTTACCAGACAAAGGAAAGATGATGTAAAAGGCACTAAGTGGTATCAGTGCAGGTGGGGTCTGGTTACTGAGTGGTCGTATAACTTTAGATATGAATTGGGTCATACAGATCGGCATGTAGGCCAGGACACCTCGGGCTTCTCTGCCTGGGGCAGCCTTGATCCATATCATAAAATCCCCCCTGAACCCATTTGACCCTGAAATCCTTTGGGGATATGGACGATGGTAATCTTTTGTCACTAATTCCAGCTGTACAAGGTCATAGAGCTGTCCCTAAATGGGGCCATAGGAGTACAGGCAGGAAGTTCAGTGGACCAGAAGGTTGCGCCCATGGAGTCCAAGGCAGACTAGGTAAACACATCCCCTGGAGGTGAGAGAATCATTTGATGAGAAGTGGTCCAGGAGGTGAAACTTTGTCGACATGTGGAAGGTAAACAATGAAATAGACAATAATTATAATAAGAAATATGAGCAGTATAATTAACCCAATGAATAAAACTTTGATAGTAGTCCAGAGACCTGGACCTGACCAGGAGTCCAACCAATCATTTAGGGATAAGGTAGGGTCAGACATGGATTTAATTTGGTGACTCATATCGGATAGGAAATTTGTTTAGGGCTTTCATGTGCCAGAGGACACTTTCGATTCCCAACTGGGGAAGGAAGATTGAGGCAAGGTGATCATACCAGTGGAAGACAGAACGGGTCCAGCATCATTGTAGGTTGGATAGGTTAGCAGGAGGAGATATAGTAAATGTAGTTCTACCTTGCAGCCAGATGAAACCTAGGGTGCATCGTCCAATCCATCCAGGTGGCAGCCAAGGCCTTAAGTTGGAGCCACATAACCACTGAGTGACACTAGGGGCTAACCAATGTGTGCTGGGCCATCTATCCCAGTCAGTCCCAAACCAATCAATATCTTTTAAGGCTATGATAGGAGAACACACATAACAAGGGATTTGTCCCATAGGTCAGGTGATATTAGGCCACATATCACAAGTGTGATTGGTTTGTTCCCAACATAGAAAGCCCTTTTGACTGAGTTGACCACTAGTAGGAGTGAGCCAAATATATTCATCCCAAATCTGATATAGCCAGGGTTATTTCTTGATTTGCATAAATAGGACTAATAAGGCCTAAGGCTGTGGGAATAGGGAGTAAGCTTAAAAGATTACTTTAGCTGCCTGTTTAGCTTCCCAGTCAGCAAAATTATTACCCTTGCTCTCAAGGGATAAATCCTTCTGATGTCACTGGCAGTGGACCACAGCCACTTGCTTTGGAAGAAGCACATAGTTTAAAAGAGCCAAAACCTCTGTTCCGTGTTTGATAGGGGAGTTCTTTGTGTTGAGTAATCTCTTTTCCTTCCATATGGCCCCACGTGCATGTAGGACCAAGAAGGCATATTTTGAGTTAGTGTAAATATTAATAACCATATCCTTTACCAGGTGAAGAGCTCAGGTAAGAGCGATGAGTTCAGCCTTTTGGGAAGACATATTGGCTGGAAGGGTTTGTGTCTTGATGGCATGCAAGGCATTTACTATAACATAGCCCACCTTGCGTGTGCCCTGTTCTATGAAGCTACTGCCATCAATAAACTAGGTGTCATCCGCATTCTCTATGGGGGAGTCCTAGAGTATACTTGTTCTATGATTTCAGAGCATGTATGCTCCAAATCCTGGACTGCGTAGTTAAGACCAGGCATAAGCTCTGCTGGATTAATTATTTGACAAACCTTAAGGATGACCTCAGGGATGTCTAAGAGGATGGCCTGATATTTAGTTAGATATCCTCTAGTCATCCATTGATGTCATAATCTCCATTTGGCTTCTTTACAGGCAAGACAGGAATATTATAGGGAGACTGACCTCATTTAAGGAGGCCATGACTGAGGAATTTTAATATGAGGGGCTGTAATCCTTCAGTTGCCTCTGGTTTTAAAGGGTATTGCTTCTCATGGGGTACAAGAGAAGAGTCCTACAGGGTACTAGAGACTGGCTGTGCTGTTAGAGCTCTTCCTGGAAGGGAGCAGTCTCAAACCTGGGGATTAACTGCTTCCCATATATGGGGTGCAATATTAGAGGGAACCTGGGAAACAACAGAGCTTGAAGAGAGAGTGGCAAACAAGCCATCCTCCTCATGTGTCAGAATAAATTGGCTTCCTAATGTTTTCATTGTCTCACCCTAATAATGGAGTAAAACAAGTAGGTAGGACTAGGAGAGTGTGGGAAAACACCAGCACCCAATATTGGCAAGATCAAGGGAGAGTTTGGTAACAAAACTTAGAGTCACCCTCTATTCGACAATTTTTTGATGGGACTTATGAGTTGGGCCAGAGTGGCAAACGAGTACAGAGTAAGTGGCTCCTATATCAATAAGAAAATCAATTTGCTTCCCTTCCACTTCCAGAGTAACCTGGGGCTCAGTCTGTTCAATGGTGACAGGAGCCGGACTGGCCTCTGGGCCCCTTCAGGTGGAGTCCTCAGGATCACATCTCTGGGCAGGGGAGTGTGTTCTTGGCCCCTCCTCACTCTGGAGGCGAGGACAATGACACTTCCAATGTCTCTTTCACTTGCAGAGAGGACAAGGCCCAGGAGGAAGATCCTTTCTTGGGCACTTTTTGCTCCAGTGTCCAAATTGATGGCAGCGGTAACAAGTGGACTCACCTGGGCCTCCGGCATTGGTAGTTTGCGACCTGGGCCCCTGGTTAGCCTGTTTCTGTGGCATATCTGCAATGGCGGCTGCTGAAATGTGAGCTTACCCCTTACCCTGTAATTTTGCCCTTCTGTCCTTATCCTGTTTAAGAGTCAAGTCCCGATCATTAAAGACCTGAGTAGCAACCTCCAAAAGTCTCTGTACAGGTGTTTGAGGACCCAAGGCCAATTTAGTCAATTTTCGGCGTATGTCTGGGGCAGATTGACTAATGAAGTGCATGTTTAGAACAGTCATCCCTTCCGGAGAGGTAGGGACTAGATTAGTGTATTTTCCAATAGCTTCAGCTAATCTCCCTTGAAAAAGCACAGGGTTTTCATCTGTTCCCTGAGTTATTTCCCAGAGTTTGTCAAAATTGACTGGCTTTGTATAGACACACATATACAGAGTCTCCACAGCTATTGTTTTAAAATTACTGCCATGAGTCAGGTACAGTAACACAAAGCTCACCAGTTATGAATCCAAATTTTGTTTTGAGCTTTTTACTAATATTTGTGGAGAGGACATTTAAGATTCTAGGCATCTTATGGTCTAGTCAAGGGCATGCTTATGGCTGTTTTCCCCTTTTTCCTTTTTTTTCTTCAGTCTTAGGAATTGTGGTGGACTAGCTAACTGTTCCTGGAGAGGGGAGAAGATAATCCTTTTTGAGATAAAGGAAGTGAGTGGAATCTGAACTGCCTCTAGAGCTGTATTTCCAGTCTTGCAAGGATTTCCTAAGGACAGTTGCTCTTGATTTCCCAGAAACTGGGTTGTAACTCAAATTACACTATAGGTTGATCTGCCTGTCCAGTTACACGATAAAGGCACAGAGAAACCCCTCAAGTTTTCTCCAAGATGGAGTTTCTGGGGCATAACCCATCCAATTGAAAGTGTTTCCAATTAGTTAGAATGCACCCGGGAGGTGAGTCTCTGGGGACGCTTGGGGTGTTCCCCAGGGTGGTAAAGCTGGTGGCTGACTGACTGCAGCTGGAGAAGGGTGCGGAGCCTGACTGTGGGCATCAATATGGTTATAAGTGTTAGTCAAGTCCCACTCAGCCCGGGCACTTACTTCCTGAGCCAGCACAAGGCGAGCCAGGGAGGCAAAAGGCAAAGGCCTGGAGCTGGCTGGGGGCTGGGGCTCCCAGGGCCCAGGGTTGAAAGTTAAGTCCCTGGCAACAGGGTTTCATATTTTCGATGTTATAGAAGGTCCAGGTTCCGCTCAGTCCAGCCTGAACTTAACCTCAACTTGATGACAACAGAGGGGGTGATGAACGAAACAGACAAAAAAAGGAAAAGAAGAGATCAGGCCTCATGCTTATGACTGCTTCCTGAGGGTTATCAGCATAAGGGTCACACAACAGTTCCCGTGCTGAGGCACACAGCCCAGCAGGACAGTTCACAGAATGAATCACAGGTCTCCTATTCTCACAACTGACTCAGTAGGCACCTAAAATACTCAACGAGTCAACCGCCAAGAGAGGGCCCCCCTGCTTGTGGTTGCCAGGGTGATCAGACCGGGAAACTGGAATGGGGGCTCCCAGGGGTGGAGCCTTTGACTCTTTAAAGATTTCTCTGTTTCTAGGTTGCAAAGCTCAAAAGGGGCCCAAAATGGCCACTTTAACTTCAAGAGAGATGAAAGAAAAGGGTCCACTACCTTGAAAATCCCCCCTGAAGCTAGGGCAGCGTCCTACCTACCCATCATTCCTCCTGTGGGGTTCCTATAGCAAGGGGTGATGGGGATGTCCCTCTGCATTGCATCCCTTGTATATCTTCCCTATTATGCCTGGCAGTAACAGGTGCCTGGTGAATGGTCCTGGAGGCAAAAAAATAGAGAAAAACAGTGGAGAATTTTCCACTGGTCTGGGGGACATTCTACCCAATTGTGTCCTGGAGCCATTCTCCCAAGAAGAGGTTCCCATACTCAACCAAAGGTTAGAGTTTGGTACTTTCCTTGAACCAGAGTCCTGACTGGGACTTTCCCGTGGTTCAGAGTGTGGTCAGGAGCCATAGGGAGGGATTCCAATCCAGCCTTAGGAAAAGAAACCTGCCACAGGAGTCTTGGAGATTGGTGACTGTCCTAATGACTTAAGTGGTCTACCCGTGCCCACGTAAAATTTATATATTAGAGATAGGATTAGGAAGGAATGGATTACTTCATTCTTCATCACCCTCAGGCTTAAGGTACTGAGTCTCTTTAGGCTGAATGCCAAGATCTGTCCCATAGAGTAGCCATGGGAAGCAAATGTGGATTCATACAGCTGTCCGAGAAGGTTCTCGATGGAGAAGTGAATTTAGATCCATCCTTGAAAAAGAGGAAGGCACAAGGAAGAAAAGGGCACTTACCAGAACTTAAGCTTACAAGCCGTTGAAGCAAGATCCTCGTACAGGCCACCAGAAGAAATGATGCGGGCTGGGCAAGCCCAGGAGTCCAAAGAAAGAGTTTTCGGACTCTCAAGTTCTGGCAGTAGTGCTCCTTTATTCAGAGAATAGCATGGGGACAAGACCCATGGCAGTGAAGAGCTGCAATGTGTTGAGGGTCAGGGCTAAATTTATAAGGCATGGGCATGTGACTTATTTTTCCCAGACAAAGGAAAGATGATGTGAAAAGTCATTAAAATGGTACCAGTGCAGGTGGGGTCTGGTTACTGTGTGGTCGTTTAACTTTAGATATGAATCGGGTCATATAGATCGGCATGTAGCCCAGGACGCCTTGGGCTTCTCTCCCTGGGGCAGCTTTGATCCACATCAGTTATTACTTTGCAGCCAACATAATAATAATTGATTCAGGCAAGAATTGTCACTGAATTAAAATCACCGGATGAAATGCGGAGGCAGATATTTACAGTCTCCTCGTATCTGCCCACAGATTATTAACTAACCCAAGGTTAGAAGGGACCTTTCTAGTGGAGAAATCCAGAGGACACCACCTTAGCTAAATGACCACACTCAAACGGAGGCAGTCCATGAAACAATGGCCCTGATCTCTTCAGAAAGTCAGTGCCATGGAAAACAGTGAAAGGCTGAGGAATGCTCCAGATTGAAGGACTCTAGGGGACAGGATATCTAGACGCACCGCACAATGCTAGATTGGATCTTGGAATGGAAAAAAGAAGTTGCTTTTAGGACAATTTTGGGACAATTAGCAAAATTGGAATATTTCCTGTATGTTAGATTATAATAGTATTGTATCAATATTAAATTTTCTAAATTTGATAATTGTACTGTGATGCTGTAAAATTTTGTTCTGGTCCTTAGGAGATACACAATATTTATAGATGAAGGGTTGTGATTTCTGCAACTTATACCAAGTAATGAAAAAGCAAGAAGAATCAAGCAGAGGGATGCACAGAGACAGGGACGCAGACACAGAGAGAGGTGGAAGTGGAGAGAGTCACATGGCTAAGTGCTAATGGTGGGAGAATGGGGGTGAAGGGCATATGGACATTAACTTTACTGTTCTTGCAACTTTTTGGTAAGTCTTTATTTCCTTCAAAATAAAAAGATTAATTAAAAAATAACTTCTGACAAGGGGTTAATCTCCAAAATACATAAAGAACTCATACAACTCAACAATAAAAAGCAAACAACCTGATCAAACAATGGGCAGAGGATATGTATGAACAGACACTTTTCCAAAGAAGATACACAGATGGCCAACAGGCACATGAAAAGATGTTCAACATCACTAATTATTAGGGGAATGCAAATCAAAACTACACTAAGATACCATCTTACACCTATCAGAATGGCTATAATTACCAAGACAAAAAACAACAAATGTTGGAGAAGATGTGGAGAAAAGGGAACCTTCATACACTGCTGGTGGGCATGCAAACTGGTGCAGCCATTATGGAAAACAGTATGGAGATTTCTCAAAAAATTAAAAATAGAAATACCATACAATCCAGCTATCCCATTACTGGGTATTTATCCAAAGAATTTGAAATCAACAACTCAAAGAGATTTATGCACCCATATGTTCTTTGCAGCATTATTCACAATAGCCAAGACGTGGAAACAGCCCAAGTGCCCATGGATGTATGAATGGATAAAGGTGTGGTATATATATATATATATATATACACACACACACACACACAATGGAATACTGCTCAGCCATAAAAAAGACAAAATCATCCCTTTTGCAACAACATGGATGACCCTTGAGGCTGTGATGTTAAGTGAAATTATCCAGACAGAGAAAATCAAACACTGTGTGATTCTCTCATATGTGGAAGATAAACACATGGACAAAGAGAACAGATTAGTGGTTACCAGAGGGGAAGGGGGTTGGGGGTGGGCAAAAGGGACAAAGGGGCGCATATGTATGGTGATGGACAAAAATTAGACTACTGGGGGTGAGCACAATGAAGTATATTCAGAAATTGATAAATAATAATGTATACCTGAAACTACACAATGCTATAAACCATTATGATCTCAATAAAATTATTGGGAAAAAGAAATAACTTCCTGAGAGAAGCTAAAGGGAGAATAACTTCTTTCTAAAATTATTACTATTTAACAGTAATGTGTGCTATTTGTAAAAATGTTTGAAAACACGATTCAAAACGTTAAAGTTATCTCTTCTTTTACCACACAGATGTAGCCTTGCAAACATTTAGAATGAATATTGTAAACATACCTTTTTGTCTTGCCTTTTTTTTCATGTAATATTTACAAGAACAATATGCCAGGATTTAACGTTTCTTAATGATTTAAAATTGCTTATTGTTTACCTCATTTGATTTTTAAAAATATTTTGTTTTTATTATAAAGGTCACCAACTTAATATTAAAGAAAATGATATACAGTTCTTTTAGCTAATACTTCTTTTGTTATTTTAAAAAGTGTGCCAAGCACAGTGATAGGCACTGGAGGTATTAGACAGAAGGGTTTGGTCTCGGCCTCATTGAGACCATGAGGTAAATGCAACTAGATCATATGTGACGGGCACAACCAGCCAGATTTCCTTTTTTGAAATATATTTACATATGTTCTCTTTTTCACATATTTTTAAATGCAGGTATCTTCTCTCTCTCTTTCTTAAAAAAGTGAAAATGAAATATAGTTTTAAATCCACGTGTGTCCCACATTCATGTCTGTTTAAAAAACAAAAATAAAAGGCCAGCTTTTTAGTGTTAGAACATTCCTTTATTTTTCTAACTTATCAAAAATAATGAATCAGTCCAGGCTTTACATCTCTTAGCTCCCTAGTAGTCCTCATCCTGTTTTTCCTTCTAATGTGTGGTTGGCTCTGTGGTTTCTGCATCCAAAATTCATTGTCCCTATGGCTCGCTACATGGTGGTCCCAATGATACCAAAGATGTACGTGGCAGAGCGATGCCAACATTCGCAGTTATAAGTTGTTAATTTTTTTTAATGTCAAAGTTGGCGGACACATAGTAAGAGAGTTACATAAAATGGCAGAGAGTACAGTGTCTTCCCAGACAGCGGTGTCTCTTTCTAGGTGACTCAAAGCCCCAGGGGTGGGCAAACAGCTGTGGGTGACCCATCCACAAGAGTGAGGGTTCCACCAGGTGCAAAAAGCCCTTTTGTACTTGTCCCCGGGATGTTTTCAATCCCTTGGCCCTCCTCACGCCTGACTCTTCTGAGATCTTCCGGCTATACCTGACTGCACGTCAGTGCAAAAACCAGTGTGCTGACACCTGAACGCATTCCTGAACGTTTGCTGGAAATGGAGAAGGAAAGTCAAGTCTGCTTCACCAGCAGAGGCTCAGGGTGGCTGACGTACTCTGCAGTGTCCTCACAGGGCAGGTCAATGTTTTAAAGTCAAATAGTGAGATAGGTGCTTAGAACAGTTCTGAAGCCATCCAGTATTACCTGTTTGAAAATGGTGAATCAAGATACCACAAGGTGGGGTGTGGAGCTTAACATACTCACCCAAGAAGAGGCGTGGCCCATCGGAAGGGCCATCAGAGTCCTCATGAGCTTGCCCAGGGCTCCTGGCAAAGCAATGACATGAAACTTTAGGGCCATCGTTCAGGTCTGAGAAGTCAAAATTATGCTTCCCTGACAAGAAGGGACAAAAACTGCCCCCACCTTCAGTGAGACAGAAACTGTCAAAGAGTAACTCAGACATCTAGTCAATTATCATCAGTTGTTTACTTGTCTATAAGTGAGAGAATAATCAGTTTTATCAATGTTATATAACAAAGGAAAAAGAGACGCATATGAGAACAGAAGCAGAGGGGGAAGACAGACAGTTTGCACTCACTGGGATAAAACTGATTTGCAGTCAGCTGGCAGAGGTGAGCAGGAGCGGGTTGACCAGGAGTCCCAGTGAAAAGACATCCCGTTGTTACGGGCTTTCTGGAAACCCTGAGATTAGCTTTGGTGCATAAGTGACAAACCTTCCTAACGTCTGCCAGTGTCCTATCAGCACCTGTACTTTAGCAAGGCCAGCTCTGCTCCAACTCCCTAACTGGGGTTTCTCACTAAAACCTGAGGTAGGTGGATCCCAATGGGCAAACCCCTATCCTATCGACAGTGAGAGTGTCACTGTTGTCTTTCTCAGCAAGGCAGGCAAGGCAGGCGTCTATGCACAGGGGAATGTCACACTGATGGGCATGACTCAGATATAACCTGGTCCCTTGCTGAACTGTCAATACTGGACCGAAGCACTCTTTGTGGCACTCGAAAGAACTGCATTTGTCATAAGGCAGCCTATCCAAAGTCAGAGAGCGTGCCGCCTGGCTCACGGGCCACTGAGGAAGGCCCAAGGGCTGCCTGGACACTGAAGACAGGAAAGGACTGCCAAGCTAGACTTCATCGGGACTGGGACAAAGGAAATGCCTCTGACCCCCATGCCCTCAATGAGCCGTCAGATCGGAAAGGGTCCCG
The DNA here is from genome assembly GCF_041296265.1 of Equus caballus. Classification (NCBI taxonomy): domain Eukaryota; kingdom Metazoa; phylum Chordata; class Mammalia; order Perissodactyla; family Equidae; genus Equus; species Equus caballus. Next base: position 3,022,651 of record NC_091703.1, read on the forward strand.
GGGAGTCAGGTTGTTAGCTGATACACCTGAGAAGAGCTCCGTTGTACTAGAAGGCGTTTTTCTCACCACTAGACTGTGGGCTCCGGATCACTCCATCTCAGACAAATTCTGGAATAACTTGGTACTCCTGGACAAGAAGGAAACGTGCTCATGTGGTCAGCATATCAGTCTGAATTAGAAATGTGCCAGATTTGTTGGCCTGGTCACAAACTGTCTCAGAAACACAGAACATTAGAATTAGAAAGGGTCTCAAGGATTATTTTGTCCAAGTGCATGTTTTTACAGATAAGGAAACTGAGGTTCAGAGAGATGCAAGGAGTGTTGTTCCCAAGTTACTTTGTGAGTTCAGGTGGGAAACCAAGGCTGGATTTCAGATCTGCTCATTTTCAGCTGAATTATCTGTTAGCAACATGTGGTTACCTCCCTATTTATTGCTAACTAATTGTCTCCTTAATAAATGACTGTCCTTGTCACATTCATACATTTTATCCTTTCTTTTATTGTAGTAAAGTACATATAACATAAAATTTACTATTTTAACCATTTTTTACTGTACATTTCAGTGGCATTAAGTACATTCATGTTGTTGTGCAACCAACACGACCATGCATCCATAGCACACTTTCCATCTTCTCAAACTGAAACTCTGCACACACTACACAACAACTCCCCTTGACCCCTAGCCCCAGGCCCTGGCAGCCTCCATTCTACTTTCTGCAAGTGCCTCATAACGTAGAACTGTGCTTGTCCTTTTGTGACTGGTTTATCTCACTTGACATATGTTTTCAAGGTTCGTCCATGTTGCACCATGTATCAGCATTTCATTCCCTTGCATGACTGAATAATATTCCATTGTATGTATGTACTACATTTTGCTCATCCATTCTCCCACTGATCAGACATTTGGGTTGTTTCCACCTTTTGGCTATTGTGAATGATGCTGCTGTGAATATTATTGTACAAATGGCTGTTCAAGTTCCTGCTTTTAATTCTTTTGAGTATCTAGCCAGAAGTGGAATTGCTGGATCATAATTCTATGTTGACATTTTTGAGGAGCCACCATTCTGTTTCTCACAGTGGCTGTCCCATTTTACGTACCTGCCAGAGGTGCACAAGGCTTCCTATTTCTCTACATCCTTGCCAGCACTTGTTATTTTGTTTTGTTTTGATAAAAGCCATTCTAGTGGATGTGAAGTGGTGTCTCATTGTGGTTTGATTTGCGTTTACCTACTGATTAGTGAGGTTGAGCAGCTTTTCATGTGTTAGCCTCTGTTTATAATCCATTTTCCAAAAGATGTCTTTTCTCTGTGTGCACAAGTGGCTGCTTGTTTGCAGGGCAAACAAACCAGGATCATGAGATCCGTGAGTCTGGAGTATCTGTTCGCTTGTGGATTTTCTGAGGGGCAGTTTGAAGTAAAAAATCAGTCCCCTGTGGCAGAAAGAGATGAGACGGTTGCTGGACGGGAGTTTGAAACTAGGAAAGCTGGGGTTAGTGAGCCCTGCGTGGGCCAGGTTGTTCAGTCTGTTTCTTCTCCTCTTCTCACTGCTGGCAGCCAGTCAGGGGCAGGTCCTCGAGCTTCACCGAGTCCTTTGACACCCATGGCTTCTCTTACCTCTGCCCCTTCCTCCCACTCTAGCCCCATTCTCCTCACCAACACATCAAATTAGGCATGTAAAAGTGTGGTACAAATGCAAGGAGTTATTCAACAGAGGGTACATGCTGGCCTCAGGTCCTCTCTAACACCATCTTGTCACTCACTCACAGCTCACAAAATAACCCCAGAGACACACCCCCTCTTACCATTTTCTCTCAAGCCTGTCTCATAACCATCCTCCCTTTCTACCCCTCCTCCCTCTCTCTCTCATCTCTACCCTCCCGTCCTTCCTTTCTTCTCTTCCTCCTTCTTTCCCAATCATCTTCTCACTGTCCACTGAACAAGGCATTCATTTTCCTACCCCTGGGGTTTGTTGCCCTGTTTCCCAGGACTGAAACATCTGTCACCTTCTTCTCAAATCATTCAGTCCTACCTGTGCTACATAAACTAGCATCTTCCCTCTTGTCTGTGACTTTCCGGGCCGTTGAAACCCTCACAGCTGCTTCCCCAGCCTCCTGAGATCCGACTGGCCTTGGATTTCAGGAACCTGCTGGTGGATCGCTCTCCTACCGCTCATTCTATTTTGCTTTGACTGCTGCAGTAGCTGGCACACTCCTTGAGGCAGAGACCCTGTCTCACTCATCCAGAGATGCAGGAAGCACAAAGGGCCCCTGTTTCCGGGCAAAGCCTTGCCATCCACTTGCAGCCCTGCTGCTCACTAGCTTTGTGGTTTGGGGTTGTTTTTCTCATCAGTTTACAAGGAAGTGCTACTAAATGATTGTTATTATTGTTTTCTTCTCTGATATCAATGATCTTTTATCTCACATAGTATGGCACCAGCTTCATGAACCTATATTGTCTGATGATCTTCTCGGCTTCTATGTCCCCAGACCAGACTACTGGCTACAAAGCACACACAGCAAGGTCACTCTGCAAGTTCCCACTGCAGAGCCAATGTTCACCACAAGTGCATATTTATATGTGTCTCTGTCCTGTGAATAACCTTAGTTGCTGGTGCTTAGAGCAAATGAGCTACAATTTGTGTCTTTATTACACAGTCAACATGCAGACCCAAAGAACACGTTCTTCCTAGGGAAAACCAAAGACACTTTGTTGCATCCTTAAATGTATGACAGGTACTGTGAAGAGCTTCCTCCTTTAATGAGCTGAATTGGGTGGCATTAAAAACATCCAGTCTATTTGTTTCAGTGATCTGAAATCAGTACAGTTCAACTCTATCTTCCAGGTTGTTTCTAGAGTAATTTCTTTTTTTGCAAATAATGGTCTTTTTTCTTAACCAATTTTCCCTCAGTAATTGCTCATTCCTGGAGCTATAATGGAGTTATCTGCTCTGGTCACCTTCCTTGTATCGGCCTCCCTCAGGGCCTGGTGGCCGCTCACCACTTGGGCTTCCGGCTCCCTGCCAGGATTCAGGATTCCAGAGCGCCCCTGCCAAGCACTCTGAATTCACCTGCAAAGACTCCAGTCCTCATGGACCCCGGGACAGCTTTGCTCAAGCGTCCCGGGGCGTTAGCTGTTCAAGTGCCCCAGAGAAGGCAAAGAACGTTCCGGGAGTCCTAGGCCCCAAGCATCAGCCTGAATACTGCCTTCAAGGGGCAGTGTCCCCAAAAGCAATTCCCCATTGCTACGGTAACAAATTACCAAAAATGTGGTGGCATAAACAACACAAATTTGCCACCTCACAGTTGAGTAGGTCGGAAGTCCCGATGGGTCTCCCTGGGCCAGAACCAGGATGCCGCAGCGCTGGATTCCCCCTGCAGCCTCTAGGAGAGACCCCGCTCCCTGCTTTCCCAGCTCCTGGGCTGCCCCATTCCTTGGCTCGTGGCTCCCTTTCTTCAAAGTTAGCAGCATCGTGTCTCTCTGACCCTTCTTTCGTTGTCACTTCTCTCTCTCTGATCACAGCCAAGAAATCTTCTCTGCTGCTAACCATCCACATGATCACACTGGGCCACCTGGGTGATCCCAAAAAATCTCCCCATTTCAAGGTCCCTAATTCCATCTGCAAAGTTCCTCTTGCCCCCTAAGGTGACATTCACAGATTCAGGGATCAGGATTTGGGCATCTTTGGGCCATCATCCTGCCCAGCACAGGGGCAGAGAGGCAGGGGCGTGGGGCACTGCTCGTTGCCACTGTGGGGGCAGGCCTCAGACAAACTTCTGTATTTTCTGCTTTTATCCGCATCGGTCCCCATTTGTCTTCTATCCCAAAGCTTGTTTCTTGCTACTATTGCAGACTATGCTTTTCATTAAAAACTCACTCTCCTGCCTCCAGGTGTGATTTTCTCTCTACCAGGTGCTTCGGAACCAGTCTTTCCAACCTGCAGGCCCCAAAGGTGAGCTCATAGCAAGCCCTGGGGCCAGTTGTCAACCCTTCGTAGCAGCAGGAGACAGAGCTCAGCCGGGGTTCTCCAAGCACTTTTTCTTTCATGAGGAAAGGAAACAACTCAGGGCTGTAATATTATGCTCTGGAGCACTTATTCCTAACCATTATGAGTTTCATAAACTTGCTTTAAAATCCAGAAATTTCCAGGACATCTCCCTGTGTGATTATCTACAACTTTCAGAATGTGTTGACTGTTCAATTATATAATGACTACAAGTTACTCTGACATCAGTATGAATATGAAAGAGCTTGTATTTTATGAATCACAGTGGCATCTACGTAATTTGAAAGACAGGACAGTTGTGGGTAAGAAAATGTTATTTATTTGATCTAGAGAATATGCTTGCTCTGGGTATGGATGTGTGGGCACCAAATATGACTCCTGGCCTTATTGGGAAGGTTCTTACGGCGGCAGGCAGTGTCCCTGATTCATTTTTCTGAGCTCTTCATGAGACGACCCAAATATTGCAGGCCTTCCCAGCCCCTCTCCAAGGAAAAGCTTTCCAAGCTCTGTCCGTAGGAACAATTGAGACAGAGAAGAAGTGTATTCATGTCCCTAAGCCTGTGGGTTACGGCAGGCACAAGACAGCCCAGCCACAGAGGGTCAGGCCTCCTCCTTCGTGCCCCTAGCAGAAGAAGGGAATCTATCTGCACCTTCAGTATATTCCGCATCCACAACGATGAGGCGTGTGTCCCCTGGCCTTTCATAAGAAGCCTACCAGCCCTCTCAGACTCCTGGTGTCCACACCCAAACGACTTGCTCCTCTTGGAGGCAAGCCCCCACTCAATCCCATGGAACCTTTGGCCTCACTTTCCAAGTCCCACTTGTCTGTCTAACTCTTAACTTCTCCCTTTCGTTTGTACAATCGCCAGTTCAAGGTGCTTTCTGTGAGCTGCTATTTTCAACAATGTTGCAAGAAATATTACTTTCCTCCACGATTCTTCCTCTTGGTCCATTCTGACCTTTTTTTCTCTTGAAATTTCAACTCCACCCATTCTTTTCTGAAAATCCCTTATGGGCTGGACATGAAAAATGTAATTCAGTTAAAGCTTATGAAGTCATACCATATTTACGATTTTTTTCTTTTGAAGTAGTAGTTAACCATGAGGCCAAGTAAAGCTATGGCAGGTGCACCGCTCATCCTATAAAAACATCTCACTTGCAAGTTTATGTTTGCTTGAGATTATTTGCCTACCTCTACTAGATAGATTTTTCATGAGCCTTCACAGTTTGTAGTAAATATTCTCCACTCAGTGTTTTCACTCTCCACTTGTAGCACTGACTCAAGGAGGTGTTTTCTAATCGAACTGTGTTTCAGAGTCTTTATTCTTCATGACGTTTCCCCTTAGACGTGGGGTATTTCCTCTTAGCAGCTCGACCTGCATATTTTTAGCAAGTGGAGTGTTGGTAGAAGCCTATCAGTAAGAACAAGCTATCCAGAGATCTATTCATCTGCCTGCTTCGACTTAGCCCCACAAACCTAAACCAAAGCAAACACCCATTGCAGATTTTTCTGGACACATCTTAAGGGTATTCACAGCGCTTTTCACTAAGGGGTAAATCATCAGCACAGTGCACCTCAATGAAAGCCTCACGTGGAGGCCGCTCAGCAGGTGTGCCATCCTAGACACCTTTAACAAGGGGCCCAGCCAAGCTTTAGGGGTCTGCTTGGAGCTTTCAGTGCCTAAAATAATCCTGTGAGGTGAGTAACTAGAAAAGTGAGATCTAACAAGCCTAAATGATTTGGCCAAGAATACAGCAAATTAACGGGAGCCAGGGATAGATAGGTCTTCCAGAAATGAGTTCAGGTCCCTTTCCCAAAAAACGTGTGGCTCCAGAGTCCTCCAGGTCATGGAACCTACTGCCCTGAAGTCACTGAGGACCTGAGCCCAACCAGGCGTTGCTCGACCTCTGCCCAACCAGGCTCCCTTCACCTCCGCCGGACCAGGCATCTCCAAGGAGTCGAATGGGCAGAGTGCACTTCACAGTGAGAGGCCCACATGGCACAAAACCAGTCATTTGCATTTGGAGTCAATTCTGGGACTGTTACACTCCGTCTGGATCACTGAGCCGCTTTGGCCAGGTCCATCCGAGCTCCTTCATGAACAACCGATGGAGGGCAGAGGAGTGAACGAACCAGTCTGATCTCAGGGAGCTGGAATCTCCCACCTGAAGATCCATAACAATGACATCTAAACCCAAGGGACACAGTGAAGCATGGGGCATCAGTGACTGTTAGTGCATTTTGAACCATGGGGAGTCTTGTTAACTGTTTATGTGGTTAAATTTTTTGCTCCTCAGTTCAATATCAGGGAATGCACCCACTCACACATGGACACACACACACACTCTCACACTTAATTAAAGACCAGCACGAAAACCTCTTCCAAAGCTTCTAATGTAGAAATTAATCTGAAGATGGAAGACAGAACATAAATAAAGGAAATAAACAGTGTCACGGTGGTCACATTTGTTTTCCTTTTTCCTGTTTACTCACTGTTTATGGCAGTCCTACAAAATCTCTCATAATAATCCCTTCTGGCAAAAGGTTATCAGGAAAAATCACATTGCAGTGTGAGTTTTCAAGTTTCCTTCCAATAATGGTCCTAAAAGGCCCCATGTGTAGGGCAAACCTCCAGTTTTCCCATCTGCAAAATTATTTAGAAATAAAAGATGATCTTGGGACTTAGATCTTCAAGATCGCATGTTTATTCAACCATCTATTTCTTCCCTCACTTATTTATTCAATAAAAATGTACATGTGTCAGGAACTGGGCTGGTGCAGAGAAGAATACAGAAGACTGAGCCCTAGTTACCTGGCGGTTTCTGATCTAATAGGACCCTTAGGACATTTCACAGATAATTATAACAGAGCAGAATGAGGTAACTGCCACGACAGACGTATAAGCAGCATGCTCTGAGAAGGCAGAAGGAAAGAGTAACGCATTGTGCTTGGTGGGAGGGAAAGCACAAAAGCTTTATGGAGAAAATGGTCCATGAGCTGGGCCTTGGTTAAGAAGTTGTGATAGTCAACATCCGGGGGGAAGAGGAGCAGAGGACACTGAAGAGGACCCCAGACGTTGGCAGAAATGCTGGAAGAAAGGCAAGGGAGCAGAGAGAAGGTATAAAATTACCTTCCCTATGAGCGTGTAGAGACCAGGTTATAGACAACTCTCGGGGGAGTTGAGGTGACACACGTGCAAGTCACCTAACGAGCCTTCAGCCCTCACTTATTTGGGGGAGTTTTGCATATTTACATTATCCTGATCTGTACTCTGTTCTACAAGTGGTGATTGCTTAAAATTAAGTCATAGAGTCTGCCTACTGTAGACTCTGATGTCCTACTGACAGCTTCACATGTTAAAATTGAAGGTAGAAGGACGGGAATCAACCGGATCCAGCCACAGCACTCTGAGAGGCCAGAAGTGAGAGAATACAAGAGTCCCCCCTTATCTGCAGTTTTGCTTTTTACAGTTTCAGTTCCCGACAGTCAACCATGGTCTGAAAATATTAAATGGAAAATTCCAGAAATAAACAATTCATAAGTTTTCAATTATGTGCCATTTGGAGTAGTGTGATGAAATCTCACCCTGTCCTCCCGGGCATGTGAGTCATCCCTCTGTCCAGCATGGCCACACTGTGCGTGACACTCAGCCATTAGTCGCTTAGCCGTCTCAGGTATCAGATCGACTATCATGCTGTTGCAGTGCTTGTGTTTGGGCACCTTTATTTTACTTAATAATGGCCCCAAAGTGCGAGTACTGATGCTGGCAATTAGGATATGCCAGAGAGAAGCAATAAGGTGTTTCCTTTAAGCGAAAAAGTCAAAGTTCTGAACTTAATAAGGAGAGAAAAAAGTCATGCTGAAGTTGCTAAGATCTATGGTATGGGGGCTGGCCCATGGCCCAGTGGTTGAGTTTGCGCACTCTGCTTTGGCGGCCCAGGGTTTCACTGGTTCGGATCCTGGGCACAGATGTGGCACCGCTCATCAGACCATGCTGAGGCGGCACCCCAAGTGCCACAACTAGAAGGACCCACAACTAAAATATGCAACTATGTACTGAGGGGATTTGGAGAGAAAAAGGGGAAAAAAAACCCCAAGGAAGATTGGCAACAGTTGTTAGCTCAGGTGCCAATCTTTAAAAAACAAAAGAAAGAAAAGATCTATGGTATGAACGAATTTTCTACCCAGGAAATCGTGAAGGATAAAGAAGTTTGTGCCAGTTTTGCAGTCACACCCCAAACTCACAAGTTAGGGCCACAGTGTGTGATAAGAGCTTAGTTAAGATGGAAAAGCATTAAATTCATGGGTGGAAGACATGAACAGTTTTAAAACATGTCCGACTGACAGCAGTGAGTTGTTCCAGAAAACACTGAGCCTATACAGAGACCTCAGTAAGGGAGCCCCTCAAACGAGTGACACCAGCCCTTTACTGCACATGAGAGATGGTTCCACAGACTTAGGAATGGTTTTGGACTGAAAGAGAGACAGACAACATTCACATAACTTTTATTACAGTATATTGTTATAATTGTTCTATTTTATTATTAGTTATTTTTGTTAATCTTACTGAGCCTAATTTATAAATTAAACTTTATCATAGGTATGTATGTATAGGAAAAAAAATGGTATATACAGGGTTTGGTACTACCTGTGGTTTCAGGCACCCCCTGGGCGTCTTGGAACGTATCCCCTTGGATAAGGGGGGACTATTATAGATTGGAACTGACATAGACGAGGGAGAAAAGGGACATGCTGATTACAACAGCAAAGGGAGGCGACGTGCTAAGTTTTACATGTAGAAAAGAAGACGGATGATGAATGTTCTCAAAAGACTTAACTTTTAGATTTGATGTTGACAAAAATCTTTCCAATGAAGACTCAGAAGAAGGCAATCTTCAATAGGAAATTCAAGAGGCGCCAAAAGAACAGCCACCTATACGTTCCTGTGTGTTCCTCTGTATTCTCTCCAAGGAAAGGTGTTTAACAAAAGTTCAATAATTCAAATCTTTACAAATAATACTCAGGTTACAAGAGATGGTATAATTTTTGTTTCCTAAAAAAAGCCCTATAAATATTATGTATTTATATACATATGAAAAAATAATATCTGGGGTTGGCCCAGTGGCATAGCGGTTAAGTTTACACTCCACTTTGGTGGCCCAGGCTTCCCCAGTTTGGATCCCAGGTGTGGACATGGCACCACTTATCAAGCCATGCTGTGGTGGCATCCCACATACAAAGTAGAGAAAGATGGGCACAGATGTTAGCTCAGGGCCAATCTTCCTCAAAAATAAATAAATAAAATCTGCAAGAGCATTTACAAAAGTATTAATAGTAGAAGAGTGACTTGTGATTTTTTTTGTTCCTCACCTGAATTTCTAGTTTTCTGTCAAGTACAGAGCCATTTGGTCCCCTCCTACCTCAGCGTGGTGTCTGGTTAGGACTATGGGGCATGGAGCTAGGTGGCCTGGGTTGGAATCCCAGCTCCATTAGCCTCACTTGCTGTGGGCTATGTTGCTCAATCACTCTGCACCCCAGCTTCCTCGTCTGTAAAATGGGGACATCAACAGTGTAGGGCTGCTGTGAAGGCTATGAGTTAACACATACAGAGGACTCAGAACAGGGCCTGGCACATAGTGAGTGCTATCACTCTATTTCCTGCCTCAGAATAGCCAGAGATAGGCCCCAGCAGGACTGTTTATGTAAGGGGTGACTGTCAAATGATTGCATCTGCACATGTCAGCAGGGTTCTGCTGACAGAACCCCAGCTGGCTCCTGTTCTCATATTGCCCAACCAGGTCGTCAACCCGGCTAGGCCAGGGTCTGTGATGCACTGGGAACCCTCCAGAAGGCCAGGCACCATTCATGTTATGGGTGTTCAATATGTATTAACAAAGCAGAAGTGAACATTTTCGTTTGGATTCAGAAAAAGGAAACACACTGCCCCGTGATTTGGGATTGAGACGTCTGAGAGCAGATCGGTTGGGTAGTCGTCCTTTGAATGACAAAGTGTAGGGGGAAGGACTGTGCCCGATTTGCGATGTCCGCATTTCGGTGGGACAGCACGCTACAGCAGGGTGGTCTCCACCAGTCGGAGACGTGGGCCCAGCGACGTGAGGTGACCCCGGGCGAAGGGATTTGTCTTCCAGTTCCCTGGGTGATCCTGCGCAGCCAAGGATGAGAACGAGAGGGGCCGCGAGAGAACACGAGCGTCTGCGACTCTGAACCCCGGCATTGTTACTCACCGACTGCGTGACGTCGGGCCGCTCACTTAACCTCTCTGAGACTAGATTTCTCACTTGGAAAAGAGAAAAAATAAAAAAAAGTTGTGTACCTCTAAGTTGTGAGAATTAAAAGAGAGAATAATGGAAGGTGCCTACTAAACTCTGTGTATGATTAGTGCTCAGTAAATGCTAAATACTATCATTAATAGTATATTTTTATTACCTTGAAAGTCAATGTGTTGTAGGACGAATGGGGACCTACTTTGTAACTTTTTCTTCCGCTTTTTCAAAAAAGAAGCATCATTACTTGAGCTAAATGAAACAAGCAAAGACATCTCAGAATGAAGCAAATATCCTAACATATCCTGGGAAGAATGAAAATTCCAATAAGGGTGCATATCTATTTAAAGGAAAATGATTTAAGGGAAAATGTATGTTAAGTGAACTTCGCAAAGCTTATACTGTGAGCATGGAGCACTCTGGCCACAGAGCTTCTAAGTTTCTTATTCAGGGACGGCTTCACTGGTAAGAGCCTCCCTGGGACAGGAGCTCAAAGCCCACTCCTTTCAGCCCATCGGTCGGTCGAGAAGGTGGCCTCTGCTTCACTGCGCGCCCCCCGGAGCGCCTGCGCTTTCAGGCGGCCCTGCGATGCGGCCCCACCTGCAGCGTGCTGCCCTCAGCCACTAGGAGGGCGCAGGGAGTCCCCACCCCGCCCCGCGTCCCCAGTCAGAGACTGTCTGGCTTCACTTTGCCGGTAAAAATCTCAAGGTCTCTTCATTCTTCGGTGAGCGTCCTATCTTTCTCGGGGTGCCTGTGTGTGGGAGGGTACGGTTCCCGTGGGAGGTTCCACTTGCGCGTCCCAGACCTGCTCCTCATCCGTTTCAGTTACGGCCGCGAGTAATAGACACACGCACTTGACACATCGGGCTGATTTCTGTCATCTGGTTGTCGGGATTTCCCAAGGATGTCCAGCCCAAAGTCTTCTACAGTTAGAATGGGAAGAACAAATGTTTTCTTTGGGTTACCATGAAAAGTATGCTATTAATTTAAGAAATTCATATTCCCTAAAACTACGGTGACTCATGCCTGCGTATATATCACAGTAACATCCACACTCACGAGAACGTTGGTAAGGGCGACATTGACTTCTTACAGCCAGCTGTGATCCTTGGTGTGAGTAATGCTTCTCAGACTTTATTAGAATTTTTTGTGCCTGTCTGTAAATAACATAATGTGAATTTCCACAAAACATGTCCATTTTCCAGTTCATAGCTATTCTATTTCCCATACTGACGTTGATAATCAAAGCATAAAATTTAATAGCGTTAACTATTATCTTAAACTGCTGAATCAGGATAAGATTAATTAATTTATCATCCTTCCTTATGCACATGAGTACATGATTTTAAGCTTTTATAATATATATGTAATATTTAGTATTAAGGTCTTTACAGCTGGAAAGGAACTCAAAGATTACGTAGAACAAATAATATTCACTTTACAAATGCAGAAATGGAATCTAGGTTCAAACATCTTCAGCGATCTACCAGGGGTTACCTTGTGTCTCATATTATAAATTAAACCATCATCCACTCATTTACTGAATAACTATTTCTTACACGTCTTCTGTGTGCAAAGCAGTGTGCTGTACTCCAAGAATACAACGTGTGAGGCCAGTTCCTGCCCTCTGAGAGCCCTCAGTCCGTCTAGGGGTAAGACAAAGGAGTCAGCAGTCAACGACAGCGCGGTGTGCCCCACTGCACTTCGGAAGCCCAGCTGTGGGGAGAGCCCCAGAGAGGGAACGGTTCCAGCCTGAGGGTTCAGGCAAGGCCTCGCCTGATTGTCAGTACTTCATTATCACCATGGGGAGCAATGGACACGTGCTTTGACTCAGAGAAATCCAAAAACCTACATTTGAATTCAGATTTGCTACATGCTTGCTCTATGACCTTGGACAAATTACGTCGTAACCTTCCTCAGTCCCCTCATCTTTAAATGGGGAGAATAATATGAACCCCAGGTTATTTGAAAGGACTCTATAATGAATATAAAATTCTAAATAGTCACTAAATAGTCATTGTTATTCAACATACTTATTTAAAACTTAGCCTTTTTGGAAGGATGTAGTAGAAATTCAGGCTTCCTTTCCTCCGCTGTTCTGTCTTTCAGATTGGGGGAAAATGTGAGAAAGACTCAAACACAAGGCTTGTGGACCTCATACAGTGCTCTTCCCATCCAAACACACTGAATCATCCTACCCCGGGGCAGAAGCTTGTGGAGAAAAGGAAACACAAAAGCAGAGATCACTGGGTTCACACATGATCGCAGGAGCTGTGGCAATCGGAAAGGTGTGCGGCGGGTGGGAGTGGGTGGCGCCTGCTGTGACGAGCCATGAGAGGAGTTACTGCATAGGAGAATTGTCTTCTTGCTTCATACATCCCACCTCTCAAATTGCTTTAACCTGCAAAATTCACTAATGGACATCCACTCTCCATTGCACTAGGAGTTTGGGAGTGACCTGACTGAAATTCTAATTAGATGAGTAAGATACTTTCTAACAGTGCCTTGGATCCTTAAGTTCTAACTGTATAAATTTGCATATGAGAAACCAAGGTCCAGAGAGATAAATTGACTTGGCCACAGCCATTCAGAAGACGCCAAGATGGGATTAAATGCGAGGATTCTATAAACCCCTGTGTGAGAGAGAATGAGGAGGGAGCCGAGGAAGACTGAGAAAGCCATCAGACCATGAGGCGAGTCTGACGGGAGTGATGGGGGACGGGGGTGGGAGCCTCCTGGACGGCCGCTCTCCAGGGACTGTTTGGAAGGGCTGTGGGAGAGTCCTCAAGCAGAAATCAGAGGAGCCCTGGTCTTCCAGGAACAGGCTGGCCTGGGGATCCCTGCTGCCCTCAGTCGTCGGCTGGGCGCAGCCAGGGAGAAGCATGGCCGTGGCATGAACGTGACAGTTGATCTCAGAGGCAGACGCTAGGCCTTCGTTCCGTTATGCCTGGTGGTTGGAGGTCTGCAGTGCTTGTGAGCCCGACAGTCCCCCATGGCTCTGTGCGGGTCCACTGCCCCCAGCACCTCCATGCTTCCTGCAGGGCTTTCTCTGGAGGGGAGACTCGGAACAGGGAGGTGATTAGGATGAACTGTGTCCCCCACTACTCTCACTGATGTCAACTTGGGGCCACAGCACTCTTAACCCTCCTCTACTCCGCTGTCCGTTCTAAACGCCCCTTACCCTCAGAGAGCACCTCGGCAGGTGCGGTGGCTTATCTGATGGGGTGACTCAAACCTTCATTCATGAAGAGTCCAAACCTTGATAAACATATTCTTCTCAGTCCAGGCTTGCTGAAAGCCTTTCTTCCCACTTACAACAGAGCAAGGTAGTTAGCAGGTGGCCCCTGGGTGGCCCCCTGGCTTCCCCAGGTACTCCTCCCTCCCTGCCTGCACTGTGTAAAAGCAGCCCCAGCTCCTCCCGCTGAGCAGGGTCCATTCCCCGCCTGGTGCATGGCCACGCCTCTTTCTGCCTGTGGCTCCTGGACTCGGGGAGTTCAAAGCGCCGTGTTCCTTCTTTTCCCACCTCTGACACCTCCAACACCACAGGCTCTGCCAGATTGTGTGGCCCAGGCAGCAGGACTGAATGCAGCTCGGCCTGGACCTGCTCGGAGCCCTTTCCCACTGCAGCCTCTTCTACTGGTGGCAGCCTCTGCATCCTCAAGGACACGGGAGGGGAATGAGTTGCCAGAACCCAAGCACTGCGCTTATTTCTTTGTGGTAGTTCATGCAAAATGCAATAATTTGTCTTTTAACATAGGGTGGATATCCTGGTGCACCTGACACTGGGCCCCTAAAATCTTTACTGACGTGGTCAACCCCTGAATCTTTGTAGAATTTATACCTGGCTCTGGAGCACATGTGTCTTATCAAAGCCTCCAGTGTGCCAGCCCCCTCTTGCTTGTTTTGACCCATAGTGTGATGTGTGGTGTGTTCAGGCAGTCCAGCCATATTCAGACTACATTGTGACAGAGGGGTCGAGTCAGTACAGCCCCAGGGCAAATTTATCAATGAATATTGTTATGAGTCCCAGCTGAATGGGAGCTGTTCCTGCTCCTCCTCTCTGACTGGACTGTAGAGAACGCCCTGGTAAACCAATGGGCACTTGCCATTCCTGAGCCTACTAACCAGCTCGAGCGGCTGTAGCCAGGGCCACTGCAGGAGTCTGCTGTCACCCTGCTGGGCCCACCTGGTTTCTGCAGGGGTCAGCCTGGCAACTCAGGGGGGAGATGATCGGTACCCCCATCCTGCACCCTTTAGGTTCTTAATGGTGGCACAAATCTCTGCCTTCTTTCCCCTTCACCCAATGAATTCAGTATTGTTTTTCTTCGTTTCTGTCTTGGTTGAGGTTGAAGGGCAGGTACAAGGGTTTTTATTTCTTCATTTTGGCATTCCCTGCCATGGTAACTCTTATCCCACAGAGCAAGAACCCTAATGCGGGGGTAGCTTCACCTTCTCAGTACATAATGTCCAATAATCCATGAGGAGCTGAGAAAAGACCGCATTCCTGTAGGCCCACTGTGAGCTGGACACGAGCCAGGGCTCCATTCATTACTTGGCCCCTGTAGACTAACTCTACCAGGAGAACCATAACGACACTGGAGTTCTCTGGATGTCCCTGTCAGTTCATTCCCTGGGTCCAATAGTCTTCTAGCGGTCTGGTAATTCCCTTCTCCCCAGTGGACAGTCACTAGAGTAAATGACATGGGGGTCCCTTTGGGGCAGAACTGGGGGAATCACCATATACTTGCCACAGTGCTGTGGGATTCTCCTTTCTAGGGACAAGCTACCTCTTCAGTCAGTGGGTTTCTCATCTGAAAATTAGGTAGGTCTGGGAACTGAGACAAGAGATTGTGAGTTTTTATTGGGGAGACTGTCCTCAGGCTCGTGCTCCTCTCTTCTTCCTTTTTTTCTCGCTATAGAAATTGAGCAGTGCCCTTATTGCTTGCTCATCTTTTTTGATCATTGGCTCTATTGCCAATCTCTAAAACTCCCCGCGGGCTGAGTCCCCTTGGCTACCCCTTCTCCTTGGTGTTTATCATGGTAATTGTGGCCTCCTGGTCTCTATTCTTTTCAGGCCCCATTATTTCCGTGGGTGTTCTGGAGCCCAGTGTGGGGCCCTGGGCCTTCAGTGGATGGCCAACGCCAAGCTTTTGACTACCCGGGCTGCTCTCTCCAATGACTTCCTATTCACTTGGTGCACGGTGTGTCCTCTGGGCCCTCTCGTGGGAAACAGTCGTTTAGTTGGCCTTCTGCCTCACACCATGTGCCCATTCCCCATGCCCAATTCTGTCAGCCTCTATTCCTTCCTCTACCACCTGCCAGGGCAACTGAGGCATTTCTAAGATTCGGCCGTCACTTTTTCCAGTCTTCTAAATGCCGCCTTAATAGTGAGATGACTCCATTCCTTGTTGTCTTTGCTAGGGTGTTAAGTCCCAGATCCTTAATAAAAATACCCCTGATATTGTTAATCTAATTTTATATTCTGGTCACCTTGATCATGAGTCCAATCCCAAGAATACTCCCCTGGCTCCCGTTTGGGCACCTGCTGGCTGGTCCTTTCAGTTCTTTAGGTGAATAGTCTCTGTCCTCCCTTCTCAGGCCCAGCATGTCCCCACCTGGGCTGTGCTGGGATTTCATCCTAGTTGTTGTCCTGGCAGCCAGAAGAGGCAGGTGCCTGTTGCCTTGTAGGGGGAGGCTTCTGTGCTCTTACTAGGCAAGGGTGGGCCACCTCTGCCATCCCACAGAGCACAGAGGGTCTGTAGAGTCAACACTGTCAGGGACATCCACCCAGTGTTTTCAGGATTCCAGGTTTTTCCCAACAAGGTCCTGACCTGCACATCACAGACCTGTCTTGTCTGAGCATTCACACCTCTCAGCCTTTACAAGGACCCGCTGCTCTCCTGCATCAGCCCGCCCACAACAGGTCTCTCTAGCAGCCACCACTGAAGCTCTCTGGCTCTCAGGCTAGTCATTAACTGCTGGTTAACACAGCTCACTCTGTCTTTTTCTTTCTTTGAGACATTAGTTTAGCTTAGCAACAGCCAGCCAACTCCACTCTCCTCGGGGCATTGTTCCCCCACGTTCTTCAAGTGCTTGCACCGCTACACCTGTCTCAGCAATACCACTCACTGGTCAGATTCCAATGCCACCTACAGTGAAATCTTTAGCAACTGAGCTGCCATTTTGTATCAGGGACCATAGAAGGGGACCAAAGGATGCCAACCAGGGTGGCATCCTTTTTACCTACTAATCAGAGCAAGATCCAGTCCCAAACCCTCATTTTGCCAACTCTTTTCTCAGATCATTCCTGGTACCCCTTATACTAGTCTGGGTTTTCTGAGGAGCAGATTATATAACCTTAAACTGCAAGAATTTTATTAGGAGAAATGCTCATGTGAGAGAAAATGGAGAGCACTGAGAGAACGGTCATTCTGCCTCACATGTGTGATCCTACACAAAGGGGACCGGGCGCTGAGGCTTGGGAGAAGTGTTCCCAACCACTGTGCCATTTACGGAGGGCTCCCCAAGATTGCTGACCAAAGTTAGCCTTCCGAGCCCCTGTCTCCTTAGCAGCGCTCGGCAACTGGCTGAGAGCCACCTCTGGGGAGCATGGCCTTGGCCCAAATGAAGGGACAGGTGTCTGTGCCCAGCAGCTGGGCTCCTGGTCAATTATGCCCAGTAGTTGGAGGTCTATGGGTGCAGCCCCCTTCAGCAGAGAGGGGCCAGGAGTGGGAACCACACTTCTTCCTTCCACAGCTGTTTCCATGCCCCCCCTGCATGGGAGCCCGCTGCAGGTGACGACTTTGCTACTGTGAGTGTAGTGAGAAAACCACTATGAGTACAAGGACATGAGGATTAGTTTATGCTCTTTAGAGAAGATTCTGAACTTCCTTTCAGTGGCCAAAAGGAGAAGCCAGATGTCATGGCTGAAGAGGTCTGGAGAAACTAGGCCAACACAGGAGCACATCCCTCCCCTGGGAGACCCCATGCTGCCCACAGTGTCTTGGGTGCTGCCCTCTCATCCAGCACCACGGGGACGTCGAGCTTTAAGGAATATGCCTTCTCTGTTATGACACAGCTGTGAATAGGCCACACTGCCAAGTGAGCTCCGCTAAACTCAGGGGCTGTGCTCTGCCAGGAGCCCTGCGGTAGAGGGATGTTGATTCAGTGTGCTTTCTGCAAGGGCCAAAGACGAGGCTGGTGCTTTTATAGGACTCCCTGGTGTTGTTCTGGGGTAACAGACACCGATGAAAAGAGCAGGAAGTTTCTACTTTAAGATGTTCTAAATGAACTATTTAATATACTAAATATAATGAGTTGGCCCCCTGCTGACCTGCATTTGAGAATGTAAATGTGATTAAACCAAACTAAGGTAAGCTAAGCTAAGCTAAACTAAACTAAGCTGCTCGTGACTTTTTGAAAGTGTGTTATCTCAAAAGCAACAATGAATTCTCATGTTTTATTGTCCTTTTAATAAAAACGTTTCCAAGTGGCAATCATTGTCTCTAACACACAGTTGAGCTTCCCTCACAGAATATTCCTGAGGGTGCTTTTGAACTAGATTATGAAATCCATCCCTTTATCACTTAACTCGTTACCATTAAGTTTTGTGCAATTTGATTTTGTCTGTCCTGTTTTCAGATTTTTAAAAAAATCCAATTTTATTTCTCTCTGGATTTTATTTTTAATAATAAATTTACAGTATTTTCCCCAAACCAACCATGCTATGTAGAAAACATGCTTTAGGCTAAGAAAAGAATAAACGTATTTTCCAATTCTAACAAAAGAAAAGTTGATAATGATGGAATGCCTCGTGCCCACTGACATTAAGTGCCCACTGAGAATCTTCAGTTAACGCTGCTGTGCTCAGAAGGTGCTGCTGAGGAAACCCAGTCTGCTCTGTCAGATTTGGCTGACCGTTTAAATAACAGCTAAGACCACCCCTGGAAACCTTTCTTTTATAACCTACCAACCAGTGGTGTGCTGCTGAACTGCCTTGCAATCGAGAAAGTCCTGATGGGTGGCGTCTGCTGATGCTGTGGTGTGACTGTGCTGCCATGGCTGAGCCCCAGCTCCCAGCTTCTCTGGGTCGTGGAATGGGAGGGGTGAGCAGCACTGTCTCAGGAGTAGGTCGGAGCCGACTCCAGGACACCACTGCTGCCCGCACGTCTCCACCCTGCCCTCGGCCCTGGGTGATTCTGTTTAGTAGCCATGGACCGCATTCTCCACCTTTCAGACCAACAGAAACACTGGCCCCGTAGTGCAGACAGAAGTGCAGACACGGTTCGCGCTCTGGGACTCCGATACTAACACTGGTGCTCTGACGGGCATCGCCGCGTGTGCGCCCGTTCAGTCTTCACTACTGTCCTGTGAAGTTGCTATCGTTTTTGCTTTTTCAGGTTTGGGGGCTGATGCTGAGGCTGCAGTGACTCACCCAAGCCGCCCCACTGCTGAATCAGGGCAGCGTGGACTCGTCTCGCTCCCGTCCTCATTCCCCACTGAAGTGCTGGGCACAGTGGCTGGAGTGGGACTGGGAAAATTAGAAATTTGACTTGGATCCTTTTTTAGGGGTAAATTAGTAACCTTGCTGGAAAACATTGTTTTTAAACCTTCATTTTGTGGATGATAAAAGGGTGCAGTAACTCCTCATGAGAAAGGGCGTGCCCAACATAGACCCCTGAAACAGACAAGGCCGCCGACGGGAGCTCACTGAAGACTCCATGGCTGGAGCGCCCCCCGCCCCACTTGGGCCAGCACCACCCCAGGGGGCAAGGACAGGCCACTTCCCCTAGAACACCTGCCCAAGCATGGACAAAACACCAAAGCCTTTTTCTTTGTTTCTCTTTGCACAGCTGAGAAAGCTTGAGATTTTCAAAAGAAGTTTTACCAAAACATCACCGCAAAACAAACAATGAGTGAACAAAGAGGAGACAAAAAACACGAAAACAGCCTTCAAAGTTCTGACATGGAGGCGCACAGAAGCTCGCCTCTCGCCAAGCTCACAGGCGTGTTTAGCAACACACCCAGTCTGGAGGCAGAGCCCTTCCCTGGCAGTCCGCTGCCTCTTTTCCTGGCTCTCTGTCCTGGGAGAGAGTCTTGCTCCTGAGAGAGAAATGGTGTGAGATGAACGGGTTGGTGCCACAGCTGGGAAGTGCAGCCTCTCTCTCCAGAGGTCACCATGCACAGAGAGAGAAACTGCTGGGTCACTTCTGTGGAGCACGGGGTACCCTGACTGGGGAGCCAGTTGGACTGAGTATAAGGCCCAGGCAAGGTGATGGACTTGGAATAGGTCCAGGGTCCTTGGTCAGTAAGATGGAAATAACTAAATAGTGCCTGTTGATGGGGGATGTGAGGACAGAATGAAATGACAAACATGAAGTGCTGAGCACAGTACTGGACCCATAGTAAGCCCTCAGGATGAACTATTATTGTCATCAGCAATGGCTGACTTGAGTCTGACTTTTCCAGGTGACCTAACCTAGTTCCTTACAGGGACAAATGACGTCAGCATGTCCATATATGTGAATAGGCCTCGGATTGGCACAGGACTGTGAATTCCAAGTCCAAGTTCTGAAGACACTGGCCCCCGGTTCTATTCTCACTGTCCTTCCACAATAACACGTGGGTGCTCGCGGGGGCGCTAGGTCCTTGCTCTGATGGCTACCTGGGGGAACATGAGGAAGGAAAGGAGGTAGAAACAGAAGGGCAGGAGAAAGGAAGAGCAAGCCGCTCGAGACCATACGGAGCTGCAGGGTTTGGGAACGTGTTGGATCACGCTGAAAGCTTGAAGAAACAAGGAGATATTGTGCAAGTGGAGTTTACTTGAGGGGACCTAAGAATCCAAAGCCAAGAAAACCCAGAAAATGGGCAGCATCTTTTAGAGCAGTCTCATCTCACTTGGGATTTCCTTCACTATTACTGAAACTTTAGATCAATGATTTTTTTTACCTAGATTTTTTAAATTGAATTCATAATAGTTGACATCATTGCAAAATTTCCGTTGTACTTTATTTCTTGACTGTCACCACGTAAGTGCTCCCCTTCACCCCCAGTGCCCACCCCCCACCCCCCTTCCTCTGGTAACCACTGAACTGTTTTCTTTGTCCCAATAGTTGTTTATATTCTACATATGACTGAAATCCTCTGGTGTTTGTCTTTCTCAGTCTGGCTTATTTGCTTAGTATTGTTCCCTCCAGGTCCTTCCATGTTGTTGCAAATGGGATGAATTTGTCTTTTTTGTGGCTGGGTAGTACTCCATTGTATATATACAGCACATCTTCTTTATCCAATCGTTGGTCAGTGGGCACTTGGGTTGCTTCTATGTCTTGGCTATTGTGAATAGTGCTGCAATGAACATAGCAGCGCATATGTTACTTTGGATTGTTGATTTCTAGTTCTTTGGGTAGATACCAAGTAGTGGGATAGCTGGGTCATATGGTATTTCTATTTTTAGTTTTTTGAGGAATCTCCATGCTGTTTTCCATAGTGGTTGCACCAGTTTGCATTCCCCCCAGCAGTGTACAAGGCTTCCCTTTTCTCCACACCCTCTCCAACAGTTATTTTTTTTTAATCTTTTTTTTTTGAGGAACATTAGCCATGAGCTAACATCCACTGCCAAGCCTCCTTTTTTTTTTTTTTTGGGGCTGAGGAAGATTGGCCCTGAGCCAATGTCTGTGCCCATCTTTCTCTACTTTATATGTGGGATGCCTGCCACAACATGGCTTGATAAGCAGTGCATACAGCTGCACCTGGGATCCGAACCGGTGAACCCTGGGCTGCCAAAGCAGAGCATGTGAACTTAACCTCTTTGCCACCAGGCTGGCCCCCAACATTCAATATTTTTAGTTTTAGTGATTATAGCCATTTTAGCAGGTGTAAGGTGGTATCTTAGTGTAGTTTTGATTTGCATTTCTCTGATGATTAGTGATGTTGAACATCTTTTTATGTGTTTATTGGCCATCTGTATATCTTATTTGAAAAAATGTTCATTTCCTCTGCCCATTTTTTGATTGGGCTGTAGGATTTTTTGTTGTTCAGTTGTGTGAGTTCCTTATATATTATGGAGATTAACCCCTTGTCTGATAGATGATTTGCACATATTTTCTCCCAATTGGTGGGCTGTCTTTTTGTTTTGATCCTAGTTTCTTTTGCCTTGCAGTAGCTCTTTAGCCTGATGAAGTCCCACTTGTTTATTTTTTCTTTTCTTTCTGTTGTCTGAGAAGACATGGTATTCAAAAAGATCCTTTGAAGTTTGATGTCAAAGAGTGTACTACCTATATTATCTTCCAGGAGTTTTATGGTTTCAGGACTTATCTTCAAGTCTTTGATCCATTTTGAGTTTATCTTTGTGTGTGGCGTGAGATAATGGTCTACTTTCATTCTTTTGCATGTGGCTGTCCAGTTTTCCCATCACTATTTATTGAAGAGACTATCTTTTCTCCATTGTATGTTCTTGGCAGCTTTGTTGAAGATCAGCTGTCCGTAGCTGAGTGGTTTTATTTCTGGGCTTTCAGTTCTGTTCCATTGATCTGTGTGTCTGTTTTTGTACCAGTACCATGCTATTTTGATTACTATGGCTTTGTAGTACATTTTGAAGTCAGGGATTGTGATGCCTCCAGCCTTGTTCTTTTTTCTCAGGATTGCCTTAGCAATTCGGGGTCTTTGGTTGCCCCATGTGAATTTTAGGATTCTTTGTTCTATTTCCAAGGAGAATGTCATTGGGATTCTGATTGGGATTGCATTGAATCTATAGATTTCTTTGGGTCGTATGACATTTTAACTATGTTTATTCTTCCAATCCATGTGCACGGAATCTCTTTCCATCTCTTTATGTCATCATCTATTTCTTTCAATACTGTCTTATAGATTTCATTGTATAAGTCCTTCACCTCCTTGCTTAAATTTATTTCTAGGTACTTTATTCTTTTTTTGTGTGATTGTAAATGGAATTGTATTCTTGACTTCTCTTTCTGTAAGTTCATTATTTGAGTATAGAAACGCAACTGATTTTAAGTTGATTTTGTACCCTGCAACATTACTGTAGTTGCTAATTATTTCTAATAGTTTTCTGCTGGATTCTTTAGGGTTTTCTATATATAAGATCATGTCATCTGCAAACAGCAAGAGTTTCACTTCTTCACTCCTTATTTGGATTCCTTTTATTCCTTTCTCTTGCCTCACTGCTCTGGCCAAAACCTCCAGTACTATGTTGAATAGGAGTGGTGACAGTTGGCATCCTTGTCTTGTTCCTGTTTTCAGAGGGATGGTGTCCAGTTTTTGCCCATTGAGTATGATGTTGGCTGTGGGTTTGTCATATATGGCCTTTATTATGTTGAGGAAACGTCCTTCTACCCCCATTTTGTTAAGAGTTTTTATCATAAATGGCTATGGATCTTGTCAAATGCTTTCTCTACATCTATTGAGATGATCATGTGGTTTTTATTCCTCATTTTGATAACGTGGTATATCACGTCAGTTGAGTTGTGGATGTTGAACCATCCAGGTGTCCCTGGTATAAATCCCACTTGATCATGATGTATGATCTTTTTGATGTATTGCTGTATTCAGGTTGCCAATATTTTGATGAGGATTTTTGCATCTATGTTCATCAGCGATATTGGCCTGTAGTTTTCCTTTATTGTGTTGGCCTTGTCAGGCTTTGGTATCAGAGTGATGTTGCCCTTGTAGAATGTGTTAGGAAGTGTTCCATCCTCCCTAATTTTTTGGAATAACTTGAGAAGGATAGGTATTAAGTCCTCTCTGAAAGTTTGGTAGAATTCTCCAGGGAAGCCGTCTGGTCCTGGGGTTTTATTCTTTGGGATGCTTTTTATTACTGTTTCCATCTCTTTCCTTGTGATTGGCCTATTCAGACTGTCTATTTCTTCTTGATTCAGCTTTGGGAGGTTGTAAGAGTCTACGAATTTATCCATTTCCTCTAGATTGTCCATTTTTTTGACATTTAGCTTTCCATAGTTTTCTCTTATAATCGTTTGTATTTCTGTGGTATCATTGTTATTTCTCCTCTTTCATTTCTAACTTTACTTATCTGAGCTTTCTCTCTTTTTTTCTTAGCAAGTCTGGCTAGGGGTTTGTCAATTTTGTTTATCTTCTTGAAGAACCAGCTCTTTGTTTCATTGGTCCTTTCTACTGCCTTTTTTGTTTCAATAGCATTTACTGCTGCTCTGATTTTTATTATTTCTCTCCTGCTGACTTTGGGCTTTGTTTGTTCTTCTTTTTCTAATTCAGTGAGGTGTAATTTGAGATTGCTTATTTGGGATTTTTCTTGTTTGTTAAGGTGTGCCTGTATTGTGATGAATTTCCCTCTTAATACAGCTTTTGCTGCATCCCATATGAGCTGGTATGGTATGTTATCATTTTCATTTGTCTCCAGATATTTTTTTGATTTCTCCTTTAATTTCTTCAGTGATCCATTGGTTGTTCAATAGCAGTTTGTTTAGTCTCCACATCTTTGTGCCTTTCTCAGCTTTTTTCTTGTAATTAATTTCTAGCTTCATAGCATTGTGATCAGAAAAGAAGTTTGTTGTTATTTCAATCTTTTTAAATTTATAGAGGCTTGCCTTGTTTCACAACGTATGGTCTATTCTTCAGAATGTTCTGTGTGCACTTGAGAAGAATGTGTATTCTGCTGTTTTGGGATGGAGTGTTCTATATATGTCTATTAAGTCCAACCGTTTTAGCTTTTCATTTAGTTCCACTGTTTCCTTATTGATTTTCTGTCTGGATGATCTGTCCATTGATGTGAAGGGAGTGCTGAGGTCCCGTACTATTATTGTGTTATTATTTATATCTTCTTTTACATTTGTTAATAGTTGCTTTCTGTACTTTGGTGCTCCTGTATTGGGTGCATAGATATTTATAAGTGTTATGTCTACTTGGTAGTGTCCCTTTAATCATTATATATTGCCCCCTTTGTCTCTCTTTACCTGTCTTATCTTGAAATCTACTTTGTCTGATTAAGCATTACGACACGTGCTTTCTTTTGTTTGCCATTAGCTTGGAGTATCGCCTTCCATCCCTTCACTCTCAGGCTGTGTTTATCATTGGAGCTGAGATGTGTTTCCTGGAGGCAGCGTCTTGTTGGGTCTTGTTCTTTAATCCGTCTCACCACTCTGTGTCTTTTTATTGGAGAATTCAATCCATTTACATTTAGGGTGATTATTGATATATGAGGGCTTAGGGCTGCCATTTTATCACTTGTTTTCTGGTTCTCCTGCATTTCCTTTGTTTCTCCTTCTGTGTATTTTGGTCTACCAATTGAGTTATGTAGTTTTTTGTGTTGTGTTTCTTTGTTTTCCTCTTATTTATTACTTGTGTCTGTGTTCCGCTTTTTTGTTTAGTGGTTACCATGTGGTTTGTATTCAAAATCTCATAGACAAGATAGTCCATTTTCTGATGGCCTCTTATTTGCTTAGACTAAACTGATTTGGTCCTTTTTCTCTTCCCCTCCTAAGGTGTTTTTCTCACATCTTATTCCAACTTGTGAGTTTGTGATTAAAATGACAAGATTATCTTTGTTTTTGGTGTCTTCCTTCTCTTAATCTTTAATGCTATTCTTGAGTATTTGCTATCCTTTTCTGATATATAGCTACAATTTTATGATTTTGTCTATCTATTTATCTCCTTACTCTGTGTTTTGTAACCCCTTTCTTCGTTTTTTTTTCAGGTATGAATGCCTTCTTGAGGATTTCTTGTAGGGAGGGTCTTGTGGCTACAAACTCCCTCAGTTTTTGTTTATCTGGCAAAGTTTTTATTTTTCCATCACATCAGAAGGATATTTTTGCTGGATAGAGTATTCTTGGCTGAAAATTTTTGTCCTTCAAAGATTTGAATATGTCATTCCAGTCTCTGCTAGCCTGTAATGTTTCTGCTGAAAGTCTGATAGGGGTTCCTTTGTAGGTTATTTTCTTCTGCCTTGCTGCCCTTAGTATTTTTTCTTTGTCATTCTCTTTTCCCAGTTTCACTACTATATGTTTTGCAGTAGGTCTTTTTACATTGACATATTTAGATCTGACAGCCTCTTCCACATGAATTTCCATCTCCTTCCCTAGGTTTGGGAAGTTCTGTGCTATTATTTCTTTGAACATGCTTTCTGCTCCATTCTCCTTCTCTTCTCCTTCTTGAATACCTGTAATTCTTATGTTGCATTTCCTCATTAAGTCAGATATTTCTCGGAGACTTTCTTCATTTCTTTTTAGTCTTAGTTCTCTCTCCTCCTCTATCTGGTGTATTTCAACATGTCTATCTTTGATTATGCTGATATGCTCCTCTATGATGTCCACTCGAGTGTTCAGGGAATCCATATTTTGTTTTATCTCTTCCGTTGTGTCTTTCATTTCCAATATTTCTGATTGATTCTTCTTTATAATTTCAATCTCTTTTGTGGAGTAGCTCTTGAATTCATTGAATTTTTTCTCTACATTCTCTTTTAACTCATTGAGTTTTTTGATGATAGCTATTTTAAATTCTCTGGCATTTAGATTATGTATTTCTGTGTCCTCAGGACTGATTTCTGGGTACTTGTCGTTTTCTCTCTGGTCTGGAGATTTAATATAATTTTTGATACTGCTAGAGGGTGAGGCTTTGTTCTTTTGCATTGTGGCATTATTTGGTTGTAGTTATCCCATATCACCACTGGGTGGGGGGTCAAAAGCTGCATATTCTGAGTTCTCTGTGTTCTGCCAGGAGGGATCCCAGGCAGGGGAGTGGGCACAGGGTGGGTGGCAGTAGGGATGCTATCTCCTGCGTGCTCTCAGGGTTTTCTCACTCTGCCCTCACTATCTGGTCTCCTGGGGTGTTGGCTTGATGAGCTCACCCCTGTGTTAGCTTTCACCTTGGTAGGGGCTTTCCCCTAGGCTGTGAGGGACCTTGGGGACTTTGATATTCCTGTGACTGCATGCCCCCTCCCCCTTTTCTTCCCCATCAGAGGCTGTTTGGGGTCCCAGGTTCCTGTCTTTAGGGGAGGGAGAAAAGTTCTCTCTTACCCCATTCCACCTCCTCCAAGGGGGGCTCCAGCCTCTCTGCCCTCCATCATGTGGCTGTGTGGGTCTCTCTGATGTTTTCTTGTTGTGTTAAGATGTCTTCTCTTGGAGTGTGAATGTCTTTTTCATTGTATCATGGAGGGGAGAGATTGCTGGGAAAGCTCACTCCACCATGATGCTGACATCACTCAAGTCAATCAATGATTTTTAAACATTTTGGAAATTGGGATTCAGTTTTTTCCAAATTACATCTTGCACACTAGACTATAAACTCCAAGAGGGCAGGAGCAATGTCAGCCTCGATTATTGTTGGAACCTCAGGCCTAGAACAATGCCTAGCAGATGTTCAGAATGTGTTGGTTTAATGAATAAGGAAGAATTCAGTTATAAAGTTGAAAAAATTGCTAACAAGACTTCCTATTAAGGATCAGAAATTAAAAAATTATATTCTCCTCTAATCTCTGCAAGTCACAAAAATGAACCAAAAAATTGAAAATTAAGTAGAAAACTCCATGTCTAATTAAGTAAGAAGGGAAAACAGCTCCAATTCAAGGATGTGAAGAATTCCACCAGACAGAGGGACATTTTGGTCAGATGGAGCACTGTGGTGCCTCCGCAGCTTGTATCTGTTCGCCCTTCCTAACTGTGCATCAGGCTCGTGGTTGTGTGGTCTCAGTGGGATTGCACTTTCCTAGCTCAAGCAGGAGACCCTGGCTAGCTTGAGACAGTCTCAACCTGCTGGACTGAGGTTATTTGTTCAAGAATGGGCACAGGATGCAGTTAGATCCATAAGGACCTATGAGACTCAACTCCAGCACTTTGGTTGACCTACTGGAGAGGCAGTTTCTTCTTTTCTCCTACTGGAAGTAAATGAGAATCCTGTTGGCCAGAAGACTCGGCCAGTCTCTTGATCACCAAAGGAGATTCTGTCTGAGAACTGAGCCAACTCCAAGGAGGAAAGTCAACAAAGAGAGAGAAAGTGTTCATGGTCACATCAGTTAAGGCTTGGAGCCAGATGTTCCCCTGGGCTTGTCAGTTATGGGAGGTAATAGACTTCGTTTGGACGTAGGCCTCTCTCAACTGGGTTTCAGATACAATTGCAAGTGCATCTGAGCTGGAATGATCCCAAAGCTGATACACACCTCTCAGGATTTTCATGTTGCTCTGGAAGTAAATGAGCCTTCAGGAATCTGATGCTCCTACGTTTGAAAAGCAAAGGGTGACAATATGGATGTGAGAGGAGTGCTGGGAACATACCTTTTCCATCCTGAAGAGTGGGGTCAACTCTGGAAATTCTTATTTGTTTTCTGTGGGCAGGGCTTCCTGACCTGGAGAAATACCTGGAAACAAGAAATTGCTAACGCAAGTCATGTAAACAGAAAAATCAATGTTATATCACAAACTCAATGACTTTTGAGCTATGAGGCATCTCTGGAAGTCACTGCCCAGCTACTGCCTGGGGAATCATTTTACCTCATTAAGGTGAAGCCCCCAAATATACAAGTGTCTCCTGAGTGGTGGATTTTGTGAAAAAAGTACATGGTGACAATAGAACTGACTGAAAGCTATTGACTGTACCGGCTAACACTCTCTGCCCTCCCCGCCTTTGTTTTGAGCAAATAAAAGGTCCAGATAAAATCATCTCAGTAAAAATATGAGTAATAAGAGAAAAGATAAGAAATGGACCCTGGGCATAAACATCACAAATTTTCAAGTACAAGGAAAGAAAAATTGCATGCAAAGAGCCAACAAGAATGCACTTAAAAAGAAGAATCATTGCAGGTAATGAAAGAATATTTTAGGTAAAGTACTTCTCTATACTCTCAAATAAATTGAAGAGTGAATAATTCTTTTGGGAGTTGGTTGGGAAATACCTTTAAAAAGAGATATGAGGGATATAAAATGAGACTTCAGAACCCAGAAGTGTAACTGAAGATAACAAAATAACTGTTCAGGGAAAAAAACTGATAGCTTAGAAAAAATCGGAGTATATACCACTGAACGTAGAGTCAGTAATATGAGAAAAATCACCTAAGACTAAGTTAAATAAAAAGAGATAATGAATAAAGATAGATGAACAATACCTGAAGCAGGAGAGAAGAGAACTAAATTGTGTATAATTGGTGTTCCTAAAGAAGTGAAGAGAATAAACAGAAAAGTAAGAGTACTGAAATATAATCGAATGAAACATTTCTAAAATAAAACAGTACCTGAAACTGCAAGTGAAAAAGGCACACTGTGTACCAGGAAAAAACGATACAGAATGATCAGCCCTGAGTCACATCTTGGTAAAGTCGCTGAGCTTGAAGGATAAAGAGCGCATGATGTAGACATCCAGGCACAAAGGAAAACAAAAAGCTACTGGGAAAGCTGGCCTCAGGTTTCTCTCCAGGAGGACTCAGTGCTTTCAGATGAGGGAAGACGAAGCCAGGACTGTGAAGGGGGAAGGGGGACCTGAGAATTCCATACCCAGTCAAAGTTTGATTCATGTAAAAATTTAGACATATAATGGCCGTGAAACATTTCTGTGAAAATTACTTGACAATTGTATTTACTCTACCAAGAGAGGAATCAAAATAAACAAGCTAGGAGTGCAGAAAGAACAAAATGAAAGGACACATTGTGGATTTACATATTGATTACAGTGATGATTAAATATATCTAATAGGATCAAATCAACTTTGTCAATCTTTTTAAAGACTTTAATTTTCTAGAGAAGTTTTAGGTTTACAATAAAATTAAAGAGAGCGTATAGAAATTTCCCATATACTCACTGCCCCCACACATGCATAGCCTCCCCCATTATCAACGTTACTAACCAGAGTAGCACATTTTTTACCAAGGATGAGCCTACATTGACAAATTGTAATCACTCAAAATCCATAGCTTACCTAAGGGTTCACTCTTTATGTGGTATATTCAATGGGTTTGGACAAATGTATGATGACATGTATCCATCATTATAATATCATACAACCTAGTGCTACTGCCCTGAAAATCCTCTGTGCTCTGCCTATTTATTCCCCTGTCCCCAACACACACACTCCTGGAAACCACTGATCTTTTGACTGTCCCCATAGTTTTGCCTTTTCCAGAGTGTCACCTCGTTGGTGGAGTCATACAGTAGGCAGCCTTGTCAGATTGCTTCTTTCACTTAGTAATATGCATTTACGTTTCCTCCATGTCTTTTCATGGCCTGGGAGCTCATTTCTTTTCAGCACTGAATAATCTTCCATTGTCTGGACGTACCACAGTTTATTTGTCCATTCGCCTACTGAAGGACATCTTGGTTGTTACTAAGTGTTGGCAATTATGAATAAAGCTGCTGTAATATCCATGTGCGGGTTTTTGTGTGGACATAAGTTTTCAGCTCCTTTGGGTAAACACCAAGGAGGGTGATTGCTGGATCATATGGTAACAGTATGTTTACTTCTGTAAGAAACCATCAAACTGTCTTCTAAGGGATCTGTACCATTGTGCATTCCCTTGAGCACTGAATGAGAGCTCCTATTGCTCCACGTTCTTGCCAGCATTTGGTGTTGTTGGTGTTCTAGATTTTGGCCATGCTAATAGGTGTGTAGTATTATCTTGTTGTTTTAATTAACTCTGTCACTGTTTAAAATGTGATAGCAAGTCAGGTGATAAACAATCATCAAGATGAGGAAAAGTAAGGTTAAAAAACCGAAAGACTTATAGTTACATAAGAGAATATAAATATTATATTTCTTCACAGAGTTAAAGTAATTACAATGTAACTTAAATATCAGGAAATGCAAAGTGGAAGGAGAGCCAGGGGAAAATTTAAGTGCTCTTATGTCCTCATATGTAATATCAGGGAACCAATAAAAATTGCATTTGACTAGTACAACTTTAGTTTTAAAGTCTAAAGTTTTAAAGAGTTTACTTAAAGAGTAAATGAATGATAATGAGGATTTTTTGGTGGCCATAAAATTTGAAATCAGGGCATATGGATTTGTTATAGTTTTATGTCAACTTCAGCCTCTGGCTTATAGTTTATTTCTGTATTTATTTTTGTTACACAGAAATGAGAAACTCCTGATACATAGAGATAATTAGCTGCAATTGATTCTTTTTAAAAACATTTAACAGCTAACTTTGGAATTTCAAGATATTCTTTCATTAACCTGGTCTGGAAGTCTGAAATGAGAGTAATAAATGTCTGTGTCAGGCTGAATAACTAAGAGCAGATCACAATTGTTCACGGCCCTAAACAGACAAATGTTTGATTGAGGGAGGATCAATGAGCAGGTTCCTCAACCAATTAACATCTGTATTATTTGGCAGAAAACTATCTTTCAAATGTGTCTAGTGCACTAGTCTACTCAGGCTTCCGTAGCGCAACCCCACAGATTGAGCGGCTTAAACAAGAGACATTGATTTTCCCACAGTTCTGGAGGCTGGAAGCCCAAGATGCAGGTGCGGCAGGGATGGCACCCAGAGAGGCCTCTCTTCTTGGCTTGTAGGTAGCCGCCTTCTCACTGTGTTCTCACCTAGCCTTTTCTCTGCGCCCATGGGGAGATCTCTTCTTATAAAGACACCAATTCTACCAGATTAGGGCCCCACCCTTATGACCTCATTTAAACTTAATCATCTCCTTAAAGGCCCCATCTCCAAATGCAGTCACATTGGGGGTTAGGATTTCAACATATGAATTTGGGGGGAAGACAACTCAGTCCATAACACCTAATAATAGTTTAATATGTTCCACAATGTCTTATTTAGAAATCTCAAATCCCTCAGAGTTTAAAATTTATTTATGTTGCACATTAACTCAAAATAGAAGAATTCATATGATGGATATTTAATTGTAAATGTATATTGAGTTCTATCAGCTTATTAGATCACAAAATACACAGGTCTTATGCCCAATTTATGATAATATTTTGCCTAGTGGAGATTTCTTACCTGCTAAAAGTAGTGATTTATTGTATATTGAAATATGTGTTTTGGAACCTTGCTTCTTTAACAATCAATTAACTTGGGAATGAAAAATTAAATCCTGAAAACAATTATCCATCTCATGTTAAGTAACTGAAAATTTTGCAATAGAAAACTGCACCTAACAGGTGTTAGAAAACAGAAAGATACTTGATGGCCAAAAATTGGATGAGAGGACGGGGCTGGCCCTGCGGCATAGTGGTTAAGGTCACGTGCTCTGCTTCGGCAGCCCAGGGTTTGCAGGTTTGGATCTTGAGTGGGGACCCACACACTGCTCATCAAGCCCCTCTGTAGTGGTGTCCCACGTAAAATAGAGGAAGATTGGCACAGATGTCAGCTCACGGCCAATCTTACTCACACACACACACAAATTGTATGAGAGGAAGTAAAGTTATCATTATTTGCAGATCATAAAATTATATACATGAGTAAAAAAGAGAACTAAGTGAACTGCTGGTGGGAATGCAAAATAGTGTGGCTGTTGTGAAAAATAGTATAGAGATTCCTCAAAGAAATTAAAATATCATTACCGTATCATCCTGCAATTTCACTTCTGGGTATATACTCCAAAGAATTATAAGTGGGAACTCAAATAGATATTTGGAAACTCATGTTCATAGCAGCATTATTCACAATAGCCAAAAAGGTGGGAGCACCCCAAGTGCCCATCAAGGGATGAATGGATAAGCAAAAGGTAGTATACGTACACACTATATACATAGTACATGTTTGTACATATCTACATATGTACAAAAGTATTATTCAGCCTTCAAAAAGGAATCAAATTACAACCCATGTCACAACATGGATGAACCTTGAGGACATTATGCTCAGTGAAATGCGCCAGTCACAAAGGGGCAAATACTGCATGAGCCTACTTACGTAAGGTCCCGGGAGTAGCCAAACTCATAGAGACAGAAAATAGAATGGTGGATGCCAGGAGCTAGAAGAGGGAGTTATTGTTAAATGGGTACAAAGTTTCAGTTTGTTTTTTTTTTTTTTTGAGGAAGATTAGCCCTGTGCTAACTGCTGCCAATCCTCCTCTTTTTGCTGAGGAAGACTGGCCCTGAGCTAACATCCATGCCCATCTTCCTCTACTTTATATGTGGGATGCCTACCACAGCATGGCTTGCCAAGTGGTGCCATGTCCGCACCCGGGCTCCGAACCGGCGAACCCCAGGCCACTAAAGTGGAATGTACGCACTTAACCACTGAGCCACTGGGCTGGCCCCCCATAGTTTCAGTTTTAATGAAAAGTTCTGGAAATGGATGGTGGTGCTGATTGCACAACAATATGAATGTACTTAATTCCACTGAAGTGTACACTTAAGAATGGTTAAAACGGTAAATTTTATGTGATGTATATTTTATCACAATTTAAAGGAAAGAAAACTAAGAAACCACTACAAGCCCCCCACCCCCAGATTTCAGAAGGATGGTTAGGTGTAAAATTAATATGTAGAAGTCAATAACCTTCATATATACAAAAAGAAAAAACCAGTTAGAAATGATAATTTAAGACTTTTTTTTAATTCTTTTTTTGTTGTGGCTTAATGCATATAACACAAAATTTACCATTTTAATCATTTTTAAGTGTACAATTCAGAGGAATAAAGTACATTCACAATATATACAACCATCACCACTATCCTCTTACAGAACTTTCCTGTCTTCCCAAACAGAAACTCTGTACCCATTAAACACTAACTAACTCCCCATTCTTCCCTTCTCCTGGTCCCTGGTAATGTCTATCCTGCTTTCTGTCTCTATGACTTTGCTTAGTCTAGGGGCCTCGTATAAGTGGAATCATACAATATTTATCCTTTTATGTCTGGCTTATTTCACTTAGCATATTCCATGCATTGTAGAATGCATCAGAATTTCCTTCCTTTTCAAGACTGAATAATATTCCATTCCCTACATACACATTTTGTTTATCCATACATCTATCAATAGATTTTGTGTTGTTTCCACCTTTGCGCTATTGTGAATAATGCTGCTATGAACATCAGTGTTCTATGGCAGTCACTGCTTTCAGTTATTTTGGAATGGAATGCTGGATCATATGGTAATTCTATTTTTAATCTCTTCAGGAACCACCAAATTGTTTTCTACAGCACCTGAACCATTTTACATTCCCATGAACAATGTACAAGGGTTCCAATTTCTCCACATCCATGCCAACTCTTGATATTTTCTGCAGTATTTTTTTTAAAATAATAGCCATCCTAATGGTATGAGGTAGTGTCCTCCCATTGTTGTTTTGATTTGTGTGTCCCTAATGATTAGTGATGTTAAGTATCTTTTCATGTACTTGTCAGCCATTTGTCCATCTTCTTTAGAGAAATACCTGTTCAAGTCCTTGACCATTTTTGAGTTCAGTTGTTTTTTGTTGTTGCTATTGAGTTGTATGAGTTTTTAATTATTCTGGATGGTAATCTCTTATCAGATATATGACTTACAAATATTTTCTCCCACTACATGTGCTGTCTATTCACTCTCTTGATAGCAAATCAAGGATTGTATGTACAAGTTTTTAATTTTGATGAAGGTCAATTTATCTATTTTTCTTTTCTTAAAGATTGGCACCTGAGCTAACAACTGTTGCCAATCTTGTTCTTTTCTTCTTCTTCTTCTTCTCCCCAAAGCCTCCCAGTACATAGTTGTATATTCTAGTTGTGAGTGCCTCTGGTTATGCTATGTGGGACGCTGCCTCAGCTTGGTCTGATAAGTCTGCCATGTCTGCACCCAGGACCCAAACTGGCAAAACCCTAGGCCACTGAGGCAGAGTGCAAGAACTTAACCACTCGGCCATGGGGCTGCCCCCTCTATTTTTATTTTGTTGCTCTTTGTTTCTTTGTTTTGCTGTCATAGCCAAGAAACCATTGTCAAATCCAATATCATAAAGATTTTCCCCCATGTTTTCTTCTATGAGTTTTATAATTTTAGCTCTTGAGTTTTAGTCTTTGATCCATTATGAGTTAATTTTTGCATGTGGTCTCAGGTAAGGATCTAATTTCACTCTTTTGCTTGTGAACATCCAGTTTTCTCAGCACCATTTGTTGAAAAGGTTGCCCTTTCTCTCAGTGAAGGGTCTTGGCATGCTTGTTGAAAATCAATTCACCACAAATTATTTCTGGGCTCTCTATTGTATTCATTAGTCTGTGTGTCTATCCTTGTGCCAGCACCACACTGTTTTGATTATAGTCACTTTATAGTAAGTTTTGAAATCAGCAAGCGTGAGTCTTCCAACTTTGTTCTTCTTTTTTGAGATTGTTTTGGCTGTTCAGAGTCCAGTGAGATTCCATATGAATTTTAAGATGGGTTTTTCTCTTTCTGCAAAAAACGTCATTGGGATTTTGATAAGGGTTGCGCTGAACCTGTAGATTGTTTTGGGCTGTATTGTCATCTTAACAGTGTTAAATCCTGCAATATATGAATATGAGATGTCTTTCTGTTTATATACGTATCTTTAATTTCTTTCAGCAATGTTTTGTAGTTTTCCATATATAAGTCTTTCACCTCTCTGGTTAAATTTATTCCTGATTATTTTATTCTTTTTGATGCTATTGTAAATGGATTTTTTTTTAAAATTTCCTTTGGGGATTGTTAATTTTTAGCGTATGGAAATTAAACTGATTTTTTTGCTGATTTTGTGTTCTGCAACTTTGCTGAACACTTTTTTGCATGTGGATTCTCTAAGATTGTCTACATGCAAGATCATGCCATCTACAGAGAGAGATCATTTTACTACTTCCTTTCCAATTTGGATGCCTTTCATTTCTTTTTCTTGCCTAATTGCTCTGGCTAGAACTTCCAATACTACGTTGAGTAAAAATGGCCAAAGCGTGCATCCCTGCCTTGTTCCTGATCTTAGTGGAAAAGCTTTCAGTCTGTCATTGAATATGATGTTAACTTGGGTTTTTCCTATATGGCCTTTATCATGTTGAGGAAGTTTCCTTCCATGCCTAGTTTATTGAGTAGTTTTATGATGCAGAGAAGTTGAATTTTGTCAAATGTTTTTCTGTATCTAGTGACATGATCACATGTTTTTTGTCACTCTATTCTGTTGTCTTGGTGTATTACTTTGATGGATTTTCATACGTTAAACCATTTTTGCATTCCAGAAATAAATCTCACTTTGTCGTGGTGTAATGTGCCACCGATTTCAGTTTGCTAGTATTTTGCTGAGAATTTTTTCCTCAATATTCATCAGAGATATCGGTCTGTAGTTTTCTTATAATATCTTTGTCTGGCTCTGGTGTCAGGGTAATTTTGGCCTCATAGAATAAGTGAGGAATTCTTCCATCCTCTTCAGTATTTTGGAAGAGTTTGAGAGAGAATTAGTACTAATTTTTATTGAAATGTTTGATACAATTCATCAGTGACACCACCTGGTCCGGGTCTTTTCTTTCTTGGGAGATTTTTGACTACTGATTCAATTTCCTCAATAGTTATAAGAAAGACTCTATTTTTAAAGCTCCAAAAATATACAAATTACCTAGGATAAACTTTACAAGAACTGTACAAGATCTATCTGAACAGAGTTGTAAAAAAAATTGGTGTCCTTAAGATTTGAAAAATAATGTCACACTACATTCTTGAATAGGAAGACTCAATGCCATTTAAAAAATGATAATATTTTCTAAATTAATCTATAAAGGTAACGCAATCCCAATAAAATAAGAAAAATATTTTTGAGTGTGGGTATGGAGAAACCATTATGGCTCATTCTGAAATTCATATGGAAAAATAAATATGCTATTCCCAGGGAAACTCTGACAAAACAAGAATAATAAGATAAGATTACCCTATTAGGTATACAAACACATTATAAAGTAAAGATAATTAAAACAGTGGGGTAGTGATATACTAATAGGCTGAAAAATTAATGCACAGCATGTAACATCAAGGTCCATCTATCTCTGGAAATGTAACACATATAAAGATGCAGACTTGAACTTATAAGGAAAAGATGAAGTATTCAGCAAAGATGTATTGTTTTTAGAATGGTGTAGCCAACTGGAAAATAATATGAACTTTGATTCAAGCCGTGTATCAGGACAAATCCGGACGGATCAAATATTTAAAAGGGAAAACAAGAAACTTTTAAAAATAGAAGAAATCATAGGAGAATTTTTTATTCTTATAATTTTAGAATGGAGAAGCCCGTTCTAATGTGAACAAAACACCGAAGTCAGAAAAAAAGGATTTAAAAATTCAACTACATAAAAATAAACAATTTCTGCATGGCAAAATCCATCAGAAAAAAAGTTAAAAGATAAACAAAATGATAAAACACATTTGCAACTCTTAACATAGGCAAAAGATTAATTCACCTAATCTCTCTCTATATCATTCATACATATATATTTCCCTGCATAGGCCACAAATCAGTAAGAAAAAGACCAATAATCCAATAGAAAAGTACGCAAAATATATAAGCAAACAATTAACAGAAAAAGATCTACAAATGATTCATTAATATATTAAAAAGACGCTCAACCTCATTCCTTATTAGAAAAATGCAAATTAAAATTACACTGAGATGCCATTTTTCACCTATCAGATTGGCAAATGTCTAAACACTTGATAAGTTCTCTGTTGGTGTGGGTGTAGGTGTGGGAAACACGTCTTCTAACACACTGCAGGTGTGAGTGTAAGCTGGTACGTCTTTAATTGTGGGCGCTTGACAACATCTATCAAAATTATAAATACGCTACCCTTTGACCTAGCAATTTCATTCTGGGAATAACCTACGGAAATGCTTACACCTGTGCTACATGATTATTATTCACTGTGTCATTGTTCTGGGAGCAAACATTTGGAGACAACCTAAACGCACAGTGCAAGATTGGTTAAATAAATGACAGTACACTCATGTAGTGAAATACTATGTAACTAAGAGAAACGATGAGAAAGCCTGTATGTACAGATACAGAACAATGCTCCAAATCTGTTATAAAGTTGTTTTTAAAAGAGTGCGATTTAGCACAGTATCATTTACTGTTATTTATTTATTTATTTATTTAGAGGAAGATTAGCCCTGAGCTAACATCTGCTGCTAATCCTCCTCTTTTTGCTGAGGAAGACTGGCCCTGAGCTAACATCCGTGCCCATCTTCCTCCACTTCATATGTGGGACATCTACCACAGCATGGCTTGCCAAGCGGTGCCATGTCCGCATCTGGGATCAGAACTGGTGAACCCTGGGCCACCAAAGGGGAACGTGCAAACTTAACCACTGCACCACCAGGCTGGCCCCTCATTTATTTTTTTAACGGGAGGAGAATATGCATAAAAGACCTCCAAGAGGACAGGCAATCACCTGGTAGCACCGAGTGCCTCAGAGAGCAGTCGGATGGCTGCACCAGGAGAGGTTTCCCACTGGATACATTTTATATCCATTTTATTATCATAATTTTTATTCATTTTTAAAAACAATCTCTAGTTTCTGTTCCAAAGTTAGTAAATAAAATGTATAAAATGAAGCAAAATAAAAAATGTTCGTTCATAAAACTGGCAAATTTTCGTGGGATTCTCCCCAACCTGGGGAACCTGTGGTGCCACCAGAGCTCGCTCCGCTCGTCAGCACGCCATGACAATGTGCTTGTGCTCATTTGTGTCATCGACTTAGCTGCTTGTACATAATCTCAACATCCCAACGAATCAAGAATATTGAACATTTTCTTGCAGTTTGCACTATCATAATATTTTCAAATTACACATTGGACTCTTTAATGAATTATGAAATTCGTTGGGTCATAAGTGGCTTTTTAAGAAAATGAAATACAATAGAACACAATAGAATAGAAAATAGAGTGAATCATGCATAATAAAAATATAAAAATATACGTACCGAGTTCAGATGAAAACTGTATTTCTTACACATGAGGTGTGTAGGGTTCCGTGTGCCGAGGGTGCTGGTGCTGGGGACACGATGACAAATGGGACTGATTCTTTTCTCGTCCTTATAGAGTTTGTTGAGGAGAGGCGGGCAGTAAAGAAGCAAGCAAATAAATAAGCCAGTACAGATTATAAACAGTGCCGAGAAGGAATTAATGAGATACTGGGAAGGGGAATACCAGGGATGGTCACGTCTTCAGTAGAGGACTCCTGGAAGGCCTCTGTGAGGAGGTGATGTTTAAGTTGCAGCTGAAGGATGAAAAGAAGTGAGCCATGTGAAGGTGCCGGAGAAGAGAGCTCCAGGCCCAGGGACCTGCAGGGCAGACCCCAAGCAGGAAGAGCCAGGTGTGTGGTAGGAATGGAAACAACAGCGAACGCAGCGGGAGATGAGGTTAGCGAGAGAAAGACGATCCGGACCACTCCAGGTCTCCCCGGCCGGAGAAAAGCAAATGTGGATTTTGTTCTAAGTACAGTGTGAGGCCGCTAAAGACTTTGACCAGGGTAGTCACACGTTCGTGCTTGCAGTTTTAAAATAGCATCCTGGCTTCTCGGGGAGGATGAATTAAAACCGGGCGGGGGAGGCTTCACCTAGGCGCTTTACAGGGACAGGAGAGGGTGATTGAGCTTGCCCTTGACGTGGAGGTGGAGCTGACATGACACCAACGTAGGGGTAAGAGGGAGGGAAACGTCAAGAAGAACGACCAGCCTCGTGGCTTTAATAGCTGGATGGATGACGAAACCATCGATTGCATCTTTGTAGCTGTCTGCTCACCTAACAGACTTGGCGCAGCGTTCGTGGCATGACATGCAAGCGGCGTTGGCCTCAGACTATGCTTCCTTCACAATAACCTGGTAACTTTGAGTGACATTCTAAATGTGTGCTCACTGTTGGATTTAAATTTCATGTATGTACACATTACCTGTAACTTTGAGCTATTCAATTGATGCTGAAAAAACTCAAAACCTCATATCTGTACTCTATAGAGTTTTCTTTTGAACTGGTAGTTTCAAATGATATTTCATATTGGCAGGACCCACAAAGCTATTTTCCAAAACTTCATAAAATAGTGAGAACTTGGGAAATTTGATCATCTTGAAAATGAATCCTCAAGAAAAATAAGTTATAACACTTCTTTTTCATCACACAGCTTTTGTGTCCTGCTGTTGGCAGGGTGGACACAATTGAAACATCAGTGAGTGCTGTATAGTAGGATTTGTTATTGATTTTACTCTAGTTAATCTTTCACATTAATAATCTATTTCTAATTTTAAGTAAAAATTAAATAATAAAAAATAGGATGTGATGAAAAATTATCATTTATAAATATTAGAATGGAAATATCTCAAGTCCAAATTTGTAATAATCCTGTTCTATATATCTTAGTCAGAAAAAAAGATAAACAAAAAAAATTCCAAACTGTCCTTAAACGAACCTATGACAAGATATCAGGCATCTGCGTGGCGTAGGGTTCATTTATTATTAGGAGATGATTGTGCGTGGATGACTGCCTGTCCCGAGCACATGCTCTGGGCTTTCCCTGGCCTTTAGTCAAGAGGATGCCCTGGGGCCACGTGGGTGATCTGCCTGTGTGACTTGACAGGCCTGGGCATCCACAAGCTTCTGCTTAAAACAAAACTCAATGCAGGATTACACTTTTTAATTACTGATTTATAGATAAGTTAAATTTTGAATACAGTATTGGGAGAAAGCTATTCTTAAAAATCTTTTTTTTTTTAAAAATGACTAGTAGCCCAAGCCACTGTATTGGCAAATGGATGATGCATCTGAGGACGTATGCTCTTTTCTATAGCTTTCAAACAGTTAAAAATGTATTTTTCAAAATTAAATTGAAAGAGAATGTTTGCAGAACCGCTGAGGCATATCTCTGCAGCCCAAATGTTCCAGGGACATGCTTCAAAAACCACAGAAACAGACGGTGCCTGCAAATCAAGATATGGATAGCTCACAAGGGCACAGAGAGGAGATTAGAGGCCATGCTGCAGGCTCCGCTCTGACGACCCTCTCCTAGCCATCCCATCGCTTCTCGGATGCTCATGGCCATGGCTGGAGAAATAGAGCCAAGTAAGTTGTGCAGTTTCTGTGCGGTATCAGGAGGGCAACAAAATGCTTAAAAATGGGAAGAAAGAGCCCAGATGTTGTCACTCTCTAGCTCTATGGTCCCTGGGCAAGTAAACTAACCAAAGTTCAGTTTCTCATCTGCTGACATCTATCTCATAGGGCAGTTCTGAGTAACAAGAGAGGGAATATGTGTAACTGATCCAGCATATTACCTGATTTGTATTGAATGTTCACTAAACGGAATGCATATTGATTAATTAATCAACACATATTATGATTAATTATATGCAAATTTCATTTATAAGAGCTATGAGAAAGAAAAGAAGTGGACAGCAGAGCCTTGCCCTCCAGGAATTACGTCGACAATGGGTGGAAGATGGCAAAGAAAGGATGACAGTCCTCGTGCCAGGCTGTGCTCAACTCAGAGTGACGGATTTTGTCTAATGAACTCTCTGCTGCTTCATTTCTGTGCTGTTAGTTTCTTTGTGCAGCGCTGAGCTGTTGTTCCCAATGATTAATGAGGAGTCAGAGCTGATGGTGGGGTGCTGGACTGAAGTTGTACCATCTGTAGGTGGGAGGGAAATCCTGAGCTCTCTGTGTGTAAGCCACTCTGGAAGACAGGCATGTAAAACTCGTGTCCAACACTTGGTGCGATTCTGAAAGAAGAGACCACGGTCAGTGATCAAGGTGGAAAAGGGGCTGTTCTTACCACTCAAGAGATGTGCTCACACACGTATGCACATGCTTGGCAGCAGACAGATGCCTCCTGAACTAAAGAGCAGAGAGATCTGACTAGACTCCAGAATTCTCTAGTCTTAAAGTGTTCTGGTTCAGTTAAATCACAAGTATGTTTCGCTTAAGTGCTTTTCACCCCTGATTTTTAAACATAAGCTTTTTCCAATGATATTTAACCAACTGACACTAAAAAATTGTTTTCCTGAATTCAAACAATTTTTAAAAGCTATAAACAACACTTAATACCTACTAGTCCTCAAAACATATATATGTGTATGTGTATGTATAGATATGTATGGATGTGTATATGAAACATTTTTCCCATTTTGGAAAACTAAGAGGTTTAATTTTACCCAATGTAAGAAAACTACAAGTCCATGAATTTTGACCTTACCTTTCAAACCTTCAGTACAGCCATTGGCATACCCGCTTGCTTCCTAGGAGGCTTAACATTTGTGGGAGATGCTAAAATGCTTTCACGTATACTGTATGTGAAATAGATAAATCAGACAACATTGTCTGAATTTCTTCTTTCCGTCAAGAAACAGAAGTTAAATGCCAAAGGTCACATGGCCAATAAGCATTCCAGCCTAGTCCAATATTAGGGCAATGGATTCCGGGTCCAGGGCTGTCCATGAGGGGGATGTATAACCTGCAGTCAACCTGTTGGCGTGTGACCCACTGCATGCGTGTGTACAGAACACAAGCTCCAGGAAGAAAAAAAATCCCCAGGGAAATCACGCCAAAGGGTGGGGACAAGGAACAAAAGAGTAGAAGAGATTCTGCAAGTAGAACTCACTGACTGCCTTGATTAATTGCCACCCACGCAACTAGGTGTTGCTGCTGTTTACTCAGAATTCTGCCAGCAGCAAGGGTTCTGGATTCCTGAGGATTGCTCCACGCCTAGGCCTAGCTGAAAGTCATTATCAATTATCTCTGATGCATGACCACCGCCCAGCCATCCACTCTCACTGAGCCAGACAGACAGCTGTGTGCAAACACCACCATGAAGGCTGCCCCTGCGTGCTTGCCTCTTCCCTTCACCC
This sequence comes from Equus caballus, assembly GCF_041296265.1. Classification (NCBI taxonomy): domain Eukaryota; kingdom Metazoa; phylum Chordata; class Mammalia; order Perissodactyla; family Equidae; genus Equus; species Equus caballus. Next base: position 3,064,661 of record NC_091703.1, read on the forward strand.
CTTGACTTTGCCCGACCTTGATTCTGCTCTCGTCGCTTCATTTTGCATCTCTCAAGCCTGGGGGCACTCTATGCGATTTGTCGTGCAGGGAAGGGGCAGTGATAAAAAGGACAGGACAAATAAAAGAAGGAAAGAGAGATGGCTAGATTTCACCTCTGACGAGTGGACTTGATTGGCTGTCGACGCCCTGAGAGACGGCCTGCACAGCCTTCAAGGGGAAGTGGCCAGGAAAGGGGGCAGAAGCTCCTCTTTCCGATTTCTCTGCTGCTGTGGTTTTCAGTAAACATCTAGAGTTCAGGGAAGAATGTGACTGAAAGTCTGAGGACACACGCCGCCTACAAGGCCGAGGAAGGCCTGGCGCAGGCACCGGGCCCCAGGGAATCTTGGGTTCAGGGCACACTTACTAATCCCAGCAGCTTGGCTTACTGTGGAATTTCTAGTCTAGTGAGCACCTTGCCAAACTGATCCAGGAGGCTTCGTGCTCTCCCCTTCAGCCTCACCCAGGCAAAAGCGAGGTTTTCCAGCACTCCCACACCCAGGCCCTGCCTCTCACACACGCCTGTGGGACGGGACAGAGACACACAGACGAGTGCTGTAGGTCCGTGCCTGGACACCCCTCTGGGCCTCATTATGTTACTAAGTTGCCTTCTGCCCTTCTTCCTATGGCCATTCTTTTTTTTAACAGTTTTTAAAAATTGTGATAAAAAATACACAACATAAAGTTTACCATCTTAACCATTTCTAAATCTACAGTTAACGGGCTTTGAGTTTCTTCACACTAGTGCGCAGCAGACCTGTGGTCCCTCTTGGAAAACACGATGCCCCTGGCAGGGACAGCGTATTAGCTCTTGGGGTCGTGGGAGGATGAGTTTTCTGAAGCTTGAGATCGTGTCCCTTCAGGGACAGGAGAGACAGCGCGGATGCAGCAGCGACACGGAGAGCTGGGACAAACAGGAGCTCAGGTGTGAGTGAAGGAGAAAAGGTCGCAGCCCCCACCTCCCATGAGCCCCCGCCCCTGGTGCCACATCACCCCCTCTCAGCCAAAGACAGGAGGGGATGCCGAAAGCAAAACGGAATGACCACCAGGAGCAGCATTTCTTCCACTGGTTACAGAGGGCTAATGGCTAACACACACAGGCAAAAGCCGTTAAGTAAAATGTTTTGTTAAACAAAGATAAAATGAAAAACAGTGTTTTTTTAAATTTTTAACCTTTCATTCTGAACCCAAATATTTACCAGAATAAATTATATTATAAAATTCATTATCAGTTCCTAGGAATAGAATTCTCTAATTAAAATAGTCCAAGAGATAGAGTCTAGGACTAAATATAGGTTTATCTCTCACATACCAAAACCAGTTCTTCCATACTACACTGCAGGAACCATGGCCAGGACTAATGATAGAACCAGCCCCTTCGAGGGCGCACACAGAAGTGCTTCTGGCTTTTTAAAAAATTGTGGTAAAATACACGTAACATAAAATGTACCATCTTACTCATTTTTAACTCATTTAAATTCAATGCCAGTTCAGTGGCATTAAGTACATTCATATTGTTGTGCATCCATCACCATCATCTGTTCACAGAACTCTTTTCATCTTGCAAAATTGAAACTCTGTACCCATTAAACAATAACTCCCCATTCCCCTTTCCCAGCCCCTGGAAAGCACCATTCTGCTTTCTATGTTGACTCCTCTAGATACCCATATAAATGGAATTATACAATACTGGTCCTTTTGTGACTGTCTTATTTCACTTAGCGTAATGTCCTTGGGGTTCATCCATGTTGTTGTATGTGTCAGAATTTCCTTCCTTTTTAAGGCCAAATAGTGTTACATCCCATTGTTTACCCATTCATCTATCGATGGATACTTGGCTTGCTTCCACCTTTTGGCTATTGTGAATAATGCTGTGAACATGGGTGTACAAATATCTTCTTGCCTTTTAAATTCCATTGCCATTGGGCCAATCGTGAGCCATTTCACTGCATGACATTCAGCTGTCTTGTCATGGCCGTGGTTATGACTCTTATCAAGAGTCATAGTTAGGTTCCGAGTCTGTTGTTCCCTCTTACAATGACTTTAGGCTTCATAGTAAGCAATCCTCAGTAAAAGCGGTTTCGATCATTCCTTCCACCTTGGCGGAAGTTAGGATGGGTCATTAATTGGAACTTACTTGAGAGTTTTAACTTCCTATCCTCCCCCCCTCTTTAAGGTTTGAATCAAAGCTCTGACTCATGTCAGGAATGAAAGTTTTGATTGAAAATGAGTTAAAGTGGTGTGTAAAATGGAAAAAAAAACACAATAAGATGTTGCGTCTGGTGTAAGACAATGACACTTTCTTGGGTTAGCTGGTCTGAACATGGGTCTGAAAGCCTAAATAATCAAAGAGCTGGGCAAACAAATGTAGGAAGGAAGGCTTATATTGGGAAGTCATCAACAGCATGGGAACACTCAACTGTACAGGAACTTACAACCCACCTAAGAAAAATTAACAGGATATTTGTGTAATTTTTAAAGAGCACACTTTGTTATTTAAGAAAAAAACATGAAAAATGTATCGGCGTATAAATAAACCATGATGATTCCTGAGTTGCTGTAGTTTTTCCTCGTGGTGATAAATAAAAGCTTTATTGACCTGATATTTACCCAGTAATAGTAAAGCAGGTAATCATTGGGTCCTGGGTGGAGTGTGACTGGATTTGTATGTCAGGGGTCAGGGGACAGAGTTTAAATCTTGCTCTGCCACCTGGGTGAGCTACTTACCCTTCCTGATTCTGTTTCCTTGACTGTAAAATGGGGAAACAATTTTTTAAAAAACAGCTCACACAAATATTATGAGGATTAAATGTGTTAAAGTGTCTGACACACGGCGGGCATTGAATTCTTCCTCTTGCTCATCTCCCTTCCCTGGATAGGTAGATTTCACAGGTGAGGCAATGGCGGTTTTCGAATACCCATGCCTGCATTGTTGTCTTTGGAAAACAGTAATTTTATCTGTGTCAAACTAGTTCAGTGGCTGAGTAAGGAAAAAAGGTCTCCTTTTGATCGATACTTTCATGTATGAATGATTCAAGAGGAAGGAGATCCGGCCCAGATGGAGGGCTGGGTGCTCTGGGACGAATACCCTTGAGTTCTTTTCTAATCTCTGCTTCGTCACACTTGCTAAGACAGATCAGCGGGATGTCAGATGGCTTCTGCGTAGGAATGCCCTGCATCAGCAAGTGTGCCTTTGGTTTAATATCGAAGGTCTCATTCTTCATGGGCAAGGCAGCATGTTGAGGCATGAAAGGAATGACATTGATGGTTAGTTTTTCCCTCTGGGTTCTTGGCATTTGGTCTTTTACCAAAGAACCTATGTCTATGGGGCACTTTTTGGTTCCAGCTGCATTTCCATGTACCTCTTCTATGTTGCTTGGTTCTTTTAGTGGCATTGCTGCCCTACAATAGTTATTGCTGCCATCAGCCCTTTGCTTTCTTCTCCTGGGAGCTCTTTGTATAGTGTATACAGTAAGGGAAATGATGTCTGCTGTTTGGAAATACTCTGGTCAATTCACTTCTCTCCCTTTCTTCATATAATTATCTGGAGACATGTCGTGTTTACCAGTGGTAAGCCATGAAACATGCCCTGTGCTTGGAAGAGTATTGGAGGAGAATGGAATGTGGTGGGGATCTGTACAGAAAACCAGTGGTAGGAATCCCAAAACCTAGATTCTAAACTTACTGCTTACACCCAACCACTTGCTGAACAACAAACAGCCACTGTGAGTACACCATCCTCTGAGAACTGGAGCACCATTTCCAACGTCCTTTACTCCATAGTGATTGAGTACCCAAAGCGGCAGATACAGGGAATGCCATGGATAGAGCAGGGGGAAGGTCTCTTCCCTCTCAAAAATATTTCTGGGAAAATAGATATTAAGTAACTAATTCCAGCTGTGGTCAGAGACTCAACAGGACAAAGCAAAGATGCTACAGGAACTTAGTTTAAACCTTAATAACTCAAAAGAAGCTTGAGTTGGCTGGTCTCACAGAGAATCAGAGAGACAGGAGTCAGCATGTTGCTCTGAACAGATGATCCTGTCAAAAGCAAAAACGCATTGGAGATAATTCACTGGAAACTCCAGAGGGGCCTTGATTGGGACATCAGCACATCTCCTGAGCAGGTGTAGTCATGCGTCCTGGGTTGGGACAAGGCAGTGTGATCTCCAACGACGCTTCTCTCAGGGCATCCAGTGTACTTCCACTCCATAGTCCCAGACCATAAAGCCAAAAGATTCCTGAGAGCAGGGAGGTGAAGTGGTCCACTGAACACCCACACTTCCTTCTCAGTAGGTGGGTTTATAGGAGCAAGAAGTTATCAGGTGCACCATTAGCATATTTTTCAGAACAATTGCCTACAATCAATGATTTTATCAGCTTGGCTTTCTTGTCCCAGAATGCAGTCCTTGGCAGGAAGTCAGTGGTCTATTGACTTTACTAGTAGGATAAACAAACCTCCTTTGACATACAGAACGGCAGAAACTGTGATTTCCTTCCCACCTCCCACGGAGGCAAAGCAGTCCAAGTTGGAGGAAGCAAAGGGTTGGGCTTAACATAGATTCAGAGCAAAAGTCATGATTAAATATCTGGCAAAATTCTCCCTGTATAGGCAAGAAGGAGTGAAGGCATCAGAATCACATGGGAGGCCTCAAATAAGAGAGGACAGTCCAGGAAGAAGAAAGGGATGGACTGGCTTCCTGGGAGATATTTGTTTTACAAACAATGAAGTCTAAATGGGCCACTTCTACTTCAGGTTTGCACTCTGAATCTGCTCCATCTTATTTAGTGAAATGATGGTAAGCGAACTTGACAGACAAAGACGCGTTTTGGTAACTGTGTAGCTGGTCCATTGAAAAGCAAGACTTAAGGCTGTAATCATAAAGCAGCTTTTGTTTTTGTCCCTCTTCCCATTTAAGCTTGCTCAAGGAAGTTTAAAGGTAGTGTTCCCCAGCTCCTGGATGAAAAATCAGGCCATCTCCATGACTTTCTGCTCACTGTTTTGTAATAGAAAATTCTACCAATGCTGTAAGATATAAAAGCAAACTTAATTAGGCAATTACAACGCTCAGTCCAAATGATAAATGGAACTCTAAACTGGACAATAAGTCTCAACTGCTGCCCCCAGGGTGGGCTGGGGGCTGCCGAGCAGCGGTGGCATGGGGGCGGGAAAGGTGGGCTTGGTTCTTCTCTATTTCTCCACTTTGCTCACCAGGTTTCTGACCTGGGCATGGGCAAGGGATGGTAAGGAAGGGAATAGATGCAAGGAAGGGTGGGAAAGTTTTTGCTTGATTGATGCTGTCACTGAACCTGCATCTGCTTATAGCTGGCTCCCCTAGGGGCATTTTTATGGGTTCATCAGAAGTAGGAGGCGCTGAAAAATTTGCTTATACTTCCCCAAATGAAGATGGTATATTTTCCTCTGAACAATTCCAGGAAAATACTCAATAAGCAGGAAATTTTTATTTGGTGGCAAAACTGAGGCCATGTTAATAGAGAGCAAATAATGTGCTATTCCACATGTAGACTTATAATGCAGACAAATCAGGATAGAGTTCGTTTTCTTCCTCCTGTAATGTGTAGCCAACCCAGCTTTTGTGCGTGTGGCTTACCAATGTCCTTGTCCCTCTCCTCCCTGATCCTGGATGTCCAATCCTCTGAGGCCTCATCCCATGAAGAGAACATGCTCCTAGCCCTGTCTCTAGGGCACTGAGGGAGGGGAGGATCTCAGTCCTGCTAAAGGAAGGAGAGATGCTCTTGGCATCACATCTTGGAATTCAGATCTCATTTTGCCGTGGAAATAATGAATCTGCCAATTTTGGAAACGGGAAAATGTTACTACTCCACAGGATATAGGGGAATTTATAAGATTAATGAGTGAAAGTACTCTTCACATAGCAAAATTGCAATAAATGTGAATTCCTTCACTATTTTTCCTTTTAAGGAAAAGAGTTTACTGTGAATGAGTGGGGAAAAGAAAGAAGGAAAGCATCATATTCATAAGTGTCCATTATGTGCCAGGCACTGGTTAGAATCAATAGTGCTATCAGTACTCAATCAATGGCTTTGTATATCAATTAGGATTTTATGGATTAATCTGAAACTGTATCACCATTTTTGCTTTGTTTTTTTGCAGAAAATGCGTTACAGGTTCTGAGCAACTTTTCTACATGAAATTTTTGACTAAAAACTGGCAAATGTTAATACATAGATCTATACATATAGATATGAGATGTTATCATCAAACATATATTGTGAATTTTTTTAGAGATTATGTAAATTTTAACTTGTTTTGCTAGAAATTATAATTTTTAATTTTTTGTTACCAAAATTCCCAAGTTTTTCTTCTTAAAGGCCCCCAAAAATAAATCATATTAGTTAGGAAGTAGATTGCAACACTCAGCTATCTGTTGAGTTTTCAGATCAACAAATACTCAAAGAATATTTGAGAGGAATGAATTTCTCTAAAGCAGCGTAAAATAATATGTGACATACTGCTTCCAGGCTTAATCTGGGCTGGGAAATAGAAAGCCTGTGGCTTTCTCAGCTGAGAGAAGGTGTGTATTGTTCTCTCTCATAGTAAATTGCCATTGTGCTGTCAGGTAGGCTCATCCCCATATTGCTACTGCACAGAATCTAGATGGCAAGGAGAAGCTCAACGCCCCCCAAGCCCCAAGATGCAGGGCCCAGCTGTCCAGCGTTGCCAGGTGAGGTGGACTCTTAGTTTATGCAGGAGGGGCATCCTACAGAAGAGAGCTTCTGAGGAAGCAAGTGTCTGAAGACAAGACAACCTCGGCTTTCCCACTGGTTCTAGCCTGTGCACTCTGGGAATATTCTTTGCATTAATCTTGATTATAGAGGCCAAATGATTGAAGACATGGCATTTGTTGAGCACTTTTCTGATGCTTAGCCAGTGCATTATTCACTGGGGCTCTTTCCCACACTCCTCGTTAATTACATCACCCATCTGTGAGCATCGGACCTCTTGTCCTCAATAGTTCTGTGTGCCATACAGATCCCCCACCTGAATCTTGAGCCCCCTTTCACTTCTCTCCCCAAACTCTTCCTAAGCTTTCTATCTAGCTCAAGGCCTACATTTTTTCTCAGTGAGTCTCTTGAGCCTCACCTGGGAAGCTTTTCCCAATTATGTGTTCCCACTAGAAGCCTGTAACCAGTGGAATGTTGGCTCTTAGCAGAAACTGGCTTAAATTATTCAAAAATGGAGTCCATTTCCTTCACACCTGAGTTTGCAGACTGTGTCACCTGGTACTCACATTGCCTCTTTCTCCTTCATCGTAACCCCTTGTGGAATTGAAAGTATGTTTACACTTTTCAAATATCCCTTCTTGTAGCTAAGCTAGAATGATATCTGCACAAAATTGAAGGAATGTTGAAAGATTGAAAGAATAGTAAGCTAGAAAGTAGAGTCCTAGCATGTTCTGCTTTTCAGTTTTCCCAGCTGTTCAGGGGGAACACAGTGTCTAAGGCAGGCCTCCCGACAAAGGGAAACCCCGGATAGTGAAGAAGCCTCAGGAGCAGGTCTGGGTGGGTTGTGAATATCTTCGAGACATCACTCAAGTCAATCAATTTTCTCTTCACCTTTCCAACATTTCCTCTTAGCAGAATTTGTACTTAACTTCTTTAGCAACAATATCTTTGTAAATCATTTTGCTAAAATCTTGAAAGTTGCTCTTATGAGCAAATCATTGCAACAATTTCTAATTTCTGCCTTCTATTGCTAAACACACACGCAAACTCCTCTCCCCGAAACTGACACAAGTCATCTCTTGATTACTGTAATGCTTTCATACACAGAAGGCTGGTTCTTCTTCCAGCTTCTTCATCCTTCTTCCCACCAACCCCCTGACCTCCACATGGAATAAGACAAAAGAAAGCGGTGGCGTGCCCTCTCTCTGGCACCATCACCTCAAAGCTTCCTTCCCAAGCGAAGCCCACCCTAAGCCACTCCCCATGGCCTCTGGCATGCCCTCTGAGCAGCAGCTTCCAGGAGGGTCAGGTTCCTTTGCGTGTCTCTGTTGCTTGTGTCAGGCACCAAAATAGTAACTCCTCTTCTTCTCTCCTCCAAACACACACTCTTTTCCCCGCTTGCTTGCTTGCCTTGCACAAAAGAAAGAAAACATCCTCGCATCCTGGACTTCTGCCAGCTTTCAAAAATAATTAAACTTCCCTTGCTTTCAAAGAGACTAGTTCTCTGAGACTTCTAAGCTCAGATGTTCAGCTCCGGGGAGCTGCTTAAGCTTTGACCTTTCCTCAAGACCCTCTGATGCCATAACGGGTGACCCCGTGGGCTGAGGAACAAGTGTCTTGTTATCTGCTTCCTGTTGTCTTGGCGGCTGAGGCTGATGGAGACTGTGGGTGCCGGGGTCGGGGGAGAGGCTGCTGCTGAGGACAGAGGTGTGTCCATGGTCACCAGCACCTCCAGAATGAAAGGCTCAGGGCATTCCCATGGTCAGCCTCTTTGTTCTGTTCTGCCAAGTGTGTTCAGAAGTCTGATGGAAATTTTTAGCTTCCTGCTTCAGCTTCCACCCCGCTTGTTTTCTCATCCTGGGGTCTCAAGCCTGTTGACAAACACTGCCAAGTAACAAGCACAATTACGAGTGCTGTGGGAACAGACCTTCCTGGTCCACAGCTGATGATCTGGAAGCAGTGTGCTGTGCTGGGAAGAACAAAGCCGCCGGGGTGGCTAGCAGGTCTGGCACTTATCACAGTTGCACCTTGGGCAAGAAACTGGCCTCTCGGGAGCCTCAGTTTCTCTGCCTTCAAAATTGAGGGACACTAATTTCTCCCTAACAAGGTTTTTTCAAATTACAGATCATCCATGCAAAATCCCTTGTGCTGTGCAGGCTACAAAATAAGTCATCAGTATGTTATTAACGTTATTATTGTTAAATGTATTTTTTCCATGCCTTCTAAAACTTTGCATGAGCTAGGTCACAAAAGGAACTTAGGACAGCTACAGAATGATAGTCAAGGATTGATATTTTCTTTTTCAAAACCCTGGAAAATATCCTTCAAGTTTTTAAAATTAAAACCTTGAAAGGAAATAAATGTTGATTTCTGCTGGTGCTTGGAAACACCACACATTTGTGTTGGGTACCTAGCAGCTGAGCAGATTTAAAACTTTTAGGCTTTAGAGTGAAAGAATAAGGTGTCATTCAAACTTCAAAAAAGAAAATATACAGAGAATTTGAATACAATTCCAACATTTTGAGCACCAAATTCTCAGTACCAGGACTATGCAAAATAGGTGTTATCTTGAATCTCTGTCCCCGAGGATAGGTACCATTCCACTGGAAATATGCATTCAATAACTTTTTATTGAGCACCTACTGTGTGCTATGCCCTAGGCCCTGGGGATTCAACAGTGAACTAAGCTGGCAGTTTCTGTGCTTTCGTGTTGCTTATATTCTATTAAGGATCACTGCAGAGATTTTTTTTTTTACTTTTAATTAAGATTATGATAGTTTACAACCTTGTGAAATTTCAGTTGTACGTTATTGTCAGTCGTGTTGTGGGTACACCACTTCACCCTTTGTGCCCTCCCCCCACACCCCCTTTCCCCTGGTAGCCACCAATCACTTCTCTTTGTCTATATGTTAATTTCCACCTATGAGTGGAGTCATACAGAGTCTGTCTTTCTCTGTCTGGCTTATTTCACTTAACATAATACCCTCAAGGTCCATCCATGTTGTTGTGAATGGGACGATTTTATCCTTTTTTATGGCTGAGTAGTATTCCATTGCATATCTATACCATGTCTTCTTTATCCAATCATCAGTTGATGGGCACTTAGGTTGCTTCCATGTCTTGGCTATTGTAAATAATGCTGCAATGAACATAGGGGTGCATGGGACTTTTGGAATTGATGATTTCAAGTTCTTTGGATAGATACCCAGTAGTGAGATGGCTGGGTCATATGATATTTCTATTTTTAATTTTTTGAGGAATCTCCATACTGTTTTCCATAGTGGCTGCACCAGTTTGCATTCCCACCAGCAGTGCATGAAGGTTCATTTTTCTCCACAACCTCTTCAACATTTGTCACTTTTTGTTTTGGTTATTTTTGCCATTCTAATGGATGTAAGGTGATATCTTAGTGTAGTTTTGATTTGCATTTCCATGATGATTAGTGAAGATGAGCATCTTTTCATGTGTCTACTGGCCATCCATATGTCTTCTTTGGAGAAACGTCTTTCATGTCCCCTGCCCGTTTTTTGATTGGGTTGTTTGATTTTTTGTTGTTGAGCTGTGTGAGTTCTTTATATATTATGGAGATTAACCCTTTGTCAGATATATAACTTGTAAATATTTTTTCCTAATTGGTGGGTTGTTTTTTATTTCAATCCTGTTTTCCCTTGCCTTGAAGAAGCTCTTTAGTCTGATGAAGTCCCATTTGTTTATTTTTTCTATTGTTTCCCTTGTCTGAGAAGACATGGTGTCCAATAAGGTCCTTTCAATACTAATGTCAAAGAGTGTATTGCTTATATTTTCTTCTAGAAGCCTTATGGTTTCAGGTCTAATCTTTAGGTCTTTGATCCATTTTGTTTATTTTCATGCATGGTGAAAAAGAATGGTCAATTTTCATTCTTTTACATGTGCTGTCCAGTTTTCCCAGCACCGTTTGTTGAAAAGACTTTCTTTTCTCCATTGTATGCCCTCAGCTCCTTTGTCGAGGATTAGCTGTCCACAGATGTGTGTTTTTATTTCTGGGCTTTCAATTCTGTTCCATTGATCTGTGCACCTGTTTTTGTACCAGTACCATGCTGTTTTGATTACCGTAGCTTTGTAGTATGTTTTGAAGTCAGGGATTGTGATGCCTCCAGCTTTGTTCTTTTTTCTCAGGATTACCTTAGCAATTCGGGGTCTTTTGTTGCCCCATAAGGATTTTAGGATTCTTTGTTCTATTTCTGTAAAGAATGTCATTGGGATTCTGATTGGGATGACACTGAATCTGTAGGTTGCTTTAGGTAGTACGGACATTTTAACTATGTTTATTCTTCCGCTCCATGTGCATGGAATGTCTTTCCATCTCTTTATGTTGTCATCGATTTCTTTCAGGAAAGTCTTGTAGTTTTCGTTGTATAGGTCTTTCACTTCCTTGGTTAAATTTACCCCAACGTATTTTATTCTTTTTGTTGTGCTTGTGAATGGGATTGTGTTCTTGAGTTCTTTTTCTGTTAGTTTTTTGTTAGAGTATAGAAATGCTACTGATTTACGTATGTTGATTTTATATCCAGCAACTTTGCTGTAGTTGTTGATTATTTCCAATAGTTTTCCAATGGAGTCTTTGGGGTTTTCTATATATAAGATCATGTCATCTGCAAACAGCAAGAGTTTCACTTCTTCATTGCCTATTTGAATTCCTTTTATCTCTTTTTCCTGCCGAACTGCTCTGCCCAAAACCTCCAGTACGATATTGAATAAGAGTGGTGAGAATGGACACCCTTGTCTTGTTCCTGTTCTCAGAGGGATGGCTTTCAGTTTTTGCCCTTTGAGAGTGATGTTGGCTGTGGGTTTGTCATATACGGCCTTTATTATGTTGAGGTACTTTCCTTCTATACCCATTTTATTGAGAGTTTTTATCATAAATGGATATTGGATCTTGTCAAATGCTTTCTCTGCATCTATTGAGATGATCGTGTGGTTTCTGTCTCTCATTTTGTTAATGTAGTGTATCATGTTGATTGACTTGCAGATGTTGAACCATCCCTGTGTCCCTGGTATAAATCCCACTTGATCATGGTGTATAATCTTTTTGATGCATTGCTGTATTTGGTTTGCCAAAATTTTGTTGAAGATTTTTGCATCTATGTTCATCAGTGATATTGTTCTTTGTGTTGTCCTTGTCTGGCTTTCGGATCAGAGTGATGTTGGCTTCATGGAGTGTGTTAGGGAGTGGTCCATCTTCCCCAATTTTCTGGAATAGTTTGAGAAGGATAGGTATTAAATCTTCTTTGAATATGTGATAGAATTCTCCAGAGAAGCCGTGTGGTCCTGGACTTTTATTTTTGGGGAGGTTTTTGATTACTTTTTCAATTTCTTTACTTGTGATTGGTCTATTCAGATTCTCTATTTCTTCCTGCTTCAGTTTTGGGAGGTTGTTAAGAGTCTAAGAATTTATCCATTTCTTCAAGGTTGTCCAATTTGTTGGCATATAGTTTTTCATAGTATTCTCTTATGATCTTTTGTATTTCTGTGGTATCCGTTGTGATTTCTCCTCTCTCATTTCTAATTTTATTTATTTGAGTCTTCTCTCTTTTTTTCTTAGTGAGCCTGTCTAAGGGTTTGTCAATTTTGTTTATTTTTTCAAAGAACCAACTCTTTGTTTCATTGATCCTTTCTACTGTCTTTTTTGTTTCAATTTCATTTATTCCTGCTCTAATTTTTATTATTTCCCTCCTCTACTGATTTTGGGCTTTGTTTGTTCTCCTTTTTATAATTCTGTTAGGTGTTGTTTGAGATTGCTTATCTGAGATTTTTCTTGTTTATTGAGGTAAGCCTGTGTTACAACGAATTTCCCTCTTAGGACTGCTTTTGCTGCGTCCCAAATGAGTTGGTATGGCATGTTTTCATTTTCATTTGTCTCCAGATAATATTTGATTTCTTCAATGATTCATTCTTTGTTCAGTAGCATGTTGTTTAGTCTCCACAGTTTTGCCCCTTTCCCAGCTTTATTCTTGTAGTTGATTTCTAGTTTCATAGCATTATGGTCAGAAAAGATGCTTGATATTATTTCAAACCTCTTGAATTTGTTGAGGCTTGCTTTGTTTCCCAAGATATGGTCTTTCCTTGAGAATGTTCCATGTGCACTTGAGAAGAATGTATAACCTGTTTTTGGATGGAGTCTTCGATGTATATTTATTAAGTCCATCTGGTCTAGTTTTTCATTTAATTCTATAATTTCCTTGTTGACTTTCTGGCTGGATGATCTATCCATTGGTGTTAGTGGGGTGTTGAGGTCCCCTACTATTATTGTACTGTTGTTGATATCTCCTTTTACTTTCGTTAATAGTTGCTTTACATACTTTGGTGCTCCTGTGTTGGGTGCATAGATATTTATAAGTGTTATGTCTTCTTGGAGGAGTGTCCCTTTTATCATTATAGACTACCCCTCTTTCTCTCTCCTTATCTGTTTTGCTTTGAAGTCTACTTTGTCTGATATAAGTATGGTGACACCTGCTTTCTTATGTTCATTATTAGCTTGGAGTATCGTCTTCCATCCCTTCACTCTGAGTCTGTGTTTGTCTTTGGGGCTGAGATGTGTTTCCTGGAGGCAGCATATTGTTGGGTCTTGTTCTTTGATCCATCCTGTCACCCTGTGCCTTTTGATTGGAGAGTTCAATCCATTTACATTTAGAGTGATTATTGAAATGTGGGGGCCTAATGCTGCCATTTTATCACTTGTTTTCTGGTTCTCTTGCATTTCCTTTGTTTCTCGTCCCATGATTTTTGGACTACCAACTCAGGTAGGTAGTTTTCTATATTGGCTTTCTTCTTATTTGTAATTTGTGTCTTTATTCTTGTTATTTGTTTAGTGGTTACCATGTGGTTTGTATAAAACATCTCATAGATGAGATAGTCCATTTTCCGATAGCCTCTTATTTCCTTAGATTAAGCCATTCCATCCCTTTCCTCTTCCCTTTCTAGGTTGTTATTGTCAGATTTTTTTTTCTTCCTTCTTGTGTTGTGAGTTTGTGGTTAAAATGACAAGATTATATTTATTCTTGGTGTTTCCCTTCCTTTTATCTTTAATGTTATACTTAGCCTTTGCTAACCTGTTCTGATGGAGAGCTGCAACTTTCTGATTTTGTCTTTCTACTTATCTCCTTTGCTCTGGGTTTTGTAACCCCTTTTCTTTTTTGTTTTTTTTCAGGTATGAGGGTCTTCCTGAGCATTTCTTGTAGGGGAGGTCTTGTGGCGATGAACTCCCTTAATTTTTGTTTATCTGGGAAAGTTTTTATTTCTCCATCATATTTGAAGGATATTTTCACTGGATAGAGTATTCTTGGCTGCAAGTTTTTGTCTTTCAGAATTTTGAATATATCATTCCACTGTCTTCTAGCCTGTAAGGTATCTGCTGAGAAATCTGCTGACAGCCTTATGGGGGTTCCTTTGTAGGTTATTTTCTTCTGCCTTGTTGCCCTTAGTATTTTCTCTTTTTCATTGACTTTTGCAAGCTTCACTACCATGCGCCTTGGGGTTGGTCTTTTTACAATGATAAACTTTGGAGATCTATTAGTTTCTGTCACATGGAATTCCATCTCTCTCCCCAGGTTTGGGAAGTTCTCAGCCATTTCTTTGAACAGGCTTTCTGCCCCCGTCTCCTTCTCTTCTCCCTCTGGGATGCCTATAATCCTTATGTTGCATTTCCTAATTGAGTTGGATATTTCTCGGAGAGTTTCTTCATTTCTTTTTAGTCTTAGTTCTCTCTCCTCCTCTATCTGCAGCATTTCTATATTCCTATCCTCCAAATTACTAATTCTGTCTTCCATATTATCGACCCTACTGTTCAGAGAGTCCAGATTTTTCTTAATCTCCTCCATTGTGTTCTTCATCTCCAACATTTCTGATTGATTCTTCTTTATAGTATCAAGGTCTTTTGTGACATAGCTCCTGAACTCATTGAGTTGTCTATCTGTATTCTCTTTTAACTCATTGAGTTTTTTAATGATGACTATTTTGAATTCTTAATATGTTTTTTCATACTGCTTGATGGCATGGATTTGTGCCTCCACATAGAGATAGAGTTTAGTTACCACTTCTACTTGGGGGCGGGGGCAGCAGCTGTGTAATCTGCACTGACCAGGATCCCTGTCAGCTGTTGCTGACTGGACCTGGGCCCCTCCTCGTGATCACAGTGGCCCTGTGGAGTCTCTCATCAACTGAGGAGATAATCACAAGTGGGCCTCGGGTTGCTGGTACCTACTGTCACAGACGGCCTAGACGCACTCCCTCCTTAGGGTCTGCAGCAGTGTTATGGGCTTTCACAGTGGCCGGGAGCAGGTTCACCTAGATTCGCAGCTCTGTCACTGTCAGGGCCCACAAGATCTCATTTGTCCACTACAGGCCACAGCAGAGCTATGAGTATCTACTGCAGTCTGTGGTTAGCTCACCCAGCTGTGCTACTTCTGCTCCAGGGCCTTCCAGACTTGTGATTGCCGGATGGGGCCTCTCCACTAATGCTGTGCAGAGGCTTTCCCTGCAGTTGCCATGGGACCACGGACTTTTCCCCTGGACCAGGGAACAGTCTCACTGGGGCTCCAACTTGCCACTGCCCACTCACACGGTCTCTCTGGGTCTCCCTTGCCCCCTCACGGCCACAGCAGGACTTTGTGTGTTAGAAGCTGCTGGTGAGTTGCTGTGCTGGCCAGGGTCCTTTTGCCCCAGGGCCTCCCAGTGTTCTGAATGCTGGGCAGGACCTCTCCACTAACACCAAGTAGAGGCTTTCCCTGTGGCTGCTGTGGGACCATGGATTTTCCTGCTGGGCTAAGGAGCAATTGCAGGGGCCTTAGGTAGGGTTATAGTCACCTGTTTCCACCATCACGCCACCAATGCATGTACACACCCACCCTTGATGCTGTGGTGATGGTATGAGCGTGTCAGCTGGTAGAAAGTCGCTTGCAGGTACTAGGCTGTCCAGGGGTCAGAGAGTTTTCATCTATCTCCACCTCCTCCCAGAGGGAAGTCTGTCCACTTTCCTATGTATAGCAGTGTGGGTATCTCAGACTTCCTGAGACGCTGTGTGGATATCCTTTGTTGACTGATGAATGTCCAATTAGTTGTTGTTCGAAGGGGGAAAGACAAAGAAATCTGCTCACTCTGCCATGTGGCTGATGTCACTCACTGCAGAGATTTTTAAAAAATATTTACTTCTGGACCTGATGGCCAGAAATTTTGATTCAGTTGTTGTGGGCTGGCACTGAGGCTTTATTTTTTTCAAAAGCTGTTCAGGTGAGTGTCATCTGCAGCCAAGATTGATTGAGAATCACTGATGAAGGCCCTTGTAGATCCCTTAAGGATGAGTTTTGAGCAGAGGGGCACTTCAGCATTCTGACTGATGTGTGCAGACTAGAATAAAGTTGGTGGTCAGGGCATAAGGAGAAAAGCAGGAGAGAGACCAGTTAAATGAGATGAGCACCTTAATGAAAAGTGTAAAAGACAGTCATGGGAAATAATTGAGTATTAAGTTATATGCCCAGTGAACCAATAGCGTGACTTAAAATTTGAAAAGGGAAAAAATTGTGGGTGGGCTAAAATAGTCAGAGAAGGATTTCTGGAGGATGTGAGTCTTTAAGCTGAAGTTTGAAGAATGGACAGGGTTTCTCTAACCCATAGAAAGAGTTTGTCTAAATGCCAAATGGTGCATTTCAGCAAGGGGAGTGGCACATACACAACCATCAACATGGGAAGTGAGCCTGACTTGTTCTGAATCCTGATAAAGAACTGGTCAGGCTTGTCTTAGTTGATAGTGAGAAACAAGGTGAGCGAGCACAGAGGGGACCAAATTAGGGAGGGACTTGGAGAAGACTTCTGAGTAAAGAGTGATGTGATGGAAGAGGTGTTTAGCACTCTGTAGGACCACGTAGGATGGATTCTGGGTGGGAAGATAGAAAGCAGAAATCCAGGTAGGATACTGTGGAAGTCAACTCAGTGAGGGGTGTAACAAGGGCCCAGACTACAATAAGGTAGATGTGTTAATGAAGAGGAAGGAACAGATATGCCAGACATTTTGAAGGAAGACACTCGAACTCAGTAACTAAATAAATGAATAAATGAGGGAGAAGAAAGAAAGAGTCCAAGACATTGATGAGTTTTGGCCTCAGAAAGACCAGAAGGAGGAGAAATTACTTCGGTTGTCTGAATATTCACAGATCTTTCTTTCTGTGGGTTCTTGCAGCCTATTAACCATACTAACTCAACTTCCATTGGCTTTTCTCCCACCTGTATTATGCTTGCTTTTAAGCCTCAATGCAGAAGACAAGGACTTAAATCTGCATAACAACCTTACTCTTGTTTGCTGTGCTTTTCCGATAATCTCCCATAACTGACTGCCCCCACCCCCAACATCCTCCTTTGTCTTTAACTGAGGATGGTATTTGAGATGAGAGCTTACACCATTTTGGTGAGTTGCTCAGTTTGCCTTATCCCTCCCATGTGTACATGTTATAAAGTTGTGTTTAATTTTCTCCTGTTATTCTGTCTCATGTGAATTTAATTTGTTGTCTGGCCAAAAGGACCCAGAGTGCGGAGAGGGAATGTCTTTCTCCCCTACAACTTCAGCGCATGAATTTTGGAGGTGGGTGTGTAGTGGGGTGGATAGACACAATTCAGCCCATAACAAGGTCTCCACAAGAAGAGCATTTGAAAGTGATGCTTCACCAAGTCCTACTCCCAAGAATGGCATTGGTGTTTAAGCCAGCAGAGTCCTCTCCCAGTGTTTCTACAGCTGCCAAATCTCAAGGTGCAAAAGCACCTTGTGTCCTCCTCGGTCCTTTTCTTGCCAGAGGCCTCCTGTGCTCCCCATACTACCACATCCTCTACCACACTTGGTCACTGAGCTCTGGATCCCATGGTCTCTTCTTGAGGTAGTGTCTTCACCTTCACTCTCAGCCTCTCTTTTTCACAATGCTCAGAGATGAGTACCACAGCTTGGTTGGTGGTGGCCTTATGTGGCCTGCCCACCTGAGGGTATACTCAGCCACTTGTCCACTCCCGAGAGGGAAGCTTGGTTACTGGCATATGACTAAAATGTCTGGCTCCATCTCCCTTGAGGATGAATTCATTTCCCTATGACTCTATAGCCCCGCATCCTTCTACTTTACTTGACATGCTCAGATAGGTATGAACACCCGACTGTAAACTATGCTTAAGCTCAAGCTATAATTTGTGTGTCTACATTTTCCTGTGAAATATATCTTTTCATAGATTTTTAAATTGAGAGATTTTTAAGTCTATGACAGGCATCTCATATGTTTTCTTATGGTGTCCTTTTGCAAGATCTTTGCTGTTTGTGTACCCTAGCCTTCTGTCACAAACTAGGATGGAAGTTCATGGAAGTTTCGAAAGAAGAAAGAGATAAAGGAAGTGAGCAACCAAGTGAGTGACTACTCTGTGAAGGTAGGGGCCATGTATGTTCATTCACCAATGTGTGCTCAGTGCATATATGGATGACCGACACATAGTAGGAACTCAGTGAAGGTTTGTGTTGTTGAAAGGCACATGTGGCTATAGTAAGCACTAGTAGAAGACAGAGAGTCAATAAGTAACTAACATTTTGTAGCTCAAACCAGGTTTTCTGGGTACGTTTTTAGACCAGGACACACTGGAAGTCTTAGCCCTCCACAGTTGAGCCTACTCTAGGTCTCTGTCTGAAAACTTCCATAGACATGGTCATAGTCACAGCCATGGGCATAGTCACAGCCAAGCCATGCACACAGACACAGATGTGCACGTGCATATACTCATATCGTGGTGCTTTGTCTTCCATGGATCACATGGAAGCGAAAGAAATGTGAAAATGGGACATTCTGCTCACTAAGGGCATCTTTGTCTCATTTCCAGCATCTCCCTACCACCATGACACAGTGTATGGGTGCAGCATGACATCATGGTGTCCTGGATGCTGGCTTGGAAGTAGTGGCCATCTTCCCTGAGCACACGGATGGTCCAGTACACATTATCCTGGATTCTGTAAGCCATATTTTTTATTGTTGCCACTTCACTGGTTCATGCTGTAGGAAGAATTAAGGCATTTATGCACCCATGCTGAAGAAGAACTCAGACATTCCTCAAATACAGGATATTGGGTTGACTTTCAGAACATTTTCTTATTGACATATTGCTTTTGTATCTGAATGTGGTCCCTGATGTACAAGTCTATCCCTTTGCACACATAGATCTCAAACCTTTTCCGAGTCTGTAAGTCTCTTTGAATAATCTAGCCTTGGGTTACGACCCAGATGTTTAGCCTTTTGGAACTTGCTGCTGGCTTGAACCTTACAGTCTTTAAAGGCGTCCTTCCTGATGATTTTATTGATAGCATTAATAATCCTTCAACCTCACACAAACTCGTATGATGCATTTTCTTAGTATTTGATGCTTTATGTTTTTGTCACCAATTTAAATAATTATTCACAACTATGTATTGATGCATGATCCTGAGAGAAACCTCTCGCCCATTCTTTTCTTCCCTCTCAAGGAACCAAGTTTCAATTGTAGCAAAACCTCCCCCTGTTTGTGGGAGTCTTACATGAAAAGTGACTTGATGACTCAACAGCAGCAACCAGAGGAGAAACATGTCTCCTATTACAATCAGACACGCACAAAAGCCTGGAATCGTGTGATGCATCGTTTCAGGCATAATGCTTAAATTCCCTGCTCCAGTCGGAACATTCCCCTCAACCCTGAGTCAGGAGCCTGGGATATTTTATTGTGAGTTTGGATTTGATTTATGACCACAGGGAGCAGAAGAAAGATGGGAAAATAAATGATAGAATTTATAGAAGGGAAAATGAGATAGATGAAAGAGAAAAATATAGATCATGAAGATAATAAGGAAGAATAACAGCACAGGCGATGTATAGATCCATGAGAAGGTTGTGTGTGAGGCTTGCGAGATATTTCTAAGCTTCTGGAAGACCCCAAAGCAGGCTCCTTCAGTGTGACAACTAGGGTACGTACAGGGGTGGTGAATGTGAGGGTAAAACTTCCCAGAAACAACAACAACAGCAAAGCTCTTCTCGGAAACCACATCAAGGAGCATAAATACAGTCATGTGCTGCATAACGACATTGCGGTCAGACAGACCGCATAGATGACACAAGATTGGTACCATATAGCTTAGGTGTGCAGTAGGTTATACCATCAGGTTTGTGGAAGTACACTCTATGATGTTCGCACAACGACGAAATCGCCTAACGACACGTTTCTCAGAATGCATCCCCATTGCTAAGTGACATGTGACTGTCTCGCTCTTCTGATTTCATTCACACCAGGAATAAATGTCTATGCAAGGGATTCTCAACCTTGGCACTTTTGACATTTGGGGCCAGATAATTCTTTGTTGTGGGGCTGTCCTGTGTACTGTAGGATATTTAGCAGCACCCCTGGCCTCTGCCCACTAGATACTGGCACCCTTCTTCCCAGCTGTGACAAGCAACAGTATCCCCAGACATTGCCCAATGTTAATCGCCAGCATTGCCCCACCAGCTGATAACCACCGGCCTACAAGATAGGGAGAGGAGAGGAATAGAAATGGGAAGAGAATTCATATTATTCTGCTTGGTTTCACCCCAGGTAAGGATGTCCGGCAGTAAGCAAATATGTTGAATGATTATCTTAATAGGACTGAATTTTAACTTGGCTTTTGACAACTTTTCTTCCCAGCTTCTTGGCTCCCCCAACTATGCACATTCTTTCCTCTTTCACTGAACCTGTTCCAATAGCTGTGCGTCCTCCTTCATTCACCTTTGACTATCACCCGTTTGATTCCACTGTGGGGGTGCTGTTCTGTCCTACTGTGAAAGCCTCCTTTCTGTTCCCTGTGATCTCCCTAGATGTGTAGATTGCAAAACCCAGCTATTGACAAGGAGCTTAGACAACAGGAAGACTCATTAGCAAACCCTTTGAAGTGTGCAAACGAGGCGATGGCAGACGCCTTCTTCTTTTCCTTCTTCTTCCCTCTTTCTTCCCATCTTCCATTCCAGATGCCAACAGTGGGAATTGGCAAAGCAATGAAAGTGAAGGATGACATCAGGAAAGAAATAAGTCTTTAGAAGGAACACCAAGAAGACTGCCTGTGCTTCCTCTTCTCACTGGGCAAAGAGCCCAGCAGGCAGCAGCCTGGACCATAACCTGGGGCCCAGGGTCTAAAGGTGGGGGAGGCACTCTGAGAACAGACCTCATGTGACTGTGGGAGATGGTTATGGCTCTGTGTGGGGGTGGGGAAGACGTACAAGCCTGAGTGATCAGCCGTGAATGTAATAAGCTATGGCCTGAAGTGTGCAGGAGCGGAGCAGCTCATCTCTATTCCAACCTTCTTTTTTTCTTTGAGGAAGATTAGCCCTGAGCTAACTGCTGCCAATCCTCTTTTTGCTGAGGAAGACTGACCCTGAGCTAACATCCGTGCCCATCTTCCTCTACTTTATATGTGGGACGCCTGCCACAGCATGGCGTGCCAAGCAGTGCCATGTCCGCACCCGGGATCCGGGCCACCAAAGCGGAACGTGTGAACTTAACTGCTGCGCCACCGGGCCAGCCCCCAATATTCCTTTTAACACTTGGCTGAAACAGTCAGTTTAGAGCCTGCAGCTGCTGTCTCTCCTCTCTGCCTTTCAGAAGCTGCTCCTACTCTTGGCCAGTGGACCTCGCTTCCCAGCGAGAATGACCTGCTTGTTCACCTCAGGGAGTCCTGACTCCACGCCAGCGCTCTGGGAAAGAGAAAAGTCTAAGGGTGCATTCTGATATTTAGTAAACGTGAAGAGGCTGCTCTCCGACCTCGCCTTATTCAACACGGGGAGGCGAGTGGTTACATGAAAAGAGGTAAGACCAGGAATTCCACTGTCGGCTGGAGAGGATCAATGAGGAGCACACCCCGACAGCACTTAAAACCCAAGGTGAAATAGTGGAATATCCGGGCCTTCGTGACATCTAGGCAGCTCCCTCTTCCTGAGGCTCTTCAGGATTCCACATCTGACTGAAGTCTGTGCAAATCTTCATACCCTTCGGTTTACACACAGGAGTTTTTGCTGGGGAGAAACCAGGCCCTTCACGAACACTATTTTGAATGTCATCCCAGCAGATACACTTCAAAGGATGGGCTGGCAATAAGGCTTTGGGCTAGTGACCTCACGTGGGGCATCTGGAAAATGCCTGCCAAATCTGGAGGTGAAAGGCCCCAGGGCACTGGATGTCCTCACCTGGTGTCTGGGAGGCAGTGAGCGCCGCACGGTGCTGAGCCCACCTTCAGCCTGATGGTGACAGGAGGTCCATCTGACACAGCAGCCACACAAGGGGTCAGTTTGCAGTCCACGTGCCCCTGAGCTGCAGATAGCCTGTGTCAGCTCCGCCTGCTCTCCAGGTGCACACCAGGCCTCTTTAGATTCCAGGAACAAGCCCTCCGTCTTTAAATAACATGGTCTCCCTTCTGATGAGCAAATCTGAAGCTACTTACCACTTATGCCTTGTTAAAAATTGTGTTATTTTTATTACAAATGCTTAGAGGTTTATTGATGAGAAATTTTAGAAAATATAGAGAAGCAAAACAAAACAAAGGAAAATCAACCGTAGTCCCAGGCTGCCATGCAAAGACAATTATTGGTAACATTTTGTCTATATTCATCCGGTTTTGTTTTTTGCAAAGACGGACATTTTTAAAGAAAAGTCATTTGCTACTTTAACAATTTCCTGAAATCATTATGCTTTTTGGAAGGTATCACATGTGGGATAGGTGAGTGTGGTCTCAGAACAACGCTCCTCAAACTTCCATATGCATCGTACTCACTTCGAGAGAAGTTTTATAAAATAGAGATGCCTGGGTTCTGACATAGGGATCCTTTCTTTTAAATTGGTCTTGGATGTGGCCTGGAAATCTGAATATCTGAACGCTCCCTGGATAATTACAGTGTGCTACCCGGCTCAGACGCTCACTCCTAAGTCCCCCTGCTGCAGGCCTCTTTCACGGGCAAGCCCTGGCCTCTCTGGATCTTCATCAGCCTTCCTGTCATATTAAAAGCTAGCAGCGGCCAGAGATGCTGCTAAATATCCTACAGTACACAGGACAGCCCCACAACAAAAGAATTATCTGGCCTAAAATGTCAAAAGTGCCAAGGTTGCGAATCCTTCGAATAGACATTTATCTCTCCCTGTCTCTTCTCACATGTAGAGAAACCTTGAGTTCACACAGATCCTCCACCTCCGCTCTGACAGTACAGGGCCTCTTCTGGCCTCCCCGCTTTCACGCTAATGCTCGTCTTCTTCAGTGGTGAGAAACGCGGCTCCCAGTGGCACTTCCTTTGCTCAGTCTCCTCTATGTCACCAGTCTCTACACTGGCCACTCCGGGGCCCTCCCCAGCAGGTCCTCCCCTTGGCCCCATCCCCCTGAGCTGGCAGGTCGCCTCTTCAGCCTGCCATGCTCCTCACCCTATTCCACTGGCTGCCTCTTTGACCTCCTCCAATGCATATTTTTTACATAAAATTAAAAAATGGAAGCAAAGGGAAGAGCAGAAATTTTAATTTGAACATGGTTACATGCTTACAGAATATTTTTTTCTCTAATTTGTGGCTCTCAAAAGTATTTAGAAAGAAGAGTTATATACACATCTGGAGGGTAGAAGGGTTAGGGTGGGGCGGGGACGAGGATTTGAAAGAGATCTGCCGGGATTCCCAGAAGCTGTCCCCCCTCCAGCAGACAACCACTTCTCTAGTTGTAAAGACTGTTTGTAAAAGTTCCCCGTCTACCACCGAAACTAAAATAAATAGAATGTGTATTTTTTGCATTCTATGACAATGATCATAAAATTTGTCATAAATTTAATATCAGCTTTCTCAGTGGAAAAATTCCCTTTGCCTTAAATGTATGTATCAGACAGGATAGACCAGGTTATGCTGCAGTTACAAATAAACCCCACAAATCTTACTTAATGTGAGAATGGTTTATTCCTTTTTCATGGCACAGGTGAGCACAGGGTGGGCAGCCGCCTGGCAGTGGGGATGACGGGAGGACGCGGCCTCCCGGCTCAGGGCAAGAGAAGAACGGAGGAGGCACGCAAGGTGCTGACTGCTTCCACCTGAAAATGACGCAAGACTGCAGCTCCTATTTCACGGCCCAGAAAACTGCAAAGAAGCTGGGGAATGGGAAGAATCCAGGGGTTTTGAGTGAACACCGGCATTCTCTCCAGACTGTGTCATTCCCTACTCTCAAATGTGTTCAAATAAGGGGGCTACGTATGACTTGGAATTGAGGAAACATGTTATTGCTAAAACGCTTTAACTCAAATAGAAGTAAAAAACATTAGCTTCAATTAGAAATTTAGCAAATTTTGTTGTATTTTTAAAGTTAGAAACTTTTTTAAAAAATTACACCTATTTTATGTTGTTTTATTTTCCTCAAAAGTTGGTAAACTCATGTTCAGCATATCCATCAAGCTGGACTTTTTTCTCATGAATCTTGCATGCTGTGGGAAAATGTCTGCCTTCTCTCAAGCAAAATTCTCCCCATTGCAGACGTTATGCAGAGCCATGCAAGAACTGTTTCTAAGGCCCGGTCTTTTTGTCAAGCATGCTATCAGAAGGACTCCCTTTTAAAGAGCTTGCCTTATAAAGTGGACATAGAATGACCTAATTCTAATGGAATTTTAGTTGATTCAAGAAGCAAATGTAGGGATTTAGCTAGAAATTGTCATGAGGTTGCTCCCATAGAAACCTACGAGGGGATTAAGCCCAAATGTGGCCACAAATAAGAAGCATTCTGAGCCACAAGCTGCCCTCTCCATGTGGCCCTTCCCTGCACTGCTCGCTGAGGGGCGAGTCCCCGCCCGGGCTCCTCTCCAGAACCTTGTGAGATGCTGAGAACACATACCACATTTTTATAGTCAGGGAATCAATGTCAGTTGTAGCTTAGGGCATGTTAGGGCTGTAGGAACATATAAAATTATACAGGGAGTGAACCAGCCCCAGAACAATAGAAAGAGAGGCCACGTGGTTTTATATTAGTGATTAATAAGAGAAATGCACTTTTTATTTATCCTGGGGTCATGCCAGCTCGTGGGCAGTAGGTGGGTGTGTGAGGCCCTTTGTGGGAAAATCAGCACAGAGGATAAGTGTGCAGGAATTACCTTCTTCCTTTGACCAGGGCAGGCAGCCTACCTGCAGAAAAGCCGGTCCATTATGCATCTCTGCTTTGCCCCCTCCTTTCAGGGAGTTGCAAACGTGGAAAAAGAGTGACTTGCCTGGATTGATAGCATCATGGTCTCTAAGACCCACGAGAAAAATTCTTACCCTCGGAGTCAAAGGCAGAGGGAACAGCTGGCACAAACTCTCATGTAGGCAGCACCGAAGCTCCACCAGGGAAGCCACATGAGGTAAACAAAGGAGGCCCTGTCACCGAGCCGGAGTCTGCACTGTCCTTCACAAAGCACTTTATGCCCACTGTCTCCCGATCTCCTCTCCACAGCCCTGTGAAGGAATGAGCTCCAGTGCTCTCATCCTCTGCCTG
The DNA here is from genome assembly GCF_041296265.1 of Equus caballus. Classification (NCBI taxonomy): domain Eukaryota; kingdom Metazoa; phylum Chordata; class Mammalia; order Perissodactyla; family Equidae; genus Equus; species Equus caballus. The sequence goes on from NC_091703.1 coordinate 3,089,932, forward strand.
ATAGGGAAACAGGAAATGCAGGAACTAGACGAGCTCACCAGCAGACAGCTAGTGGAGGTCAAGGCTGGTCATCAGGTCTTCACACTCCGAAGCTGTGATGGCATTTTTGGTCCCTCTGCTCAGGTTTTCTCACTCTGTCACAGAATTGAATGCCTCCAGCATCTGGGGGGCGGGGAAGGGGCAGACAAGGGCGGCAGCCAGAAGCTAGCTAGGCTCTCCCCAGGGGGCAGGGGAGGGGCCTGGAGAGAGGCTGTGACAGCTCCAGGTGCCCAGGCTCACTCGCCTCCCTCAGACCCTCGCCCTGTGAATCCAGGCCCAGTGCCACCTGACCCTCCGGCTTTCCGGAGGGCCAGACATCCAGCGTCTTGAAAACTTCCTAGTGTTAAGTGTGTTGGCAACTACTTCGACTTGTGTTTTAAGTCACACACCTGTGAACTGAATTTGGTTGACAGGTTGTGACTTTCCCTTGGAGTATGTCTGGACAGAGAGACCAAGGATGAATAGAAGGCCAAAAAGGGGACGGGGACCCTAAGAAAATGACAAAGCTGGACATCTCTTTGGAAAGGTAAAGATCTGAAATGAGGTGAAAACAAAGGAAATGATCAAAATGGGAGTAATTGTCCTTTGTCTTGTCCCTGCAGAAGAGAAGTTCCGGGCAGACCTTTGGCGCTGAGCCTCGTAGCAACAGCCTGCTCCTTGGCTCAACTGGTGGAAACAAGTTGCCGAAGATGAAGGAAGATAGAGAAGAAGTTGCTGGGTAAGACTGTGTAAATAGACTTAAGAATTTTGAACATTTAAGATGCCAATAAACACAACAAAAACAGCAAGAGAAGATGGAGAGGTGGTGTAATTACTATGAAAATTGCAAGCATCCGGTAAACGCTTGCTACATCGTGCGCCTGATGAGATGCTTACCATTGTTATGCCCATATTCAAATGAGGAAACAGAGTCACTGGGCTCCTCCTCAGGGGAGACACAACGTTCCTGGTGGGGTTCTTGTCTAGGCATGATTCTCTAATCTAATCCGGGTAGACAAAGTCTTGACCAACAACACAGTGATGCGGATTTTTATCAATGTCTGACCACCCATCAACTAACAAGTGAGTCTTTTCAGAGGACATGCTAAGTAATCAACAGATCATGACCCTCACCGGCCAGGAAACTGGGGTGAGAAGATTTCCACTGAGGAAACAAGAGCGGACAATAAAATCACCACCTTCAGGCCCACCTGAGAGCGGTGAAGAAGTAGCGTTTAGGCCAGGGGACACCAGCCTGATTTTGTACAATGAGAGTTTAGGTTTCAACACCCCTTCAAGCTTTTCAAAGAAATAGCAAGTTGTCAAAATAAATTTCAGTTGAGCAACTTTCTCCTGACATCATCAGATGAATGAATAGAGGCATGCAAGCGAGCGGAGGGGAACAAGTGTGCAATTCTCGGTCTTCTCCGTTCTCGTCTCTGTCCATCACAGAAAGGCCTCTGCTGCCTCAGGCTCCTGGCTGCCTGTGAGCGGTGATGCAACGCGTTGGCGGTGACATGATGCTGCTACACTCTGCTCTCTTCAGCAACGCCCGTGGGCTTGTTTCAGGTGGACTTGACGAAACTAGAGGAGAAGACGGATTTTTGAAGGAAATATAATAGTCCAAAATGGCACTTGTTCAAGTTTCACAATCACAAACTAAGAGGAACGTGTGTATAAGGCTTGTCTGAGGCCTCACCAGCTGGGCAGTTAGCTCACATCGGAACAGGCCTGGGCTTGCCGTCAGAAGCAGATGCTCTGCAGCAATTCAATGTTAAATCAAACCGACGTTAAGAACAATCTACAGAGATCTATCCAGCTTCAATTACATGGCTGCCCTCAGAATCCGTCTAAATGCATGCTGGCCTTGTTGTCTTAAAACTGCATTGGTTGGTAAAAAGTACAAAAAAACCCTTAAATCAATAAATTAAAAGAAGAAAGTTTCTCCTGCCTGTAAAGGAGAAAGCAGGCCAGCTCGGAGTCTGGCCCAGTGAGTGCTGGAGACGGGTGGGTGACCGCGGACCAACAGTCTGTCTCAGAGCCGCCGCATTGTCGCCGCGAATCCAGTGAACAGAAGGACACACGTCATCGTCGGGACGCCTGCTCGTCCGCAGAGTGGATAAAGTCCTCTGACGTCTTCGAGTGCCGTAGAAAATAAAGATACTCGAGAGACATCAGCTGGAACCTGAGAAATTTTCCCTGCCACTTCCTGGAATGTTCTAGGATGCGGCGCTTGGCTGACTGGAGGGCTGAAACAGGAGCGGCGGGTTTCAGGGCTGCGGTCCAGCGAGAGCCGCTGTGCCTCCCCGTGAGGACACACCCTCTGCAACCACAGACGTCAGAGCGCCGACCGCCTCCCTGGAAGCACGGGCTGGTCCGGAGCAAGGCCAACCCTGAGCACCTTCCTCATCAAAGCCAAGAGCACGTGGCGCTCGACCTGGTCGTTTAGAACACCACCAACAGACAAGCATGTTTCTGGAAAACGGAGTGCTGGTTAGGCAGTGAACTTTGGAGAAAAATCTCCACACTATACACTGCATGCATCTGGCGTGTGTGTGAGCGGGGTATGGATGTATATGTGGTGTGTGTGTGGTGTGTGTGTATGTGTGTGTGTTGTGTGTGTGTGTTGGGTGTGTGTGCTGTGTTTGTGTGTGTCATGTGTGTACTAGTGGTGTGTGTGCTGTATGTATGTAGTTTGTGTGTGGTGTGTGTGGTATATGTGTGGGTGTATGATGTGTGTATGTGTGTGATGTGTGTGGTGTGTGTGGTGTGTGTGTATGATGTGTGTGTAGATGTGTGTGGTGTAGGGTGTGTGTGGGGTGTGTGGTATGTGTGTGTGTGTGTGACTTTCCAAGTTGTCAGCATGTCGGGGAGCAGACATCCCTCTTGGTCAGGGCTCAGTCACTGGTAAAGAGCAGTGGGGAGAAAATAACAGAAGGTAAAACCAACACAGGCGAACAAAGATTGACTCACTGAGGAAAATTGTCTCCAAAGATAACATTCTTGAAAAATAGATAACTCAAGGTGATAGTGAAATCATCAGGAACACTAAAGTAGACCTTTTTGATAGAAAATAATTTCCTGAATTCTTTTTTTTAATTTTAGTGATGATTTGTATAATACAATTCTGAAAAGTGCTATACCAGGTCCTGAGAAGGCACAGCTGAATTCACAGTTATCCTTACGGGAGATTTTTTCCTTTCCATTGAAAACAGTCTACTCAAAAAACTGGTCAGTATTGTGTGTTGTTGCACAGATGCGGTTTGTAGCCGTGCTTGCTGTTCTAGATGTAGGAGCAAGAAGCGCGCTTGAGTTCTCGCGGTGGACAGGGATTTGTACCGAGGCCATACGTGTGCCGGAACTGGGGTGGGACAGACATCAGGAACCGAAGCAAGCAGTCCTCTCTCACTCTCTCTGACAGCTTGGCAGGTCATAATTTGTGTGTGTGTGTGTCCACGTGTTCAGCAAATGCCTCCTTGTCAGACACAGACTCTCTCTGCCTGGTCCTGGCACAGAATCTCTTCTAAGATGAATGGAGATAGTTTCACTGCATTTCCCGACATCCAGCAGATTAAAAATTGTTAATTTCCAAAGGTTTATTTTGCACTATGCAGAGAATTTAACACATGTTTTATCCTAAAAGGATTGTGAAAATGGAGCTTATTTCTCCTTACTGCCTAACATTCTTGGATAGTTGTAGTGACATATCTCTGATCTCCCTGAAAGATAAAAATAACATTATCTCCTCAGATAATTGATCAACGAAGTCTGTCATCACAGCGAGCCTTTGATGTATTATCAGTGGCCCCATCTATGGTAATTAAACTAGAGATAAGTGTTAGGAGCTACATCATCCCTGTGCTAAGTGGTAGTGACTTGTGGTTTTTCTCTGTTTACCATTTCTCAGAAGATAAATCACCCATAATTTGTTGGTTCAAGTTCTGAGTTGAAGCCCATCAGTCATGTGGAACAGCATGGGGTGGACAGTGAAGGGACCTCAGTCACCTGCTCTTGGTCCCGGGATCACTCCTCAGGGCAGAGCTGAGCTTCTAAATGCCCATTTCAACCTGGACAGGCTTAGAAATCCTTGAAATTTAAAATGAACTCATCTCAGACCTCTCTAAGTGACGCTTAACATCTTCAAGACTCCTACAGAGGAGGGCCTGAGGCTAGCTTGTCACTGATCCCCTCTGTCTCTGAAGTGGGGTAGCTGTGCCTTGTAGGGCTCTGCTTGTAAATCTGTGTGATAAGCCAGATGTTGGCAGGTGTTTGCAAGCTCGTTTTGCAGCATTTGGTGGCTGTCTGCTGTGGTTTCCCAAGGGCACAGCTTATCCGTGAACTGCTTTGGCGCAGGTCCTCCTGCCTCCCGATTGTCCTCGCTGTCATCCCTGCCAAACCTGCCGGCAGAGCCTGCACGACCAGATAACGCTAGTCACCACGCCCGCTCTACCCCCGCTCCCGTATCTGTCGTTCAGATGCATGAATCTACATGGATGTGCTTACGGCAACCCAACAGGCTTGAGCCAGTTCTGGCCCCGGGTGTCCCACATCCTGGGAACCCTCCCCCGAATCCTGCTTCCCTGTGCAGCTGGTAAACATTGCCTATGAAATCGAAGCACTCCAAGCGGCCGTCGAGGGCAGTGGCAGCAGCCCAGGCTCCAGAAAGCACCAAGCTCAGGAGAAGAGAACCGGAACCAGAACCAGAACAAACAGCAGGAGCCAAAGAAAACGTCGCTGTTCCCTTCTCTCTACAATGGACCAAGAGGTTTCAAACACTGCTGAATCAGAAGTCTAATTCATTGGACTTTTCAGAGTCCAACTCAGTGCCTTCAAAGAGCTTAGGAAATCCATCTTACTGTGTCATTTTCATTTCATCCTCTAATACAGGCAAATGAATCCCAAACTAAACAATATTTCTTAAGATTTCACGTGCACGTTCAGAGCCATTGATGGCCAACCTGCTGGGTGCCAATACAAAGAGGGTGAAGACCCGCAGCTGCCGTTAGGGAAGCTGCAGGCTGGAAAGACTTACAACATGCCTGTGAACGGCACAGAAGGGCAGACAATGTGGCCATATCAATGCAACAGACAAGCATCACAGGACTCGGAAGGGACCAGGCTCTCTTTCCCAGTCATGAAAAGTGATGTTTGAGCTGAGCCTTGCTGTGTAAGGTTGTTGATCAGCTCATGGAGATAAGGGGTAACATTTCAGGGGAAAGAAATAGCTTGTACCAACAGCAGGTGTACACACTCAAGCAGGCTTTTGCCTGCTACACAGTAGGTACTTAGTAACTGCTGTGTTGTTGAATGGGGCAGTAAATGTCTGCAAATTAGCAAGAGCTGTGTCATTTGTCAGAGACTTCAGTTTCAGTTACTCCAGCCAGGGAAAGGCACAAACAGGGTGACATAGAGCTTATTCAAGGAAGCCATGTTTAAACCTTCCCTACATTGGAGCAGGCTCAGCAGACTATCTTTGTTAGAAACCAGAGGTTAGAGTTAAGTTCGCGCGCTCCGCTGCAGGCGGCTCAGTTTTTCATTGGTTTGAATCCTGGGCACTGACATGGCACTGCTCAGCAAACCATGATGAGGCAGCGTCCCACATGCCACAACTAGAAGGACCCACAACAAAGAATATAATACAACTATGTACCAGGGGGCTTTGGGAGAAAAAAAGGAAAAAAATAAAATCTTAAAAAAAAAAAAAAAGAAATCAGAGTTTACACTTTCAGGACACTTTTCTCCTGTGCATTTCTGAGCAGAACTTTGGGTGTTTTCTGTGAGGAAGTCACTGCTGTCTTCTTGGCAGAAGAACATCTGGGAGTCACCCTAGGCCATGTGGCAATAGGGGTTGCAACACTGAACCATTTACTCTGACACTAAGAGCCCTGCAGATATGGCCTCACCATCCAATTACCAGGATGACTAGGAAAGGCAATTACCTCTCCTTGGCCCTCATTAAATAAAATCCACAACTGCCACATGGCACAGCATCATCCATGTGTAACCAAAGCTCATCAACAGCCAAAAGGGTGTGGCTTGGGAGAAGAGTGCAGGTGGAAAGGAGCCAGGAGGTAGGTTACTAGAGTGATTTTCCTCACCGGGTTCAATACTCAAAATGGTCCTAAGAGCCAACACATGCCTCCTGCCACTACAAAGCCAGATGCAGCTACCACGGGGGGCTTGGGTATTGCCCAACTCAAGAGGTCTTAGCATCATCAGGCTGGAGAACATAGGATGGGAAAAATTAGAAAATATTAGCACTAGAGGGGACCACGGAGGTCATATACAGGAATGATTTCCAATGTATATGCTCTGGATCTTGGGATGTCCAAGCAAAGCTGTGGGTTGTTAAATCCCTAGGTGTAGCAAGAAAGGACGTCTATTGGGAATCACCAATGTGACCTAATCTCACTTTTTAGCTGAAGAGACTAAGGTCAGAAGAGTGATTTGTCTGTGTCTACAGGGCTATTTGTGGGGGCGTTGGAACTGGAATTCATGCTTCCTGATCTCTGCGTCCTCCTCTTCACTGCAGGTGCTTATCTCCTCCCACATAGGTGGACAGGTTGAGTGTCCCACTGGGATGAGAACTGAAAACGAAGCCAATGATCCACAAGTACAGGGAGCCTGGACCTGAAGATGAGACTCTGTGTTTACCTAACGTGAGGCAGTGGCTTTAATGTCACGTAGTTCTCTCTCCCTGGAGATCAGTGACCTTGCCACCTTTGCGGTAGGTTCTTCAGGGCAAATGTGAGGGAGCCTCAGCCTAGACTCCGCCTTGAAGACTGCTTGCACGTGCTCATTACCAACGGATGCTCCAGAGATTTTAAGAAATCAGGGCTGAGGGAAGATGCCTGCCTAACCCGTCCCTCACACTGCTGCATATCCTTGGGAAGGAAAAGAGAAAGTCACTGTAGAGATATTCCAAGAAAAACGGACTTAATTTTGAATAGAGCAACTGAATTCAAGTGAAGAGTAAGGACGAAGCGAATTGCTGCCACTCCCCATCCAGCAAGAACGAGCAGAAACGTGTGCCGGAGTCTACCAGGAGGTCTCTCCTGGCAGGTAAGCCCCAGAAAAGTCATCCAAGTGTCCTGTAGACTCACCCTCTGTTCCAACAACTATTTTCATGTGTGCTGAAACATCCGTTCACAGCAAACGTCAATTTAGTCCTGAAGGGGAGCATCAGTTGCCAAGAAAGCATAGTGTGCAGGCTCCGGGGTCGTGTGGACAGGACGTGGGCGAGCCCGGCTCTTTCCCTTGGACACCGGAAACCCTGTGTGACCGTAAGTCCTCGCCTGTCTGTGAGCTGGAATCCCTCCACCGCCTGTGATGACTGTCCCGCTAGCTTGGCAGCGCTCACCTTAGTGAGGAGCCTTTAAAGCGTGGCACCATCTAGACGTCACTGCTCGAGATTCTGGTTCCGCCTGGGGTGGGACCTGGGCATCAGTATCCCTCTAAACTTCAGTTTCAACATGTGGCTGGGTGTGGGAACTGCTGGGCTACATGGAGACATTGGGGGAGGGTGGCAGGTCGCCTAATGATACCCCTGAGTGTGCTCCTGTTGGTGGCTGCATCACAACAGTCTCCTGGTAGTTGTCCCCCAGTGAAATATCCATTTGGGTTTATCTAATAATAATGACAATAATAATAAAAATAAATCACTACTACCTCAAAAGCAGCTGCCGTTTCGTGACTGCTTACACACGCCTGATGATAAGCTGATTATTTCACATACAGGCTTTTTCTTCATTCAGTCCTCACGGTTACCCCGTGAAACAGGTGTTATCTCCGTAGTCTGCAGTGCCCAGGCTGAGGCTCAGAGTTGGTGCTAGTGGGGCAGGCCTTAGCTTGCTTCTCCAAAAGGCTGCTTGGGCCCCTGCACCCCGGAAACAGGGCCTCCCTCACCCCACCTTCTGCATCTCTTATTTCAAAGCTTCTCCCGTCAAGGGAGAAGAAGAGAGAAACCCAGATAAAAGAAATATTGGCCAGCCAAGTTTTCTTGGGGTTGAAACAACAGCCTTTCCACAGAGTCGCAGTGGGAAAGGCTAACGGCGCAGAGGGTGAATAACAGACTCTATGTAAAAAGCAGTTCTAGCTTTTTCAACTAAATATGGTAACTTCCAGAAGGTGTTCACGTATTGTCATGAGGAAGTTCACCCACCCCGACTTAAGCCTCTTACACTTAACCCTGTACACACCCTCCAGCCCCTCCGAGAGCAAGTTCATCTTCGGAACCCCCTCCCACCACAGCTGGCAGCCTTCGCCTTGCCCCTGCCCTTGCTCACACCAAGCCTGCCTCTCGTCCTTAGTTCTCTTTCTGCTTTTCTGGACCTCCCTGACTATCGTCCCATGCTGGGAACGGCTGTCCCTCTCACTGAGGTCTTTGCCTGCCCCCAGAATTCCTGTTTTAGCCAACAACCTGCCCTGAGAAGTGCCCTGCCCTTGGGAGCACCTGCTGCCCGTCTTTCCTGAGACCTGTGAGCTCAGGGGATGGACCGTGCTCTACTGGGCCCCGAGTTTAACAGCCCTTGATTGATGAGGTGTCCCAGGCCTGCAGGGGCTGAACCTCTCCTCCCGCTTCGTTCTCCTGTCCCTTAGATCTACTCCATCCAGAGGAGTGCTCACCCATTCCTCCTCCTCCCTCCACACTTCTCTGCTCTTTATCCGTCTCCGCGTCCACTTTCAGGCTCCTCTGGATCTTGTCCATTACTCAGCTGAGGCCCCCACCCCCACCACCAAATGATAAATATCTTCCTCTCCATCTGCTCCTTCATCCTGCTAGAAACAAGCTCGCATGAGCTCATCTTCAAATATTTTCTTCCACTGGATAACGTCCAACTTAACTGTGATCCTGAAACCTTGGTGTTCAAAAGAACTGCCCACAGCCATGTCTAGAATACAGATTCTGGTCTCATCACTCTGAAATGTCTGATTCGAGACATCTGGAGTGGGCCCAAGAATCTTTTTTTTTTGTTTTTGAGGAAGATTAGCCCTGAGCTAACATCCACTGGCAATCCTCCTCTTTTTTTGCTGAGGAAGATTGGCCATGAGCTAACATCTGTGCCCATCTTTCTCTATTTTATATATGGGATGTTTGCCACAGCACGGCTTGAAAAGTGGTGAGTATGTCCACACCAGGGATCCAAACTGAAAACCCCAGGCTGCCAAAGCAGAGTGCACAAACTTAACCACGACACCACTGGGCCTGTCCCCCAAGAATCTTTTAATGAACGTTCTGGGTGATTCTAATGTGGTTGATTCAAGGATCACACTCTGAGAGATAATTTCCTAAGGCCAGTATCCCAAGGGTCTACCATCCTTCTCTAAAAAGACACCCATCCTTGCAGCCTGTGCTTCCCCCTCCCACCTCCTCCCTCATTATCCCTGTCCTCTGGCATCCTTGGCCCCTCTCACTCACTGCAACCTATCTCAGGATGATGACTCAGTGACCTCATGCTCATGTCTCAGCAGCCTGGAGTTCATATCTCATCCCCTCACTTTCTCTTTGATGTTTGGCGTGGCTGCTTACCCACTTACCCACTTCTTGGAACTTCCAATTTCCCTGTCTTTGTGTGCATGTGTGTATGTGTCAAAATATACATAACATAAATGTATCCTTTTGACATTTTTAAGAGTAAAATTCAGTGGCATTAAACAGATTTATAGTGTTCAGTTGTCTTATCTTTAATAACAACAGACTGTTCAAATTATCTTCCTACCTCTCAAATTCTTATCTTAAAGAATTCTGTCTTACAGTCTCTTCCTCCTCCTGGTCTTTACATTCCTGCCCTCCCTCCTGCCTCCAGACTTCCTGCACTGGCTCCTTCCACTCTCTCTCCTTTCTGCTTGCCATTTCTAATTGCTAAACACCCAAACTCCATCTCTAGACTTGCCTCTCTCCTCAGCCCCCCATGCACATTTTGCACTGCTGGCTGAACTTCAGCTCAGCACACAGTGGGCACCTCAGAGTCAACGTTGTCAAACCGATTGCATCACCCTCCTCGGGACACTTCGTCTTCCACGCTTCCTGGTGATGCAATGGTGGCACTCTTTTTTTAATCACTCACTCCAGCACAAGCCTGGGAATAAATTGTAACACTTCCTAGTACCTTAACTATTTACCTGTACAATTAATTGAAAAATCCTTTTGATCATACCTCAATTGATATTTATTCACATATATTTATTAGAGATTTTCTAATATATCGAGTATTTGGGATATTATGGTGAATAGGGCTCTGTTCCTGCCTCAGGAGCTTACAAGCTGGTGGGGGAGGCCCTTACAATACACATCATGAGAACCGTGAGGAGGCACACCCTGAAATGGCACCCGAGTGCCAGATGCCATGAGATCCCAGAAGCTGAACAACCAACTAAGTGATCCCCAACCCTACCTGCATGTTAGCCCTGGAGAAGCTTTTGACAAATATTGGTGGTTTCATCTCATGTTCATTATGTCTTTTGTCTATTTCCTCCTCCTAAAACTGGGCTAATAATATATATTCATCAAATTTAACAATAGTATGTAGTTATTTAAAAAGCAAATATCATACCAATGAAATCATGTGATTTCTGAGATTTTTTTTTTCTAATAATACAGGAGCGAGAGGTAGATGGGGTATAGATGAAATAGGATTGATGATAAGCTGATCCTTGTGGAAGCTGGGTGAACGGTACATAGTCGTTTATGCTATTCTTTCTATTTTGTACACGTTTGAGATTTTCCATTATAAAATGTTTTTAAAAAGATTAAGAATGTGTGTGTGTGTGTGTGTAATGAGCGGGAGTTAGAGAAAACAAGTGGTTGACAATATTCCAAACAAAGAAAACATACGAATGTACAATGTCCAGGCAGAGAGCAAGGGCACCTTTTTATCTCCTTCTCCCAGCACCCAGTCCAGTTTAGCCCTTTGTTGTCTCGCTTCTGGACCGTTACATTATCCTTCTGTTAGAAACTGAATGTTCGTGTCCCCCCAGAATTCCCATGTGGAAATCGCAGCCCCCAGTGTGATGGCATCGGAGGCCAGGCCTTTGGGAGGTGATCAGGATGAGATGAGGTCCCCAGAGCAGGGCCCTCACAATGGGATTAGCGTCCCCTTAGAGTCAAGTGCAACTCTGGCCTGCCTGCCCTCTCTGCTCTCCCCACATCGTGCTTCAGGGAGTGGCAGCCTGCAGCCTGGCAGAGCGCCCTCGGCAGAAGCTGGCCGTGCTACACCCTGGTTTCAAACCTCCAGCCCCCAGAACTGAGAAATAACTTTCTGTTGCTTCTAAGCCACCCGGTCTATGGCTCTTTGTTACACCCGCCCAAACCGACTAAGACGCCTCATGCCTGGTCTTTCTTCTTCCAGTTCCTTTATTCATTTGTTCTCACTCATTCAATAAATATTTAAGAGCCTACTATGTGCAACTTACTGTTCTTGGCCCTGGAAATACAGCCATTTACCAAAAAAAGAGAAAAATCCTGTCTCAGGATACATGTGTTCCATGGAGGGGAACATAAATATTCTTATCCTGTGAGGCTCCAGGTGCCATTCAGCTATGATGACGTCAGTGGTAGGAGCTACATTTCTGCACGTGTGACTTGATACCCTCTTGGGGCCTGAAGGTGCCTTCATGGATGGGCTGGTGGTTTCCCCTGCAGACTACCCAAGGGTGGCCCCAGTGCTCTGAACCCAGGAATGAGATGGCCTGTAAGTGCCACCCCCCTGCCGGGTGGGCGGAGTGTTGACCCAAACTCCAGGCGGCGTTCCCAGAACTGAAGTCCTTGCAGGGCATGGCCTCCGGGAAGTGGAGAAGGTCCTAGCACCAGCTGAGGAGATACGCAGTGAGGCAGCTCACTGACTCAGCAGGGCATTCCCAGCTCTGAGGTTGCTTCCAGAACCAGATTTGGAGGCTGGTTCTCTGCACCTGGATGAGAGGAGGGCTGACTACCCATAGTCACACTTCTTTGGCTCAGGCCGATTGTAGGTTAGGGTGACCAATCATCTCCACTTGCCCTGGACTGAGGAATTTCCAAGGTTGTGGGGCTTCTAGTGCTGATGCTGGGATGGTCCTGGGCTAACCAAGACAAAGGGTCACCCTAGTGTGGGGTTATGCTGTTAGGGCTGAAGTGCTGCTTCCCAGTGGGGCGTTCTAGAGAGCACGATGGACGGCAATGTTTAAACTTACAGAATATGAATAGACAAATTATCTTTAATCAGTTGACACCCCCCTGCCCAGTGTGACCTTTGTGAATCAACGAGAGAGCAGTCTGGGTTGAACTAGGAAGAGTCCTCACTTCCCTTTCAGCCAGGATATCGCCTGCTATCCACGCCTGAGGAGCCCTTCTCCGGGGTGAGTATGACTTAGGAAGCCACCAAGTTGTTCAAGCTCTGAATGACTCAAGGGAGACTGAAGTCACTTGTTAAATTGGCGTCTCATTGTTTCAGTAACAAGGTTTTTAGACTAAATTACAAACACAAAAGTAGGTACTTTTTTGGGGTGCCCAGATGTCCTCTGAAAATTAACCCACCGATATCAGGTATGGTCCCTACAGCCCTGGGAGTCACAGCTCACAGCTGACTGGACAAATAGTGGACACTGGTTCAAGACTGGCCACTTCTCCTATCCCAGGAACGTGGAGTTTGGCTAAGTAATATCTAGGTAGTTGTGGACACCAAATGTATTCAGTTCTATCAGGGGCCAGTTGATAAAGATTAATTAAGGGCCTTCTCTGTGTTCAACCCTCTTTGAGCTGTGGGGATGCTAGGAAAAAGGTGCTTTTCTGGGGATGCTTATTTGGAACCACCATACCAACAAGTAAGGAGAGAAGGCTAGTTTGCAAAAAAATGCTGGAAACTGTCGAAGTCTCCATGTCAAACCAGAGACGGGAGACCAGGGGCAGGCGGGAGAGAGGAAAAGAGGGAACTCAACTGCCTCCAGGTGCCATTCAAAGGTCCTGTGCCCCCTTGGTCCCAGGAGATTCCCAGTGTATTTCCAGTAGACGCTTCCTCTTACTGCACCCTTACCACCCGACCAGCTGACCATGGCAAGCATTGAGTTTATTTTGGCGATACTCCACAGATGAGGAGCTCGACTCTTGGTTAATTTGTTTAACTCCTCTCTTCTATTCCCAGAGCACGCTGAGAATGTTTCTTCTCCAGTAGTTTTCCCAAGACTGCTGTCTAAGGTGGTGCTTCTCTTGGTGCCTTCCTCTTCACACAGCACCAAGAAGAGCAGCTGAGGGAGAACACAGGCAAAAATCAGAGTTAGCATTTTCACAGCCTCCGCATCTCCTAGAACCTTGAACATCTGATATAGCAAAAGTGATTTGAATATGATGTTAACTTCCAAAGACATTATCTACCAAAACTAACAACATCTATTCAGATAACCATTGAGAGCTGAACTTTAAAATCATTTAGTAACTATTTATCTTTCCCATTCATCTCTAAATCAGATAATTTTAGTCTATTAGAGAATTTGATTAAGATGCAAATCTATTCGTGTGAGCTTGAGTGATTCTCCATGGACATGATGATCCTAGATTTTCTCCTGCTCTTCTGTAATTGGCAGACCTGGAGATTTGGTTTACAGAGAGCACGCTGAAGTTCCAGAACTTCATGCAGTAAAATCTAAGGCTCACAGATCAGGGTGTTTTAGTGAATAGTTCTGTCACATGAGTTAACCAGAAAGGCTCGGAGCTTCTGCTGGACGCAGAGTCTCAGCCTGAGGAGCCCATCCACGCTCTGAGAACTTCTGGGGAAAGGGCAGAAATGGATTCAGGATGGCAGGGAGCCAAGTGGGCAGAGGCCAAGCAGACGCTGGTCCTCCCGCAGGCTCTCCTTCCTCCCGGCCCTGCAAGGCTGCAGGAAGTTTAGGACCTGGCTACCAAGTAAAGCCCATGCCACAGACGAAGGGCCACATTGTACTCCTGATCCTTTAGACCCGGGTTGGCAAACTGGCCCACAGATCCAATCCAGCCCCTGTTGCTTTTGTAAAGTCTTCTTGGAAAACAGAGACATCATGTGTTTATGTGTTGCTTGTGGCTGCTTTGCTACAGCTGAGCAACTGCCACAGAGACAAAGCCTAGAACGTCTACTGTTAGGCCCTCCTCAGAAACAAGTTTGCCAGTGCCTGCTCTCGACCTACAGCAAGTAAAAAGCATCTGGAGATTAGGAGAGGTCTTGGCGGGTTCTAGTACTTCCTTCTTTATGACTAAACCTGCTGCACACTGTAAATTTATGGGAGTGGCAAGTTAGGTCATTCTCCTTGGCGTTTAAGTGAAAATGTTATCAGAAGCCATTCCCTTGATCAACATTGACAGCTTTCTTAGATAAGCTATGAATTCATTCTCAGAATCCCCTAGGGATTTTGTGTTTTCCTGAAGTGGGCGTGGCCATTGCTTACCTCTGCCCCAGTTGCTGATGTGGGGATGAGAGCTAAGAGCTGTGGCTGGAGGCTGCCCACAGGGCCACAGAGGTAAGCTCTCCGCTTCTCACGCCCCTCATGTCACTTTCTCTGCTCTGCATTGTGATAAGCTCTATGTAGAATATAAAACAAAAATATTGTAAAAGATTGCTGTCCTCAAGAAGCTTACAATCTTGCTCATATTCCTAATAACTCCACAAAAAGCAAGCAATTATAATTTCCCTTCAAAAGGGCAGAAACTAAATGGAAAATTAGGTTATAAGCATATCTGAAACGGGTGAATAATGGTACAATTACAAGAGTGAGGAGAGAGGTTTTTGCTTCCCGCACACATGCTGTTGGGAGGATATTTCTTTAAGTGATCAGGACATAGTTTACTCAGAATTAAAAAATGTTCCTACAAGACATCAGAGCAACAAGGAGAACTACTTAATTAAACATGTTCTGGGATGAAATGAGAAAAATTGGTGGCAGCTGACATCAGAAGGGTGTTTGATAAACATACACACTAATTATTCCATGTTCTATAACTTCTGTATAATTGAGAAGCCTTTTGCAATTTGGATCCAATCTGGAATTTGCTGTTCCCACCTGAGCAGAACGACAGGCTCCTACCACAGTAAGGCACTCAAGGAGAGGGAGCTAGAAAGCTACGGTTCTGTGAAAACAGAAACATTTCTGGGGCCGGCCGGGCAGCGATCTTTTGAAAAATGTTTTGAAGGTGGAGAGATGATCTTTTAGGTCTGAGCAAAACACAGCTAATGGTAAAGACACAGGGGGAGAAAGCCTCATCACTTACAGTCTGAGCAAGCACTCGGAGACCGGAGAACTTGGCGTTCTCAGCCATAGTCCAGAAAGCCCCGATGGGAGAAGCAGTGGCGCTGGTGCCGAGCAGGGCAGAGTAGAGAACGTCACTGCAGCATGCAGCACAGAGCGTAGGAGATAGGCACAGGCGAGGCACCCTTTGCAGCTGTAAGTTGTTACCACTCCTTGAGAAGGGAGCCTGGAAGAAGATATAAAGGCCCAATTGTGTGATCTGTCGCCCGCGATATGTCTAATTCCAACTAAACAAGGCATAGTGTTCCTTTTCTGGTACCAAAGATGTAGACATTTTGTTCTTTATTAAACTCCACGTGACGGTTGCAGTCGGGTTCAGCCGGCCAGGCTGGGGAGTGGCAGAGCAATCCCGCAGAAGGCTGCTCCGGCTCCGGCTGGTCTGGGGCCACTGTGTCACACTGTCACTGTGTGCACCTTCCCCTCCGACTGCAATCACTGCTTGACTCTTCCAGTGCCTGACGATGGAGGGCCAGATTTTCCGTGGCTCTGCTTCTCCTCCTCCATGGTGTCACCTTGAGAGCACCTCCCGAAGAGCGGAGCCGGAGCAGCAGACCTGAGCGAGGGCTCCAGCCAGCGAGGGCTGACGGGGTCGGCAGCTTGTGGGGAAAGACTTGCTTAGAGAGGTTGGGTCTGTGGGCTACTAATCAAAAAAGTTTGATTCGTTTCAACAATACCGAATGTAGCAAGACAGGAAAATATATGCTAATGATTTTAGAACAAAATTGTGCAAAGACTCGAAACAAAAAATGGATGTTTTGTACAATCCCCAGGAAGATGGCAAGAAAAATGAGTTAGACTCACAAAAGTCATTTCCTTAAACAATTCTTGCACTCCAATTTTTCTGCAAAAGATATTTGTTATGATTTGTATTAATTTCTGCTTACGATGTAGGCCAATAGCCTTTTCAGGTCTATTTCTAACAGTTACAGACTTTTAAAAATGTATCCAATTGTAGTGAATTGTTCCTTCACAAAATTTACCTAGCAAAGTGGTTGCAAAGAATTGTATCACCTGTTCTTTAGATCCTGCTCTTTGGCGTGTCTTAGCCCATCTATTCGTCCTGTGCCCGTCTTACAAACACACCGAGCTCTCGGGAGCAATAAGGCAGCTACTGTCAGAAAGTCAGGCCTGCCAATCAGACCCCAGGAAACCCTCAGCTCTGCACCACTGGACGGGCCTGCGGGGAACAGCCCAGCCCACTCGCGGAAAAGGGCCAGCAAGTTATCGACTTCCACTCCCGTGTTATTTCCATGGCACAGGCACTATCTATAACAGAAATGTTTATTCAACAGAAAACCAATCAAGGGTGTCTTATCTTATATCAAAGCCATGCTAGCCTACTAAATGAAAAAATAGAAAATATTTCCCCTATATCCTGATTTAGAAAACGCTGATTAAATACAATCAAGTGAAAAGATAAGCCGTGAATGTCACGCAAGCCCAGAAGAAGAGGCCCAGCATGAAGAGATATGCAGAGGAGCAAATCAAAAGAAGGAAGGAAAGGCAAGAAAGGGACCAAGGTTCTCACGAGTATAATTTTCTTTAATAACATTTTTTTTTTTTAAATGAAGCCTCTACTTCTGTCGCTAATGATTTCCTGACAGCGCTGCCCAGGTCACCAGCATAGCTCTTAGCCTGGATGCGCAAAGACAGGACTGAGATGCTAAAGGGCTCTTTAAAGGCCCACGGGCCTTACCCAGGATGTGGAATCCTTTGGCTTTCCTTTCTTATCAGTGCTTTTCCATACTTGGCTGACAGATTGGAATTATTTCTATAGCCACTGCCTGATATAAGAAGGAAAACCACCAACATTTGGCAGGACAAATTTCCCCACGCTACTGGACAGCACTGCCATTGTTCGCCCCAAACCCTGCCATTCTTGTCCTGAACCCTGCTTGACTACACCTCAGTGGGAGGTTTACCTTGGGAGTTGGGGGAGCAAGCAGGCCTCTAGGGGCTGATGGACGGGAGCAGGCAGCGGGCACAGTGTATGCCCTGACCCTGAGTCAGCCTGAAGTCCGCTGGCCAACACTAGCTGTGCCCCGCAGCTCAGCCTCGGCCACTCCGCTCAGCCCCCTCACCTGACTTCAGGAAGCACCCAAAGCAAACGGAGACTAGAAACTCTGATGTCTGTAACTCCAAGCTCTTGTTTTACGTAAGCTGTTTTCAAACGGTTTTGGTAGCTCTTCAGAGAAAGCCTCCAGTATTCTCCAGCTGAGGCACAGGTAATGAACTCAGGCCCCTGTTATGTACCCATCAAACCTGTGTCTGTGGCAACAACAAGCAGCCAGCCCAGACATCCACGACCGTCTACTTCCCACCCTCAGGACCGGCTAGCACTGAGCATCTCGGCCGGATGGAGACGGCATGGTTCTTGAGCTGTGAAAGGGTATTACCCTTGAGTTTCTGTTTCAAATTTTTCAGACTGTGAAACTCTGACGTATATTGAGATTCAGGAGACCGGGGAGAGGGAATCAAGCGAAAAGGGGGAAAGGAACCCGCGCTGACCTCCACTATCGTGAAGAGATTACTCTGCCCTGTGTGCGCGGACATGGTGAGTGCTCAAGTGTTTAACTCTCTTTTTTTAATTGCAAAGACCAGTGTAAACTGGTTTTGAGAAGGAGTTTGCGTTAAAACTGCTCTGCCATTTGATAAATCTGATCAAGAGATGCCAACTCCTCAGCTGGTAGAAAGAACCCTGAGTTCATGAAATTATTAGAGTAATCTAAATGGGGCTTAATAGCACTTAGCACTTCAAAGCACACTGAAGGCATTCACTAATTAGTCACCACCTATCCCTTCAAGGCACACAAACAGCTCTCATTCTCACCTTACAGTTGCAATAAATGAGGCAGGCAGGGCAGGCACGGCTGCCCTGGGCCCCAGACGGAGTCAGGATCTACAGGAAAGGCAGAATCGGAGATTTCTGAATACCTCGTCTTTGCTGTATGTCTACTCTTCCTCTCAAATTTTCTTTCCTTCTAGATCTCTGTTCAAACACTCCACATTTGGACTTGGAGAAATTTCAAATCTTCTCCTAAATGTGACTGTTCCTGACATAGATACTTTAAAACCAAAGGAGTCCAAACTGATTAAAGTTATAACAAATTGGAACACTGGAAAGTTCATGTCATCAGCCACGGAGAGAGGTTAATCTGACTGAATAATGAGTTTCATCTGGATTTGCTTATGCCGTCTGTTACAAAATGTTCTCCAAACTGTGTGCTCTGAACGCAAGATTTCAGAGAATAGGAATCCCAACTGTTAGAACAAAACTAACATGTTCTTGTCCTTCCTAAGAAAGGCAAACCTTTCCCCAGTGTCCATCTTACCTAAACACACGGTGACGTGAGAGAGCAGAGCTCAGGACGCTACAGACGCCCCTGAGCAGTAAGCTCCCCAAACCAGCCTGTAAACTCTTCCAGGCTTCGATGCGTCTCCAGCGCTAAGCTGATGGTCTCTGAAACCTTCAAGACACACAACTTCTGAGAAAGGGAATCATTTTTCTGACAGAGGGACTATCAGAGCAGGAAGCGAACCTTGAGACTGCCGGCTTCAGTGCACTGAGGTGACAGGGAAGAAATCTGAAGTCAGAGAAACACAGCAACAAGAGCAAGGATCTAGCTCTCCTAACTCTCAAGCCAGCACCGACCTGGATGCAAGGGAGCCTGTTTACTGTGTGCACCAGCCCGTATTTTACAGACGGCAATTAGAGGCAGACCAGGAAGGGGACCCAGGTGTCCCGATTCTCAGTTCCATGTCCCTTCTGCTGTACCATGCTGGCTTTGCAATTCCTTTCACTTTATTTTATTTAGGGAATTTTTCACTCTATTTCATCTTGTGTTTTGCTTTAGTGAATTCCCCTAAACACCACCGTAAGTAAATCATTGCGAGGTGGATGATATTTTCTCATGGGAACAATGATAAAATCAAGGGTTGTATTTATAATAAAAACTGTAGCATTGAAGAGATCATATATATGAGCAACCACATTCATAAAGGAAAGGTTAAACAACCACAAAGCTTTAAAATAATTTTCCTCTCTCTAAGCCTCAATTACCTCATCTGTAAGATAGGAGTCTCAGCAGTGGAGCCCATCTGATGATGAAGGAGTAATGGAGGTGATGTCAGGAAGTTCGACACAGCACCCAGCTTTTATTAAGTGTTCTTAAGGTGCTTGGCTAACTCTCATTAACAGGGAGCCATGCATAGGCACTCTTCATATTTTATCAGCCATAATCCTCACAACAGTGTAAAAAGGCAGTGCCGTTATTATTTCCATTTTAAAAAGGAAAAAATAAAGGCCCAGAGATGCAAAGTAACTTGTCCAAGGCACACAGCCAGTAAGTGACACAGCTGGCATTCCCGCCAGATGGTGAGAATAACTTTGGAGCCTAGACTCTCCACTTCTGTTCCACAGGTAGATAGGACATGTAATAAATAATGTTAACATCATTGTTTCTTTCAAATAGAAAAATTATTATCCATATCATATATACTAGGATACATGTGCTGTGAACATCATTTCATAAAAGACCACATTATATTGTAAAGTAAGTGAAACACATCAAAATACAAACCTATTGAGTGTGACATTAGCCCCAAACTAATACTCAGGAGATACATGCACATAATTTAGAGGCACTTTATACAATATATGAACCATATTATCATAAAACATGATCCAAGAAAGTTTGAGTTCAATTTTCTTTTTTTTCTGAGTAAATTTCTTATGCAACATAAATTGTTCAAAAGCAGTATAAGGGGTTGGTGTCCCACACGTGCCCCTGTTGTTAAGGACATCTGACCTGGTGTTTTGCTGCTGAAAAGCATGGATTTGTTTACTTGTGATGGAGTTAAAGTACACTGAAAGGATAGAGAATGAAGTAATGCATTGCACATGTCACCACCCAGCTTTGAGACCCTAACGTTTGATGCATTGCAACACTGTTTCATTAAAACTCTTAGGAAAATAGGAATAGAGGGGAAATTCCTTAACCTAAGAAGCCGAGCTATCAACATTCCACAAGGAACACACCTTCATGTGTCGTGTTGTTTCCTTTAAAGCTAGGACGTCTTCATGAGGAAGTCCACTCTGCCTCCTGTGCCCACCATCGCTCGAACCTGGAGAGCGCAGCTACCATTCCTCATTAGGAAGAAATGGAGGAAAGATGCAGAGGGAGCATAGAACCGTCATCATTCCCCACATGGTGGTGGAGTGGGTTTTGTTGTTGCTAATTTCCAGTTGATTGGATGTGTACTGGAGAACACGCTTTGTGTGATGACAATTTTTGTTTCTGTTGAGATTTGCATTCAGGGCTGGTACATGGTCAACGGGAGACAGTATTCCACAGGTGCTGGACTAGAAGGTGACTCTCTAACTTGGGGATGCGGAATTCCCCTAAGAGGGTTGACCTTATTAATGCATGGCTAGAAACAGTGTAGAAACTGTGTCACTGTGCTCCAAAACCTTCATTCCTCATCCTATGAGTGTGCTGTGTGCCAGACCATACACAACCCAGAAGGCCCAAATTGTCACTGATTGTCTTTGCCTTGAGCATAAGGCATTGCCAAGAATTATTCCAATCTCAACTAAGCCACACAATCATAGAATTAATTTGACTGTTTGGGTGCTTGAGTTTCCTTCACAACGATCCCACCATGCAGCATGAAACCCTCCACGGCTGGGGTGCTTGGCCTCTGGTGATATGCCCTCCAGGATGGGAGCTCTCTCTCTGCCATCTCCCATACTGAGGGAAAGTAACTGCAGAAAGGCAAAGGTCTTGACATTTTAAAGCATTATTTACCAATTCCTTCAACCAATATTTGCCGGGTGCCTGCTGTTCTAGCACCTTGGGGTAAACAGTGGACAAAGCTGTGAAATGCCTGCCCTCACACAGTTTATAATCAAAGGAGTAACTCAAATTTGGTACATTTTCCATTTTCTCCTTGGAAGCCTGTCAACTTTTGCTTTAAAACATTGAGATGATGTTACTGGGGTTATATAATCTCAGAATTGTGTTTATTTCCTTACTATTTAGTGACGTTTAAAAATCTCCAATAATGCTTTTCCACCCTAACATCAAACTTGTTGCTAATGTAGCTGTGCCAGCGTCCTCTTCTGTAGAACTGTCAGAGGCCACTTCCCTGTGCTGCAGGGCCACTGTTGGAATGCCCAGGGGAGACTTTTGTCCACCCCAAGTCCAGAGCGAGACAGACACGCTTAGGGAGTGCCTCTCTCTGCTGGCGGACAGACTTCCCTTCCTCTGCCTGCTCAGGGAGATTGCAGCCCTTCATGGCCCTGGGGGAGGGTGGCATTTGCAGTTCTTGGTGGCGCCTAGCTTACTCGGCTGCCCCAGGTGCCTGGGACTTGGCCCCAGCCCAGCGCAGCCCCTGGAACTCAGACGTGGCTCCGCCCTCCGGCCCCTCTTCCCTTGGACACTGCAGCACTTGTACTGGTGAGCTTAGCTCTGCATTTGAAAGGAGAGTTGCTCACATTCTCCAGGCACTGAGAGATATTCGTAGCTGGAGGGACTTCAGACGGTTTACCCACCACATTTCTGGAACCAGAGATCTTTCTGAGAATCATGTTTGGAAATCCACGAATGACTTAACTTCTCTCACCTTCAGCCTCTCTTTGCTCTAAAGTTTATTCAAAGATTGACTCAACCCCACATCAAAATGCAGCTGTATGAGCACTTTATGCATCACTAGAAAGTCATAGAAATAAGTTTTAGGTCAGTTGGGACTATGTAAACGGAGCTCATAGTCTCCTGCCACAATCGCTGTGACAGCAGAGTTTAGCGGCTTCGGGAAGCTGAGGCCTGAAGTATTTTGGTTTATAGGCAACTCTGAACCGGGAAAAGACAAAGCACGCAGATTCCTTATGTAGATTTAATTCTTGCCCCAAGGTAGCTCCATGTTTTGCAGGAAGAGGCGGAACATAAATACAAAGACGGTTATTTAAACGCCAGGCTGCACCAGGTGAAAGGAACCTCAGGTTTGCTGCGGCTTCAAGCCACGAAGCCAAATCCAAGGTCTCTGGCCAGGTCTTGCTTCTCTCCTTCCAAAATCAAATATTTCTGCATCACAAAAAGTGACTGGGTGGATGGTTTCTCCCCAAATCTCGGATCAAGTTGATGTTACGATCAGCTTTTCAAACTGCTTTCAACAAAGCACCTCCTCAGTGGCCCCTCCTTGCCTCTTTCCCCCATGCATGTGTGTGCATGTACACACACACACACACACACGTGCACGTGTGCATGTGCATACACACAGGTCTGCCTAACTTCGTGACTCACGACCTCCAGACGGGCCAGGGTGCTTTCTCTGCTACTGTCTCTGTCATCCATTTGTTATAAAATAAATTCTTTAGGTGCCTTCATTCTAGGCACATCTAGGGGACACAAAAGTGAATAAAACCAGTGAGAATGACTATGCCCGAGGACCCACATCCCCGTGGCTCCTTAGGATTACTGCTACCGTCGATTGAGCACCCACTGCATTCTAGGCTCTGTCCTAGCTGCTTTGCTTATACATTATCTCTCATTCTGTTTTGTCCAATTATTTTATTGAGATTAATTGTTTATAACGTGTAATTTCAGGTGTATATTTTTATGTTTCAGTTTCTGTATGCACTGCATCGTGGTCACTACCAATAGTCTAATTTTTATCCGTCACCATAGATATGTGCCCCTTTGCCCGTTTCACCCACCTCCCAGTAGGGGGATAGCTGGATCGTATGGTAGTTCTATATTTAATTTTTTGAGAAATCTCCATACTGTTTTCCACAGTGGCTGCACCAGTTTGCATTCCCACCAGCAGTGTGTGACGGTTCCCTTTTCTCCATATCTGTTCCAACATTTTTTGTCTTGGTGATTATAGCCATTCTAACGAGTATAAGGTGACATCTCACTGCAGTTTTGATTTGCGTTTCCCTAATAATTAGTGGTGCTGAATATCTTTTCATCTGCCTCTCGGTCATCTGTGTATCTTCTTTGGAAAAATGTCTGTTCATATCCTCTGCCCAGTTTTTGACCGGGTTGTTTGTCTTTTTGCTGTTGAGTTATATGAGTTCTTTAAATATTGTTGAGATTAACCCCTTTTCCTTTACGTTGCAGAGTCTTTTTAGTCTGATGTAGTCCCATTTCTTTATTTTTTCTTTTGCTTCCCTTGTCCGAGTAGACATGGTATTTGTAAAGATGCTGCTGGACCAGTGTCAAAGAGTGTACTGCCTGTATTTTCTTCTAGGAGTTTTATGGTTTCAGGTCTTACATTCAAGTCTTTAATCCATTTTGAGTTAAGTTTTGTGTGTGGTATAAGATAATGGTCTACTTTCATTCTTTTGCATGTGGCTGTCCAGTTTTCCCAACACCATTTATTGAAGAAACTTTCCTTTCTCCATTGTATGTTCTTGGCTCCTTTGTTGAAGATTAGCTGTCCACAGATGTGTGGTTTTATTTCTGGGCTTTCAGTTCTGATCCATTGATGTGTGTGCCTGTTTTTGTGCCAGTACCATACTGTTTTGATTACTATAGCTTTGTAGTGTATTTTAAAGTCAGGGATTGTGATGCCTCCAACTTTGTCCTTTTCTCAGGATTGCTTTGTCTATTCATGATATTTTGTTTTTCCATGTAAATTTTAGCATTCTTTGTTCTATTTCTGCGAAGACTGTGATTGGGATTCTGGTTGGGATTGCATTGAATCTATAGATTGCTTTAGGTAATATGGACGTTTTAACTATGTTGATTCTTCCAATCCATGAGCATGACTTATCTTTCCATTTCTTTATGTCTTCTTCATTTTCTTTCAATAATGTCTTATAGTTTTCCGTGTATAAGTCTTTCACCTCCTTGGTTACATTTATTCCTAGATATTTTATTCTTTTTGTTGCGATTACAATTGGGATTGTATTCTTGACTTCTGTTTCAGCTAGTTCGTTGTCAGCGTATAGAGATGGGACTGATTTAAGCTATTTTGTACCCTGCAAATTTGCTGTAGTTGTTAATTATTTCTATTAGTTTTCCAGTGGATTCTTTGGGGTTTTCTCTATATAAGATCATGTCGTCTGCAAACAGCGAGAGTTTCACTTCTTCGCTCCCTATTTGGATTCCTTTTATTCCTTCCTCTTGCCTAATTGCTCTGGCCAAAGCCTCCAGTACTATGTTAACTAAGAGTGGTGATGGTGGGCATCCTTGTCTTGTTCCTGTTCTTAGAGGGATGGCTTTCAGTTTTTCACCATTAAGTATGATGATTCTCTCTCATTCTTATATCCTCCCTGCAAGGTGAATTGTTATCCTATTTAAAAGATGGAGAAGTTGAGTCTCCCAGGGAATGCTGAATCTGCTTAAGTGATTCCAAGCTACAGGCACCTGCTTCCACAGTCTTTGCTCTTTTCATGCCATGGTGATGATCTGCCACCTGAACCAAACCGAGCCGCTTGCTTCTCTGGGAAGCCTTCACGGTCCCCCACCCCCAAGCTTCCTTCCCATCTCCAAGATGGCACTGGGCTTCCTGCTGTGGTTACCTGCTGATGCAGCTGTCCCTCCTGGGCCGCTCAAGGTACAGACACATGTCATTTATCACAGCGTGCTCAGTGCTCGGCACAGTCCTAGATCCAACTAAAGTAAGAGATATTGATACTAAACTAATGTTCCTTCTGGCCCCTAGTCCTGAAGCATCTGACGGGAAGCTGCTCGTCTGAGGGGGTGGAGATTGGCTCAAGGTTGTACCAACAGAGACTGGAAACTTCTTTCCCTGACTTGTTCTCATTTGCCATCATACTAGCAGTAAGCACCTAAAGTGCTGTGTCACGCAGCTGGTGAAATGTCCTAACCAACTTATTGAGACAAGGTGTCCGTGTAAAATGATACACCATAGAAGGTGATGGCATGTAATATGAAAATCAAAGATGGTATTAGTGCTATTGTTCAAGCAAGCAACAGGCCTTTTAGCCAACAAAGCTTCGACAGAGAGCTGTTCATTTGGTCTTAAGCACTGAAGTTTTACTCTGAAGGCAAAATTTATCTATATACCTCCTCTGCAAAATCATAAAGTTTAGTTCTCAAAATCAAGAAATAATTCTGCTTAGTAAAATGCGCTTTTAAAATCTTTTCAAAACCTGGTAACTGACGTTCTAAACCCTAATCTTCCGAGAATGTAATTTTCCTTCAAACCAGTTTGACCCTCTCCCACTGGATCATTGGATGAGAAACAATTATGGCAAATGTGTTCTATGGTTAACATGTGCCAGGCGCTTGTGTGAATATTTTCCAATTACTGTCTTCTTTTAACCCTAAACTTATGGTTCAGGTTCTATTATTATAATCCCTATTTTACATGTGAGGAAATAAATCACAGGAAGCGTAAGCTGCCAAGGTCACACACCTGCTAAGAGGCAGACACTGAATTTGAACCCAGGAAAGCTATTTCTGGAGCCCACACTTTAGTTTTTAATTTCTTGTGTACATCGGTAATACATTCACCTGGTTCAGAAACCAAATAATCTAAAAAGGCACTGTTGTGAAAAGCCTGGCTCCCCTCTAGGCTGCCTGTTTTCTCTTTGTCCATCCCTGACCCTACCTCCAATATGCAGGTAACAACTTTTACCGGCTTCTTGTGTATCCTTTTTGAGTTTCTTAATGCAAGTGCAAAAAGGTACTAACATACATTCCTATGTTCCTCCCTTTCTTACACAACAGGTAGTAGGCTGCACACTGCTTTTCCCTGTTAGTAATATATCTTGGGGATCTTGCCACATCAACTCATAAAAAACCTTCTTATTCTTTTCTACGTACGTATTCTGTCATATGGATGTGCCATAATTTGTTTAACCACTTCCATATTGATTAAACTTAGGTTGTTTCACGTTTTGCTCCTTACACAATGTTGCCGTGAATAATCTTGATGTCCATCTTTTCTCCTGTGTTGCTACATCTGTAGGGCAAATCTCCAGAAGAGGGATTTCCAGGTCAAAAGATGTGCTTGTATTATTTTCTTAATATTGCCAAATTCTCCTCTATCTTAATTGACCAACTTGCACATCCTTCTCAATTTAAGTAAATGCCTACTTTTTTACAGCCTCACCAACAGAATGCACTGTTAAATGTGCTTGAACTTTTGCCCATTCTACAGGTGGAAAAAAGATATCTCATTGAAGCCTCATTTCTCTTCTTATCAATGAGGTTGAGCACCTTCTCGTACATTTAAGGCTTGTTTATTATGTTTTCTTTTCCGTGAGCTGTCTTATTCATACCCTTTGCCATTTTTCATTTTTTTTTATCTTTTCGTTAACGAAACCTGGGATATTCTTTAAACTATTTTGCTGTAGTGACTCCCAAGTAAAAGTGAGAACAATATTAATAAAGGTAATTGCCTTAAATATAACATTTTATCAAAACTGTTTTAGGTAAAAGTTAAAAGACCTCCCATGATTTTTGACACTAAGTTCTATTCATCAAAAAAAATTTCATATTAAACGATCTAAAAACTCTAGTCTACCAATTATTCACTAATATAATAGAGAAAAACATTTAGATAAAATAATGTAAAATGTGTGGATAATTGAGAATAATATTCAGACCCCAAGAATTTCACTAACAGGTGATTGATTATAAGAACCTTTCATCTATACTCAACTGATCAATGATCTTTTCAATAATGAAGAAATGAAGGAAAATTAACAGCTTTTTCTTCTGTCATCATTCCTGAAGTGTGTGCAAATTATATTTAGTGTCTAGGCTTCTCTGGATTTCTAAAACACTGTGTGATTTTTTTATTTTTAAAGCACTAGCAAACTCATCAACAATCCAGAGACCATCTTCTTAAAGACATGAACTGAGCAGTTGCCCATAGCAACCATCCTAACCCTTCTGACTATTTCTATCTGCAATCCCCAGAGCTCAGGCAGTCGGCTGTCTTGGATTGTAGGGGTTAAAAGCCATAGAAAACACTTTCTAATTTCTACGCGTTGGTATATCTTTAATGCCAGAGTATGTTTTCAGTCCCTCCTCCTTTTCCTGGCCTTGGGAAAATCAAGGGGAATGGATCCAGGGTCTCCAGAGACTGGACTGGAGCCAGAGCTCAACAAAGGGCTGCTATAAGCTCAGACACAAAGGTGATCGCTTGGGGCCATCTGCCAGATCAAGGTGCTTGATACCTCTATGGTTATTTGGCTATAAAACCTGGCGGAGCCAGGACATTTCTCCAAAAAAAGATACACTTACAGTAATATATGTAGTCATATAGTACGTACTGAATGCTTCCAGGGGACAGGGCATCTGGATAGGCATAAGGCTTTTGAGAGAAATTGCAAAGACCGCAGAAACCAACCAATGATAAAAATTAAATGCCCACAAGGTGATCAGGGCCTCTGGCAAATCCAGTCAGAGTAGGATTTGAGTAGAAGTTTCCCTACTGGAGTAGTTTGCTGGATGAAGTGGGAAGGCACTCTGATTTGTGTCTGAGTTCATTGACTACTATGGCACAGCTGCAGGATTAAAAAAAAAAGACCAATCACACTTCTATAATTCTATTATATTAAAAAATAGATTCAAATTTTTCGAATTCCTGTTCTTTGGAAGTTAAGAAATTGCATACATTCTCAAATCCATAGTGGGTGCTATTTCTTTGTGCATGGAGTATAGGGCTGGGTTCATTTATTATATAATCCACAAACTCATCTCCTGCATGAGTCAATAAAAACTTGTAGTCAAGTTTGTTTTATTTTAGATGGGGAGATTGTCTGTAATGAATGAAGAATGAACGTTAACTATGCACTTTTATAATTTAGTAGATAATATAGAAAAACATTGATGTTGTCCACTAATGATTTTACTGCTATGACCAATACAACCACAACAACGATACCAGAAAGAAGACCAGAAGTATCCTTTTTACACTGCACTTCTATGGCTAATTCTTCCCTGAAATGCCAAATGCACACCTAGCCTTTAGAGGAAGATTTCATTTCATTTCAAATGGACTCCACATATCACATTCACAATAAGGCATCAGGCTGTATGTCCCTTAATGACATTTATCTCAATGGTCTTGAAACAAAAGCTCATCTTCAAGACAGAAGACTCTTGATGTTAGCATAGATGGAATGAAAAATATGACCCTCAGGACTCCACCCGATTAAGCCCCTTCCTACTGAAAGTCTCTTTTCACCCCGCTCTTCCTCTCCTCTGTACTCCAGCCACATGAGGAAGCTGCCTTTAGTTCTTCAAACATATCATGCTCCTCCTCATTCAGGGCCACCTGGGGACCTTCACAGGGTATCACTATGTTTGGAATCCTCTCTTCCCTCTCTCCTTTTCCACCAGCCTTTGCTTCAGTTGACTAACATCCCCAGGATCCCAAAATACATTTTCTCTAAGAATTCTTGCTTGACCCTCAGATTTCTCCTTGTAGCACTTAAATAGTTACTTGGTGTCTGAATTGCAGCTGGAATGTGACATCTGTAAGGGCAGAGGCACACTTTGCCTTATCCTGCCCTGTCACCAGAACCAGCACAAAGCAGGGGACACATGTTTGGTTAGTGAATGATGTGGGCTGTGTGATATTTGCCCACACACTGAAACACTAGATAAAGTTTGCTGAGTGAGTGAATGGATGAATCAATGGAAGACTGTTCACATGAACACAATTTAGCATTAAAACATTGAAAACAATATTAAATATTCTTCTCTTTACCATTTAAGTTACATTCAGAGTGCTTTTACCCCATATAGGTTGTTGGAAATTCTATTGTGAAAAACAACAATTCCAGGGTGGCTAAAAAATTCCGCCGCCCACAAGGAGCTGGCCTTTTATGGGTAGGTATCATTTCTACCAGGACTGGACTCCTTTTGTGGAGTGACTCATTGTTCACAGGATTAGAGAAGCTTCTCATTTAGCTCAGTCTTGTGATCCATTTCTGAACATCTGTGTTGATTTTTCCTTCTTCTTTTTAAAAACAGCCTGCATGACCCACAGCTTAAGAGAAATGAGAAGTTTCCCACTGTATCCTGGAGGCTAATAGAATCTGGCTGTACTGGATTACAGTTAAAAAGATCCCAGAGGTTGGTCTCAAGGTGATGGTGTAGGCAGACTCTGAATCCACCTCCTCCCATGAACACAAAAGATTTACAAACATTTTCGGAACAATTACCCGTGAAAGAGAACTGAAAACTAGATAAAAAGAACCCCAACAACAAGGGACAGTACTGAATGTGGTGGAAGAGGCAGAAATTCCTTTCAGGAGAGAAAATTAAACCACCTTTGCAAGCCACAGTGCTTCATGGCTGGCTGGGAGCAATCCTAAGGTGCGCAGCCTTCCCTGGAGGAGTGGGGGACCTGAGCAGGGGCATGTTAGTGCTTTAAGCATCCTTTGGAATCAGCACAACTGAGATGAGTGTCATAATATCTGGCTTTGCTGACTACTAACAACAACAGGAAATACCCCCAGAAAAGCTATCAGACATAAAGGAAAAAAAACTGACTCTTAAATGACTCATGCACAAATTCACCTGTTTCAGAAAGCAACCTAAATCACCAGAAAGAAAGGTACACAGTCTTTTGGTGAAAAGAGACTCACCTGATAGACTCTGGGTGCATCTCAGTCAGACGTCTTCAGGGACTGAGATATTGGTGGCAGCCATTATTGCTGCCAGTACTGTATTGAGGTACTGTTGACCTAATACAGGCATGCTGACACAGACCATGGCAGACGCCATTGGAGTTCTTCCCCTGGGCTGTTAGCCCAGGGTCTGCCCCACCTGCTAAAGGACTGATTTAATCCAGCTCAGCAAGGGCAGGCAGAATACTGTAGGGCCTGGCCCCACCCAACAGCAAGCCCTTGGGCAACTCGTGGGCCCACACATAAGCTGGGTGCCTAGATCCTCTGCAGCCTGGCAAGTGGATCCACCTCAGCAGGGCAGGGTATGTGCAAGGAGGAGGTGAGTGTGTGGGATGTTGATGGAGTTCATGGAGCCTCTACAGTGGGGCAACTGGGGCACTTCAGCAGGTCAGGGTGTACACACATGTCAGAACTGTGTTGATGGTGTGTGTGGCCCTGTGGGTGGTGGGGCTTGTCAGTGGCAGAAGACTTGTGCTTCTCAAGCAGCCATACAGGGGATCAGCCCCACCTTCTAAAGCCTGAAAAAATTGGGTGCTCCCATGTCTTGGGCCAGCCCCACTCAGCTGCAATCCTGAGAGAGCTGATAACAGCTTTGTAAGCCAGGGGCCTACAACAATTGTAGCCAGCCACACTATGAGCCTACTCACTTAACAGAAAAACTGCAAAGAAAACATGATTTAGACCTTTCAGCCAACTGTGGTGGGGTTCCCCACACCCAATAAAGTGATTGAAGGGTCCATACCAGCCACACACAGCTGAGCATTACAACCAGCCATTCAAGGGAACAGGTTTGCCTCCCGGGGCACGTGCAGCAAGAGCAACCCTGTCACAACAGAAGGACAGATGTAGCCCACACAGGGAACATTTGGAACTGGGGATGAGAGGAAAGCATGCTGCTGGGCTTCATAAGGCAACTCTTATAGAAGGCCACTCCTCCAAAGTCAAGAGATGTAGCTGATCCACCTAATACATAGATATAAGAAACAGAAAGAAGAAAAATGAGGAGCCAAAGGAATACATTCCATGTAACAGAACAGCACAGAAACCCAGAAAGAGAATGAAACAGAAATAACCTACCTGAAAAAGAGTTCAAACAAAAAGTCATGAGGATGCTCACTGATCTTGGGAGAAGATTGGATGAACACAGTGAGAACATCAACAGAGAATTGGAAAATATAAAAGAAAACCCATCAGAAAAGAAGACTACAATACTGGAAATGAAAAATTCACTAGAGGGACTCAATAGCAGAGCAGATGATACCGAAGAACAGATCAGTGAGCTGGATGAAAGACTATAGGAAATCACCCAAGCTGAATAGATAAAAGAAAAAAGAATTAAATAGAACAAGAATAGTCTAAGCGAAATCTGGGACAACATTAAGTGTACTAACATTTGTATTTTATGTGTCCCAGAAGGAGAGGAGAGAGACAAAGGAGCAGAGAATCTATCTGAAGAAATAATAGCTGAAAACTTTCCTAACCTAAGGAAGAAAACAGACATCCAGGTACAGGAAGCACAGAAAGCACCAAACAAGATAAATCCAAAGAGGTCTACACAAGACAGATTAAAATTAAAATGTCAAGAATTTAAGATAAAGAGAGAATCCTAAAAGCCTCAAGAGAAAGGCAACAAGTTACATACAGAAGAAACTCCATAAGGTTATCAGCTGACTTCTCAGCAGAAACCTAACTGCCTAGAAGGGAGTGTCACAATATATTTAAAGTGCTGAAAGGAAAAAGCTATAGCCCAAAATACTATACCTGGCAAGGTTATCACTCAGAATGGAAGGAGAGAGAAAGAGTTTCCCAGACAAGCAAAACTTAAAGGAGTTTACCACCAAGAGACAAGTCTTACAAGAAATTCTAAATGGACTTATTTAAGTGGGAAAGAGAAGACCATAAATAGGAATAAGAAAATTATCAAAAGAGAAAGCAATAAAATCATTGGTAAGGCAAAAATACAATACAATTAGCAGATCAACCACCTATGAAGATAATATGAAGATCAAAAGACAAAAGTACTAAAATTAACTATTTCCATGATAAATGTGTAATGAGTACACACATACACAAAAAGAGGTTAGATATGATATAAAAAACATAAAATGTTGGAGGAGGGGAGTAAAAGAGTAGAGCTTTTAGCAAGAAGTCAAACTAAAGAGACTATCAACTCAATATAGATTGCTATATATGTAGAATATTATATATGAACCTCATGGTAATCAGAAGCCCGGAACGTCTACACAAATAAATAAGAGAAAGGAAACCAAACATAATACTAAAGAAAGCCATCAAACCAGAAGGGAAAAGAGCAAAAGAAGAAGAAAGGAACAGAAAAGAGCTACTAAAACACCCAGAAAAAAGCAACAAAATGGCAATAAGTACATATTTATCAATAGCTACTTTAAATGTCATGCACTAAATGCTCCAATCAAAAGGCATAGGGTGGCCCATTGGATAAAAAAACAAGACCCATATATATGCTGCATACAAGAGACACACTTCAGACCTAAAGACAGTCACAAATTGAAATTGAAGGGATGGAAGAAGATACTCCATGCAAATGATAATGAAAAGAAAGCTGGGGTAGCAATACTTATATCAGATAAAATAAATTTTAAAACAAAAATTGTAACAAGACACAAAGAAGGGGATGATCCATCAAGAGGATATAACACTTGTAAATATCTATGCACCCAACATAGGAGCACCTAAATATATAAAGCAATTATTAACAGACATAAAAGGAGAAATAGACAGCAACACAATAATAGTAGGATACTTTAACACTCCACTTACACCAATGGATAGATCATCCAAACAGAAGATCAATAAGGAAACATTGGCCTTAAATGACACCTTAGACCAGATGGACTTAAGGGACATATACAGAACATTCTATCCAAAGACCACAGAATCCAAATTCTTTTCAAATGCCTGTGGAACATTCTCTAGGATTGATCACATATTAGGCCACAAAACAAGTCTCAATAAATTTAAGAAGATTGAAATAATACCAAGCATCTTTTCTGACCACAAAATTATGAAACTAGAAATCAACTACAGGAAGAAAATTGGAAAAAACACAAAAATGTGGAGATTAAACAAAATGCTACTGAACAACGATTGGGTCAATGAAGAAATGAAAGGAGAAATCAAAAAATACCTGGAGACATATGAAAATCAAAATGTGATGTGCCAGAATCTATGGGACACAGCAAAAGCTGTTCTAAGAGGGAAGTTTATAGCAATACAGGCCTACCTCACAAACAAGAAAAATCTCAAATAAACAATCTAACAGTGCATCTAAAAGAAATGGGAAAAGAAGAACAAAAACAGCCCAAAATCAGTAGAAGTAAGGAAATAATAAGAATTAGAGCAGAAATAAATGAAATAGACACTAAAAAAAGCTAGAAAAAAAAATCAATGAAACCAAGAGCTGGTTCTTGGAAAAGATAAACAAAATTGACAGACCTTTAGCTAGAATCACCAAAGAAAGAAGAGATAAGCCTCAAATAAATGAAATCAGAAATGAAAGACAAGAAATGACAGTGGACACCTGAAGAATACAAAAGATTATAAAACAATGCTATGAAAAGCTATACGCCAACAAATTGGATAATCTAGAGGAAATGGATAAATTCTTAGAATTATACAATCTTCCAAAACTGAATCAAGAAGAAATAGAGAATTTAAATAGATCAATCACTAGTAAGGAGATGGAAACAAAGACCTCCCCAAAACTAAAAGCCCAGAACCAGAAGGCTTCCCTGGTGAATTTTACTAAACATTCAAAGATTGAATACCTATCCTTCTCAAATTCTTCCAAAAACATTGAAAAAGAGGGGAAGCTTCCTAACTCACTCTACAAAGCCAACACAATCTGATACCAAAACCAGACAAGGACAACACAAAAAAAGGAAAATTACAGGCCAGTATCACTGATGAACATTGATGCAAAAATCCTCAACAAAATGCTAGCAAATCAAATATGACAATACATTAAAAAGATCATATACCATGATCAAGTGAGATTTATTCCAGGGATGCAAGGATGGTTCAACATCCACCAATCTCTCAGAGTGATGCAGAACATTAACAAAATGAAGAATAAAAATCAAATGATCATCTCAATAGATGCAGAGAAAGCATTTGACAAGATACAGCATCCATTTATGATAAAAACTCTGAATAAAATGCATACAGAGGGAAAATATCTTAACATAATAAAGGCCATATATGACAAACCCACAGCTAATATCATTCTTAATGGAGAAAAACTGAAAGCTATCCTTCTAAGAACAGGAAGCAGACAAGGGTGCCCACTGTCACCACTCTTATTTAACAAAGTATTGGAAGTCTTAGCCAGAAAAATCAGGCAAGAAAAAGAAGTAAAAGGGACCCAAATTGGAAAGGAACAAGTGAAAACAGTCACTTTTGGCAGATGACATGATTTTATATTTAGAAAACCCCAAAGAATCCACAAAAGAACTTTTAGAAATAATGAATGAATACAGTCAAGTCACAGGATACAAAATCAACGTACAAAAATCGGTTGCGTTTCTATACACAAACAACGAAGTTGTTCAAAGATAAATTAAGAACACAGTCCTATTTATAGTTACAACAAAAAGAATAAAATACCTAGGAGTAAACTTAACCAAAGAGGTGAAATATCTGTACACTGAAAACTATAAAACGTTGAAAGAAATCGAAGAAGACACAAAGAAATGGAAAGGTATTCTGTGCTCTAGGATTGGCAAAATTAACATAGTTAAAATATCCATACTTCCTAAAGCATTCTACAGATTCAGTGCAATCTCTGTCAAAGTTCAAATGACATTTTTCACAGAAATAGAGCAAAGAATAGTAAAACATATGGAACAACAAAAGACCCCAAATAGCCAAAAGAAACCTGAGAAAAAAGAACAAAGCTGAAGGTATCACATTCCCAGATGTCAAAATATATTACAGAGCCATAGTAACCAAGACAGCAAGGTACTGGCACAAAAACAGACACACAGATCAATGGAACAGAATCAAGAGCCCAGAAATAAACCCACACATTTATGGACAGCTAATTTTAGACAAGCGAGCCAAGAACATATAATGGAGAAAGGAGAGTCTCTTCGATAAATATGTTGGGGAAACTGGACAGCCACACAAAAGAATGAAAGTAGACCATTATCTTACAGCATAAACAAAAATTAACTCAAAATGGAATAAAGACTCGAATGTAAAATCTGAAACCGTGAAACTTCTAGAAGAAAATATAGGCAGTATACACTTCGGCATCAGTCTTAGCAGCATATTTTCAAGTACCATGTCTGATGGGGCAAGAGAAACAATAGAAAAAAATAAACAAATGGGACCTAATCAACCTAAAAACCCTCTTCACAGCAAAGGAGACCATCAATAAAACGAAAAGACAACCTAACAATTTGGAGAAGATATTTGCAAATCATATATCTGATATGGAGTTAATATCCAAAATATATAAAGAACTCATACATCTCAACAAAAAAAACCCCTAACAACCCAGTGTAAAAACAGGCAAAAGATCTGAACAGACATTTCTCCAAAGAAGACATACAGATGGCCAACAGGCACATGAAAACATGTTCAACATCACTAACTATCAGGGAAAGGCAAATGAAAACTACAATGAGATATCACCTCACGCCTGTCAGAATGGCAGTAATTAACAAGACAGCAAACAAGTGTTGGAGAGGATGCAGAGAAAAGGGAACTGTCATACACTGCTGGTGGGAGTGCAAACTGGTGCAGCCACTATGGAAAACAGCATGGAGAGTCCTCAAAAAATTAAGAATAGAACTACCATATGGTCCAGCTATTCCACTGCTGGGTATTTATCCAAAGAACTTGGAAACATGAGTGCATAAAGATACACGCACTGCTATGTTCATTGCAGCATTATTCACAATAGCCAAGACTTGGAAGCAACCTAGGTGCCTATTGAGGGATGAATAGATAAAGAAGATGTGGTCTATATACACAATGGAATACTGCTCAGCCATAAGAAATGATGAAATCCGGCCATTTGTGACAACATGGATGGAACTTGAGGGTATTATGCTGGGTGAAATAAATCAGAGGGAGAAAGTCAAATACCGTGTGATCTCACTCATATGTAGAAGATAAAAACCACAGCAAACAATCACATAGAGAGAGATTGGATGGGTGGTTACCAGAGGTTAGGAGGGTGGAGGGCAAAAGGGGCGACAGGGCACATGTGTATGGTGATGGATTGTAATTAGCCGTTGGGTGGTGAACATGATGTAATCTACACAGGAATAGAAATATAATGATATACGCCTGAAATTTATATAATGTTATAAACCAATGTTACCACAATAAAAAATTAAAAGAAGAAAGAAAGAAAAGAAAAAATAAATAAAAAGATCCCAGTGCTGTGGCTTCTCTTAAGAAAATGTCCTTTCTCCTTATTGCCCTAGAACCCCAGGAAGTTAAGAGTAAAAACTGGGGGGGGGCTGGCTCCATGGTTGAGTGGTTGAGTTCCTGCACTCTGCCTTGCAAGCCCAGGGTTCCGCTGGTTGGGATCCTGGGTGTGGCACTGCTAATCAGGCCATGCTGAGGTGGCATCCCACATAGCACAACCAGAAGGACCTACAGCTAGAGTATACAACTATGTGCTGGGAGGCTTTGGGGAAAAGCAGGAGAAGGAGGAGGAGAAGGAGGGGGAGGGGGAGGTGGAGGAGGAGGAGGAGGAGGGGGAGGAGGAGGGGGAGGGGAGGAGGAGGGGGAGGAGGAGTAGATTGACGACAGATGTTAGCTCAGGTGCCAATCTTAAAAAAAAAAAAAAAAGAGTAAAACCTCCAGTGTGAAAAGTCTAAGTTTAAAGGAGAAACATTTCACACACACACCCACGGCCTACCTCAAAACAACCCTACACACTCACAACACACACCCACACACCCAACATCCAAAAACAGCCCTACGCGTGCCCACACATAACTCTACCACACACCCAACATGCACGCAGCACCCACAAACACCCCAGCACACACACCCAATACTCATGAACAACCCCATACATACCAGATCCATACACAACACACACTCAACATTTTTAATCCTAAAATCAGGGTCTCAGTTAAGGCCTGGCTCCTCTCTTTACCTTCCTCCAATCTAGTCCCTACTTGGGGCTATTTGCCTTTACTCAGTTATTTTGATTATGGAAGACTCAAAAGTAATGACAGTTCTTGGGAAAAACCCCAACGAAAGAACATTGGGGGTTTGACCCTGTAGTGGTGTTTTGTTGGCTTTTGGCTGTTCTCTTGGGGTCTGTATTTGTAAGACAGCAAGTCGGTGATAGATTATCTAGTAGTTATAGATTTCATTACAACTGCCCCTGTTCTAGAATTAGCCCTTTTCCTTGTTTTTCCTACCAAATGATAAGCATGCCCTTCTTACCTTCTGCCTTTACCCTCCTATTAGAGAAGAAGACAACCAAGGTATTAAATCGCTGACAGATTATTGCCATTTAATTATTTTCACAGGAATGCTGCATTTTAAAAGAGGACAAGGTTAATGTTAGGAAAAGACTGCATTTCATCACAGGAATGACCCTCCAAAGACGAAATTTCAATACTGACGTACCTCTGAGATATTGTGAGCTTGGTCCAGACCACAGCAATAAAGCGAATATCACAATAAAGTGACTCACATGAATTCTTTTGGTTTCCCAGTACATACGAAAGTTATGTTTACACTATACTGTAGTCTAGGAAGTGTGCAATAGCATTATGTCTAAAAATATATACTATTTTAATTTAAAAATACTTTGTTGCTAATAAATGCTAGGTATCATCTAAGCCTTCAGCAAGTTGTAATCTTTTTCCTAGAAGGGAGTCTTGCCTTGATGTTGATGGCTGCTGACTGATGGGGTGCTGGTGGCTGAAGGTTGGGGTGGCTGTAACAATTTCTTTCTCTTTTTTTTTGAGGGAAATTTGTTTTTTTAATAGCTTATTTTATCGAGGTCATATTGGCTTATAACATTGTATAAATTTCATGTCTACATGTTTGTATTTCAGTTTCTGTATATGCAGCATTGTGTTCACGACCAATAGTCTGGCTTTTATTTGTCACCATATAAATGTTCCTCTTTATCCCTTTCGCCCACCCCCACCTTCTTTCCCTCTTGTAATCACTAATCTCTTCTCCTTATCCATGCTTTTTTTATTTTCCACATATGAGTGCAATCATACAGTGTTTGTCTTTTTCTGTCTGGCTTATTTCACTTAGCATAATACCCTAACGGTCCATCCATGTTTTTGCAAATGGCACTATTTCGTCTTTTTTATGGCTGAGTAGTATTCCACTGAATATATATATATATATATATATATATATATATACACACACCACATCTTCTTTATCCGTTCAGCCATTGATGGGCACTTGGGTCACTTCCACATCTTGGCTATTGTGAATAATGCTGCAGTGAACATATGGGTGCATACATCTCTTTGAATTGTTGATTTCACTTTCTTTGGATAAATAACCAGTAATGGGACAGCTGAGTCATATGGTATTTCTATTTTTAGTTTTCTCTATAAGGAATCTCTATAGTGGCTGCACCAGATTGCATTGCCACCAGCAGTGTATGAGGGTCCTCTTTCTCCACATTTCCTGCAACATTTGTTATTTCTTGTCTTGGTAATTATAGCCGTTCTGACAGATGTAAGGTGATATCTCATTGTAGTTTTGATTTGCATTTCCCTAATACTTAGTGATGTTGAACATCTTTTCTTATGTCTGTTGGCCATCTGTATATCTTCTTTGGAAAAATGTCTGTTCATATCCTCTGCTCATTTTTTGATCAGATTGCTCGTTTTTTGTTGAGTGACATGAGTCCTTTATATATTTTGGAAATTAACCTTTTGTTGGATATATGATTTGCAAATATTTTCTCTCAGTTCATTGGTGGTCTTTTTGTTTTGTTCATGATTTCCTTTGCCTTGCAGAAAACTTTTTAGTCTGATATTAGTCCTATCTGTTTATTTTTTCTTTTGTTTCCCTTGCCTGAGAAGACCTGGTATCCGAAAAGATATTGCTAAGACCAATGTCAAAGAGTGTACTGGCTATATTTTCTTCTAGGAGTTTTGTGGTTTAAGGTCTCAGATTCAAGTCTTTAATCCATTTTGAGTTAATTTTTGTGTATGGTGCAAGATAATGGTCTACTTTCATTCTTTTGCATATGTCTGTCCAGTTTTCCCAAGACAATTTATTGGAGAGACTTTCCTTTTTCCATTGTATGTTCCTAGCTCCTTTGTCAAAGATTAGCTGTACATAGATGTGTGGTTTTATTTCTGGGCTTTCAATTCTGTTTCATTGATCTATGTGTCTGTTTTTGTACAGTACCATGCTGTGTTGATTACTATAGCTTTGTAGCATATTTTACAGTCAGGGATTGTGATGCCTCCAGCTTTGTCCTTTTCTCAGGATTGCTTTGTCTATTCATGATTTTTTGTTTTTCCATGTAAATTTTAGCATTCTTTGTTCTATTTCCATGAAGAATGTGATTGGGATTCTGGTTGGGATTGCATTGAATCTGTAGATTGCTTTAGGTAATATGGACACTTTAACTATGTCATTTCTTCCAATCCATGAGCATGGCATATCTTTCCATTTCTTTATGTCTTCTTCAATTTCTTTCAATAATGTCTTATAGTTTTCTGTGTATAGGTCTTTCACCTCCTTGGTTAAATTTATTCTTAGATATTTTGTTCTTTTTGTTGCTATTGTAAATGGGATTGTATTCTTGACTTCTCTTCCTGCTACTTCATTATTAGTGTATAGAAATGCATCTGATTTTTGTATGTATGTTGATTTTGTACCCTGCAACTTTGCTGTAGTTGTTGATTATTTCTAATAGTTTTCTGGTGGATTCTTTAGGGTTTTCTATGTATAGAATCATGTCATCTGTGAATAGTGAGAGTTTTACTTCTTCTTTTTCAATTTGGATACCTTTCATTTCTTTTTCCTGCCTAATCGCTCTAGCCAAAACTTAGAGTACTATGTTGAATAAGAGTGGTGAGAGTGGGCACCCTTACCTTGTTCCTGTTCTCAGAGGGTTGGCGTTCGGTTTTTCACCATCGAGTATGATGTTGGCTGTGGGTTTGTCATGTAAGGCCTTTATTATGTTGAGATACTTTCGTTCTATACCCATTTTATCGAGAGTTTTTATCATAAATGGATGTTGGATCTTAGATGATTTGTCTGCATCTATTGAGATGATCATGTGGTTTTTATTCCTCATTTTGTTAATGTGGTGTATCACATTGATTGATTTGTTCATGTGAAATCAGCCCTGTGTCCCTGGAATGAATCCCACTTGATCACGGTGTATGATCCCTTTAGTGTAACGTTGTATTCAATTTTCTAATATTTTGTTGAGGATTTTTGCATCTATGTGTATCAGCAATATTTGCCTGTAATTTTCCTTTTTTGTGTTGTCCTTAGTCAGGGTAATAGAGGTCTTGTAGAATGAGTTACCTGGAGTCCCATCTTCTTCAATATTTCAGAATAACTTGAGAAGGATAGGCATTAAGTCTTTGAATGTTTGGTAGAATTCACCAGAGAAGCCATTCACCAGAGAAGCCTGGATTTTTGGTTTTTGGGAGGTTTTTGATTACTGTTTCAATCTCGTTACTTGTGGTTTGTCTATTCAGATTCTCTATTTCTTCTTGATTCAGTTTGAAGAGGTTGTGTGATTCTAATAATCTACTCATTCTTTCTAGGTTATCTAATTTGTTGGCATACAGCTTCTCATAATATTCTGTTATAATCCTTGTATTTCTGTGGTATCCATTGTAATTTCACCTTTTTCATTTCTAATTTTATTTATTTGAGCCTTCTGTCTTTTTTCTTAGTGAGTCTGGCTAATGGTTTGCCAGTTTTGCTTATCTTCTCAGAGAACCAGCTCTTAGTTTCATTGATTCTTTTTGCTGTTTTTTTAGTTTCTATTTCATTTATTTCTGCTCTGATTTTTTTTTTTTTTGAGGAAGATTAGCCCTGAGCTAACATCTGCTTCCAATCCTCCTCTTTTTGCTGAGGAAGACTGGCCCTGAGCTAACATCCATGCCCATCTTCCTCTACTTTATACATGGGATGCCTACCACAGCATGGCTTGCCAAGCAGTGCCATGTCCACACCCGGGATCCAAATCAGCAAACCCCAGGCTGCTGAAGCAGAATGTGTGTACTTAACCGCTGTGCCACTGGGCCAGCCCCTGCTCTGATTTTTATGATTTTCCTCCTTGTACTGACTTTTGGCTTTGTTCTTCTTTTTCTAGTTCTTTTAAGAGTAGTTTAAGATTGCTTGTTGGAGACTTTTCTTGTTTGTGAAGGTAGGCCTGTATTGCTATAAATTTCCCTTTTAGCACTACTTTTGCTGCATCCCATAAGAGTTGGTATGTTGTGTTTTTGTTTTCATTTGTCTCCAGGTATTTTTTGATATGTCCTTTGATTTCTTCATTGCTCCTATGGTTACTCAGTGGCATGTTGTTTAGTCTCCACATATTTGTGTGTTTCCCAGCATTTTTCTTGTTGTTGATTTCTAGTTTCATAGCATTGTGGTCAGAAAAGATGCTTGATGTGATTTCAGTCTTCTTAATTTTATTGAGACTTGCCTTCTTTCCCAACATATGGTCTATCTTTGGCAATATTCCATGTACACTTGAGAAGAATGTGTATTCTGCTGTTTGGGGATGGAATGTTCTATATGTATCTATTAAGTCCATCTAGTCCAGTGTTTCATTTAAGGCCACTGTTTCCTTATTGAATTTCTGTCTAGATGATCTATCCATTGACATAAGTGGAGAAATGAGGTCCCCTACCATTATTGTGTTAATGTTAATTTCTCCCTTTAGATCTGTTAATAGTTGCTTTACGTGCTTTGGTGTTCCTCTGTTAGATGTGCATATATTAATATTATGTCTTCTTGGTGGAATATCTCTTTTACCATTATATAATGCTCACCTTTGTCTCTCATTAGCTTTTGTATCTTGAAATCTGCTTTGTCTGATGTAAGTATGACTACACTCACTTTCTTTTGATTGCCATTGGCTTGGAGTATTGTCTTCCATCTCTTCATTCTGAGCCTGTGTTTGTCTTTAGACCTGAGATGTAGTTCCTGGAGGCAGCATATTATTGAGTCTTGTTTTTTAATCTATCCATCCACTCTGTCTTTTGATTACTGAATTCAGTCTATTTACATTTAGAGGGATTCTTGATATATGAGGGCTTAATATTTCCATTTTATCTCTTGTTTTCTGGTTGTTCCATATTTACAATGTTTCTTTTCCCTTGTTCTGACTGTCACTTCAGTTGAGGGGTTTTCTGTGATAGTTTTCTCAATTTTCTATTTATTTGTGATTTGTGATTCTGCTCTGATTTTTTGTATTGTAGTTATCATGAAGTTTGTATAAAAGATCTCATAGAGGAGATGTCCATTTTATGATAGCCTCTTATCTCCATTAGCCTAAGGAGGCTCCATCCTTTCCCTCTTCCCCTTCTGTATTTTTTTGTCACAAATTATGCTTTTTTGTGTTGTGACATTGTGTGAAATTGAAGAGTTTATAGTTATTTTTGGTGCTTTCTTTCTCTTTATTTTTTATAATTAAGTGTTTGCTAACACATTCTGATAGAGAGCTAAAATTTTCGGACTCTGTCTATTTATCTCCTTACTCAAAGCTTTGTAAACCTTCACCTTTTGATTTCAGGTAGGAGGGCTCCCCTTATCACTTTTTGTAAGGCAGGTCTAGTGGTTTCATCAGCTTTTGTTTATCTGGGAAAGCTTTTATTTCTCCATCATATCTGAAGGATAATTTCACTGGATAGAGTATTCTTGGCTAATAGGTTTTATCTTTAAGTATTTTGAATATTTCATTTCCTTGTCTCCTGGCCTGTACAGTTTCTTCTGAGAAATCTGTTGAAAGCCTGATGGGAGTTTCTTTGTAGGTTATTTTCTTCTTTCTTGCTGCCCTTAATATTTTTCTTTGTCATTGACACTTGACAATTTTAATATTATATGCCTTGGAGAAGGTCTTTTTGCATTGATATAATTAGGAGTTCTATTATCTTCATGTACTTGCATGTCCAGTTCCTTCTTCAGACTTGAAAAGTTCTCAGCTATTATTTCTTTGAACAAGATTTCTGCTCCTTTCCCCCTCTCTGTTCCTTCTGGGATACCTATAATCCTTATATTACTTTCCTAACTGAGTTGGATATTTCTTGAAGAATTTCTTCATTTTTAAAAAATCTCAGTTCTCTCTCCTCTCCACCTGATGGATTTCTAGGTTTCTATCTTTTGTGTGTGTATGTGATGAAGATCGACCCTGAGCTAACATCTGTTGCCAATCCTCCTGTTTTTGCTTGAGGAAGATTGTCAATGAGCTAACATCTGTACCAATCTTCCTCCATTTTTTATGTGGAATGCTCCCACAGCATGGCTTGCTGATCAGTGCTGGTCTGCACCTGGGATCTGAACCTACGACACCCAGGCTGCTGAAGCAGAGCATGAGAACTTCACTATGTCACAGGACCAGCCCCTCTAGGTTTCTATCTTTGAGGTCACTAATTCTCTGCTCCATAAGGTCTATTCTATTTTTTATACATTCTACATTATTTTTAATCTCATTAATTGTGTTCTTCATACCCAGAATTTGTGTGTGTGTGTGTATGTGTGTGTGTGTGTGTGTGTGTGTGTGTGTGTGTATAGTTGTTGTTTTTAAAGATTAATTCTCTTTGGTGAAGTGCTCCTTCAGTTCATTAATTTTATTCCTAAGCTCAGTGAACTGTATTTCTGGGTTTTCTTGTAACTCATTGAGTTCTTTATGACAGCTATTTTGAATTCTCTGTCAGTTGGGTTGTAGCCTTCTATGACTTCAGATTTGGTTTCTGGAGAGTTGTCATTTTCCTTCTGTTATGCCATGTTGCTGTAGTTCTTTATGTTGTTTGATGAATTGATCCTCTGCCAGCACATTTGTGGTAGTAATCACATTTTCTTATTTAAATACA
Source organism: Equus caballus (assembly GCF_041296265.1). Taxonomy (NCBI): domain Eukaryota; kingdom Metazoa; phylum Chordata; class Mammalia; order Perissodactyla; family Equidae; genus Equus; species Equus caballus. The sequence continues at coordinate 3,133,879 of NC_091703.1, forward strand.
GTGTTGGCTATTTTGGTTCTCTTCACCTGGGTCTTGTATTCCTCCACTGGCTCTCCATGGGCTCAGATGCTGCTGTCTCATGCACCAACTGTGCTACTGTTCCCTAGTTGTCTTGGGTGGAGGTTACACTGCTGCAGGGGGTGCTGGTTTTGCAGGTGTCACTGGCACTGGCAGGGGCCTGGGAACCAGGGGACTTGTATAGAGCCCCCGCTGCTGGTGGAGCTGGTGTCAGGGTTGCTGCCACTGGGGTTGGGTCACTGGTTATGCTATGGTTCCTGTTTCTTCTGGTCACCGCTTCCCCCTGCAACCATTGGGTGAGGAGCAGGAGCTGTCTTTTCTGTTCCTGCCCCTTCTGCTTATAATTGTGCTGGCTGGTTGCTCTGTGTTCACAGGGGCCAAACTGAAGCTGCTCAGTGGGGTGCCTTCATGTGAGCTGGGCCACCATGCTTGGTGGGTGGGTCATGCTCTCTCAGGTAGGGTGCCTTTATGAGGGCTGAGCTACACTTGGCAGGGATTGTTCATGCAGGCTATGTGCTGTCACTCAGCAAGGAGGGTTCACATGGGAGGGGCCACCGTGGCACAGTGAGCACTCCCGTGGAGTGGGCTACCATCATTATGGCAGTGCTCTTGCCTGAGCTGGGCTGCTCCCACCCTCACTATGGTCATGCTGGCCACTATGTGAGGATCTGTGACCTGAGTCAGCACAGCTAGGGAAGGAGAGGGGGGCCACTCCCCTATTTCCACTATGTCCTAGGGGTCCAGTCCACCCACCTTCAGATATATAGCTGCATGGATCTCTAGGGCTTCCGGTTGTGCTGTGTAGGGAATCCTCTCTCAGTTAATCAATGTCTATTTAGTTGTAACTTAGAGGGGAGAGACATGAGAACAATTCACTTTGCCATGATACTGACATTACCCAGACATTTCTTAAAATAAAACAGTGAAGTTTCCTACATTGATTCTTCCTTCTAGAAACAATTTCTCTGAAGCGTGCAGTGCTGTTTAATAACATTTTACCTACAGTAACTTTTTTCTAAATTGGAGTCAACCCTCTTGAAACTTGCTCCTTCTTTATCAACTAAGTTTATGAAATATTCCAAATCTTTTGTTGTCATTTCAACAATCTTCATAGCATCTTCACCAAGAGTGGACTGCTCATCCATGAAAATTTTATCATGTAATTGTAGCAATTCAATGACATCTTCAGGATCCACTTCTAATTCTAGTTCTCTTCCTATTTCCAGCACATCTGCAGTTACTTCCTCCACTGAAGTCTTGAACCCCTCAAAGACATCCATAAGAGTTGGAATCAACTTCCTCCAAACTCTTATTAACGTTGATATTTTAACCTCTTCCAATGAATCACAAATGTTCTTGAAGGAATCTAGAATGGTGAATCCTTTCAAGAAATTTTTAATTTGCTTTGCCCTGATCCATCAGAGGAATCATTATCTATGGCATCTACAGCGTTATGAAATGTATTTCTTCAATAATAAGACTTGAAAGTCAAAGTTGCTCCTTGATCCATGGGCTTCAGAATGGATGTGTTAACAGGCATGAAAACAACATTAATCTCCTTGTACACATCCATTGAGCTCTTGATTACCAGATGCATTGTCAATGAGCAGTAATATTTTGAAATGAATTGCTTTTTCTGAGCAGTAGGTCTCAATAGTGGGCTTAAAATATTCAGTGAGGGGCCAGCCTGGGGGCACAGCAGTTAAGTTCGCACATTCTGCTTCAGCGGCCTGGGGTTTGCCATTTTGGATCCCGGGTGTGGACATGGCATCACTCAGCAAGCCATGTTGTGGCAGGCATCCCACATATAAAGTAGAGAGAGATGGGCACAGATGTTAGCTCAGGGCTAATCTTCCTCAAAATACATTTATATATATTCAGTAAACCACATTGTAAACAGACGGGCTGTCCAGGCTTTACTGTTCCATTTATAGAACACAGGCAGAGTCGACAGAGCATAATCCTTGAGGTCCCTAGGATTTGGGGAATGGTAAATGAGCACTGGCTTCAACTTAAAGTCACCAGCTGCATTAGCCCCTAACAAGAGCCAGCCTGTCCTTTGAAGCTTTGAAGCCAGGCGTTGACTTCTCTCTAGCTAGGGAAGTCCTAGATAATGTCTTCCTCCAATATAAGGCTGTTTCCCCTGCACTGAAAATCTGTTGTTTCAAGTAGCCCCCTTCATTAACGATCTTAGCTAGGTCTTCTGGAGAACCTCCACAGCTTCTGCATCAGCACTTGCTGCTTCACTTGCTCTTCTACATTATGGAGACGGCTTCTTTCCCTAAACCTCGTGAACCAACCTCTGCTGCTTCCAGCTTTTCTTCTGCAGCTTCTTCACCTCTCTCAGCCTTCACAGTATTGAAGAGACTTAGGGCCTTGCTCTGGAACAGGCTTTGGCTTAAGGGAATGTCGTGGCTGGTTTGATCTTCTATCCAGACCACTAAAGCTTTCTCCATATCAGCAATAAGGCTGTTTTGCTTTCTTATCATTCTTGTGTTCACAGGAGTAGCAGTTTTAACTTCCTTCAAGAACTTTTCATTTGCATTCACCACTTGGCTAATTGTTTGGTGCAAGAGGCCTAGCTTTTGGTCTATCTTGGCTTTTGATATGCCTACCTCACTAAGCTGAAACATTTCTTGCTTTTGATTTAAAGTGAGAGACCCTTCCTTTCACGTGAACACTTGGAGGCCACAGTAGGATTATTAATTGGCCTAATTTCCATATTGTTGTGTTTCTGGGAATAGGAAGGCCTGAGGAGAGGCAGAGATGGGGTGGGACCTGGGGAGTGACAGTAGGTAGGTGGAGCTGTCAAAACACACATTTATCCATTAAGTTTGCCATCTTATGTAGAAGCAGTTTGTGGCACCCCAAAACTATTACATTAGTAACATCAAAGATCACTGATCACAGGTCACCATAACAAATATAACAGTAATGAAAAAGTTTGAAATATTGCAAGAATTATGAAAATGTGACACAGAGACAGGAAGTGAGCAAATGCCATTGGAAAAAATGGTGCTGATAGACTAGTTTGATGTGATTGTCACAAACCTTCAATCTGTAAAAAACACAATTTATCTGAAAAATGCAATAAAGTGAAGCACAATGAGGTATGCCTGTATTGTAGTGTCTGAATGGGAAGATATAAATAATTTATTACTGGCCTTTCCTCCTCATAGCCCTACCTAGGGACCTGAAACAATGTGAACGTAAATCTAAGAGATTCCCCTCTGTGCCCAGCTGCCTAGGGCACCCTGGCATGTGATTCAGTACAACTATTGGCATCTCCAGAGCCTGATAAACAGAAAATCATTTAGATAGGACCTGCAGGTGGGAGAGTGATGTGGAGGTGTGCTGGCTCTCCATTCAAGGACAGAGAGCTCCTGGGACCAGCCCATTTGGCATTCTGCATTGGAAAGGCCTCAATGATTGTCTTCTAAATAGGCAGTTTTATAGCAGCACCTCTTTGAGTTCACATGGTGCTAGTTACCACAGTGATGAACACAGCTAGGAACAAACCTTGCAAACTTCTCATTGAAGCATCTAAGGAGCTTTCCTAGGTGTAAAAATGGGACAAAAATACTGGGGAGCCTCATTTGCACAGAGCACTTTTCAAGTGTAAAGAGAGGGGTGAAAGCTCTACCCCTTCAGAATCACCATGTAACATGCCCAAAACAATAGCAAAAATGAGGATATTTAAGGCATCATCTGTAGAGGCCAAATGGACAGCAACAGTTCACTAACATCTGAATACAACTTCTTTCTGTTGTATCCAACTGTCTAGAGAAGCCCTGTTTCTCCATGGTGATTGGTTGATTGTGTGATTCTATTTCCTGTGAATAGATATAAAGAAGGACAGAGTTAAAGTGGGCATGGCATGCACACATCCATCCCTCACATGTTCGCTAAATATATCATTTCTGACCCACTTTATCTCCAATTTGTCAGGTTTAGGTGGCATTAAAGACTGGAGATCTATTGACTTCTGGCCTTCATACTTTGCTCTCCCAAAGGGATGGGTAAAGGAGTCCTTGCTGACTGGCAGGGACTCCCGTGGTCAGTGGGCAGTCATTCACAGTCCAAAACATCCCTACACAGGAAGGCCCAGCCCTCGAGAAAGGCATGTCCAATCTATTAAGCTCAAGGAAGGAAATTTTTCTTCAATTCCAAATTTTGACTTCTGTCTCTTGCATGTTTAAGCAGCAGTGATAGCCAACTATTCTTGAGCACCTACGGTGTGTGGATGTCTACTGGGCATTTTGCATGGTTGTCTTCTAAAATCCCAGCTTCCTCTCTAGCCTGCTCCTTACCTCTCTCCCTCAGCCACGCTGGCCATTGAACATTCCAGGCCTGGCCTACTCTGGACACTCTGCACTTGCCATTTCCTTTGTCTGATTCTTTTCCCCTTTTGCTATTTCCCTCCTTCCTTCCCTCCTTTCCTTGAGAAATTTACTTAAAAGCACTTTCTGAGTCTGTCTCAGGTATCTGAAATTTCTATCCGACCCTACATCCAGTGCACCCCACAGCACAAGCAGTTTATATCCCCCTTATTCACAGCTTTTTTCTTCCTCCTAAGAGTTTCCACTCCTAGTGTACCATATACTTTGCTTACTACTTTTACTTACCACCTGTCTTCTTCTCTAGACTTTAAGTTCTTGGCAAAGATCTTTGTCTATTTGTTCTCTGCTGTGTTTCCAGTGCCTGGGACAGTGCTGGCCCACAGAAGGCACTCAGGGGATGGGACTGGGATCCATCACTGAACAACACCTGCCTCCCTGTTTGTCTTTATTATTCCCATTTGTCCAGTGAACACTCTTGATCTCAGAGTTTGAATGATGTGCCCAAGGGCACATGGCTGCAAAGTGGACCCAGCTCTGTCTAACCACAGGGCTGAGCTCCTCACCAGCACTCCTGCCACACACAGTCTTCCCTGTCTTTTCAGACTTGGGATGATTCTGTCACACAACCTCAAAAAGCACATGTGCAGGAAAGGGTGAAGTGGTGCACCTACAACACGAATGACAAACATTAATGTACAACTGAAATTTCACAAGATTGTAACCTATCATTAACTGAATTTAAAAAAAAAAGCACATGTGCAGGAGGATGTGAGCACGAGGAGGGAAGTCTGGCCCGTCGGTGTGGATCGGCATTGACCCCACTGGGTATTGACAGTCCTTGTTTACATCACATAATGTTAATAATAGTGTATGTCGTCTGCGTAGTGACTTCCAAGTGACAAAGTACAGTCGCAAGTACTCTCATTTGATCACCACCACCAATCGGTAAGTGAATCCTAACAGGTATTTCTCTCCCCATGAGAACACTCAGGTGAAGGAAGGTTAGGTGACTTGTGATTTGCCTAATCTTCTGATGAGGAGGGATCCCAACAGAATGGAAAGCTGCTCTCCTTTTCCCAGCACGCCCCTGCTGTGTCTCTCCCCACTGGGTACTCAGCTGACTTGTCCACTCTGGCCCACGCACTGTTCTCCAGAGTGGTACTCACCAGTCCTCACCACTCCTCACTGCATTCCAGGGAGGCAGTGAGGCTGACTGCGCAGCAGCGCAGAACAACGCCCTGGGCACCGGCACCCCGGCCCTGCAGGGGCCTCAGAGGATTGGAGTCTATAATTCAGGAGAGGGGGTCTCCCCACTCCTTAGCTTGTACACAGTCGGATCTGCCTCATTTCTTTTAAAAGTTTCTGTTACGGAAAGTGTCAAGCACAAACGGAAGTAGAGAGTGCCGTATAGTAAATTCCCCTCTGCTCTCACCTGCCTTCAACGATAAATGCCTCATAGCTAATTTTCTTTTTCTATATTCCTGGCCTCACTTACTTATACTTCCCTGGATTATTTTGAAGCTAATTCCAGAAATCACATTATTTTGTCTGCAACTTTTTAAAAATATGTATCATCAAAAGGCCTGGACTCTGCTTTTAAAAATCACCACAATACCATCACCACACAAAACATTTCTATTTCTTTAATGTCAACAAGTATCCTATAAGCTTTCACATTTCCTCAACTGTCTCATGAATTTTTAAAAATTTGTTTGTTTGAATGAGGATCCAAACAAGGTCTATAGTTTGTTATTGGTTAGTAGGTCACTTAAGTCTCTCAATCTCGGTTCATTCTACATCGTTCATTGTCGTTGTTGAAGAAGAAATTGGGTCCTGTCTGGATTCTGCTGATTGCATCCCTGTGTTCTTCCGCCCCTTTATTTTCTCCAAATTGGAGCTCTGTCTAGAAGCTTGGTCAAGTTAAGTTTCAGTGTCTTTGGTAAGGACCCTAGTAGGTGGTGTTGCATGTCTGCTTGCACTGGAAGTGATATACTGTCTGGTTGTCCCTCTTCTGAGATGATCTCTGCCTCGATTCTGCACTATTCTTAGCTCATAATGTGGAAGGAGAGAAAGAATGAAGGAAGGAAGGGAGGGAAGAGATAACTAAGCAGATAAATGAACAAATCCAGTACGGCCCATGACATATGCTGCTTCGCCCACATTACATGAATCCGAATTGGACTGCATTTGAATTATGGTGACTTGGGGTGGGGTGGGGTGGTTAAAAACCTCACTGGTTGTCTCTACAGCTCACTCTCTTACAAACCCCATTCATCAGGCTCTTCTGTTCTTTTTGTGTTACTTCTGAGAGTGTTGGTGAAAAAGCACAGGGTCTTGGTTACGACAACCCACGTGCAAATTCTATGCTGCCATGTATTGACCATAAGCCTTGTCTAGGAGATTCTATTTGCTCTATAACAGTGGTTCTCAACCAGGATAATTGTATCCCCTAGGGGACACTTGGCAATGTCTGGTGATATTGCTTGTCAAAAAGGGGGTTGCTGTTGACACCTAGTGGATAGAGGCCAGGGATACTGCTCAACATCCTGCAATGCACAGACAGGCCCCTGCAACACTGGCTCCAAATGTCAGCAGTAATGAGGTAGGAAATCCTTGTTTAGTAAATGGTGATAATTTCTACCTTGCATGTTTGTTGGGAAGATTAGTTGAGGCATCAATACCCCCAACCAAGTAGACAAGTGTGTTGGCTTCCTTCCTTTCTCAGTAAACCAGTATGGTGAAATCCTCATTTTAGCTCAAGATCGGATGCTGAGTTCATGCCAGGAGTATACTTGGACTCCTGTTGTGACAGCAGCGGGTCAGGGGACAGTGGCTTTTGTCCTGGCCCTGTCACCAGCTGGCTGAGTGACCTTGGGTATGCTCTGCTCCTCTCTGGGCCTCAGTTAAATGAGATGGACTCTGAAGATCTCTTCATCCCTCTTGGTTGTAAGATTCTTTGAGTATGATTTCATTCCTCTCTTGGAAAGGCCTAACTAGTTTTTGCAGATGCCAGACATTAAGTGAGGAGTGAAGTGGGGATATGATGAGAATCACCACTCCTCTAAACTTTAAGGCTTTATAGGTGGCACTAATCTCAATCCTTGGGGAGGCAATGTTATTTGTGATTTATTTTTTTAATGGGTTGGGGGAAATTTCAGAAGCTTCTAGTTGATCTTCTATAGAATCTTAGACCACTAGCAAAAAAAGAAATGTGGAGGTTATTCCAACTACCAAATATGCCTACCTTAATTAAACACTTAGGAACCAAAGAAATGACTGTGACAGCCCATGGACACAGTGAACTCACTGTGGGTCAGACCTAAACCAGGACTTCATTTATGCCCTGAATCCCATGGGACCCCAACTCTAAAATGAGAGCCACAGTGACACTTTAGGTTCCAGAGGTCAATATCAGCTCAAACCCTGTGTACAACACTCTTTAAAATGTTTGAATATTTTCCTTTGTTCAGTAGCGATTACCCCAAGTAAATGGTCATAGGTCCATTTGGGGAATGACTGGGGAATCACTACCATATACACATGAGGTGGTATTGCCTGGTGCCTCCTCATAAAACCCCAGCTTCTCTTTCAAGTCAGTGGGCTCCAGGTCTGAGAATTTTCTCAGTTCCAGAAACTGAACAAAGAATCATGACTTGGTTATAGAAGTTTAGCAATACCTTTGTTGGCTGCCCATCTATCTTGCCCTAAGAACACTGTGTTCAGAGAAGGGGTACTTCACCAAAGAGACTGAAACTCTTAAAAAGAACCAAACAGAAATTCTGGAACTGAAGAACTCAATAAATGAAATGAAGAATAAAGTAAAAAGCATTGGAAATAGAACAGACCATATGAAAGAAATAATTAGCAAGCTCAAAGATAGAAATATAGAAATGATTCAGGTGGAAGATGAGAGAGAACTAAGTTTTTTTTATAAGTGGAGAAATTCTATGAGGAATAGCTGAATTATTAGGAAAAACAATATAAGAAAAATAGGTATCCCAGAAGGAGAAGAGGAGAAGTGAGCAGAGAGCTTATTTAAAGAAATACTAACTGGGAACTTCCCAAACCTGGGGAAGGAACTGACTATACAAGTACATGCAAGTAGGAGTACATACAAGCTAATAGACCACCTAATTATCTCAGCATAAAAAGACCTTCTCCAAGGCAAATTATATTGCAATTGTCAAAAGTCAATGACAAAGAAAGAATATTAAGGGTGGCCAGAGAGAAAAAAACAGTAAGATACAAAGGAACTCTCATTAGGATATCAGCAGATTTCTCAGCAGAAACTCTACAGGTCAAGAGAGAGTGGAATGATATATGTAAAATATTGAAAGACAAAAACTGTCAGCCAAAAATACTCTATCCAGCAGTTATCTTTCAAATATGAAGGAGAAAAAAAGGCTTTCCCAGACAACAAAAGCTGAGGGAGTTCATCGCCACTAGACCTGCCTTAGAAGAAATCTTGAAAAGAGCTCTCTTACCTGAAAAAGAAAGGTAAAGGTATAAAAAGCTTTAAGCAAGGTGATAATTAGACAGAATCAGAGAATTGCATCTGTCTATCAGAATTGGTTAATAAGCACTTAATTACAACATAAAGGCTAAAGGAAAAGAAAACATTAAAATAACTATAACTACTTCAATTTGGCAACAAATTCACAATACAAAAAAGTGATAATTTATGACAACAAGAATTTAGAAGGAGAAGAGAAAAAGGGTGGAACTTGCATAGGTAAATGGAGATAAGTTGCTATCAGCAAAAAATGACTATCTTATCTATGAGACATTTTATACAAACCTCATGGTAACCACAAAACAAAAATTCAGAGCAGAGTCACAAAACATAAAAAAGTGCAAACTGAGAAACACATCACAGAAAACCACAAAACTGAAGTGGCAGACAGAAACACAAGGAAAAAGAAACAATGGAAATATAGAGCAACAAGAAAACAAAAGATAAGATGGCAGTATTAAGCTTTCATATATCAATGATCACTCAAAATGAAAATAGGTTGAATTGACCAATCAAAAGACACAGAGTGACTGGATAATTAAAAAACAAAATGCAACAATATGCTGCCTCTAGGACACCCATCTCAGCTCTAAAGACAAACATAGACTCAGAGAGGAGGAAGGGAAGATGATACTGCAAGCAAATGGCAAGCAAAAGAAAGCAGGTGTAGTCATACTTATATCAGATAAAATAGACTTCAAGCCAGAAAAGACAACAAGAGATAAAGATGGACATCATATAATGATAAAGGGGACAATCCAGCAAGAAGACATAACATTTATTAAACTATATGCACCTAATATAGGAGTACTGAAGTATCCAAAGCAATTATTAACAGACCTAAAGGGAGAAACTGACAGCAACACAATAATAGCAGGGCCAACATTACCCTGATATTACCAAAACCAGACAAGGACAACACAAAAAAGGAAAAATATAGGCCAATATTGCTGATGAACATAGATGCAAAAGTACTCAACAAAACATTAGCAAATTGAATACAAGAATACATTAGAAGCATCATACACCATGATCAAGTGGGATTTATTCCAGGGACACATGGATGTTTCAACATCTGCAAATCAACCAATGTGATACATCACATTAACAAAATGAATAAAAATCACATGATCATCTCAACAGATGCAGAGAAAGCATTTGACAAGATAAAACAGCCATTTGTGATAAAAACTCTGAATAAAATGGGTATAGAAGGAATGTACCTCAACAGAATAAAGGCCACATATGACAAACCCACAGCTAACAACATACTCACAGTGAAAAACTGAAAGCTATCCCTCAAAGAACAGAAAACAAGAGGATGTCCACTGTCACCACTAGCATTCAACATAGTATTGGATGTACTAGCCGGAGAAATTAAGGAAGAAAAATAAGTAAAAGTTAGCCAAAGTGTAAAGGAAGAGGTAAAACTTGTCCCTATTTGCAGGTGACATGATTTTATAAATAAAAAACCTTAAAGAAAGTCCCCCAAAAGTATTAGAAGTAAGTAATGTCCCCAGTAAATTTACAGAGTACAAAATCACCATACAAAAATCAATTGTATTTCTATATACTAAAAATTAACTAGAAGAAAGAGAAATAAAGAATACAATCCCATTTACATTTGCAGGAAAAGAATAAAACAACTAGGAATAAATTTAACCAAGGAGGTGAAAGACCTATACGTGGAAAACTGTAAGACATTATTGAAAGAAGTTGAAGAAGACATAAAGAAATGGAGAGATATTCCATGCTCATGAACTGGAAGAATTAACATTTAAAATGTCCATACTACCTAAAGCAATATACAGATTCAATACAAACCAAATCAAAATCCCAACATTTTTCATGGAAATAGAAGAAAGAATCCTAAAATTTATATGGAACAACAAAAGATCCTAAATGACCAAAGCAATCCTGAGAAAAAAGAACAAAGCTGGAGCTATCACTCTCCTTGATTTCAAAATAAACTACAAAGCTGTAGTAATCAAAATAGCATAGCACTGACAGAAAAACAGGGGCACAGATCAATGAAACAGAATTGAAATCCCAAAAATAAACCTAAGCATCCATGGACATTTAATTTTCAATGAAGAGGACTAGAACATACAGTGGAAAAGGAAAGTCTCTTCAGTAAAGGGTGTTGAGAAAACTGGACAGCCATACACAAAAGAATGAAAGTAGATCATTATATTACACCATACATAAAAATTAACTCAGAATGGATTAAAGACCTGAATGTAAGACATGAAACCATACAACTCCTAGAAGAAAACATAGGCAATACACTCTTTGTCATTGATGTTAGCAGTATCTTTTTGAATATGTCTCCTGAGGCAAGAGAAAAAAAAGGAGAAATAAACAAATGAGACTACATCAAACTAAAAAGTTTCTGCACAGCAAAGGAAACCTTCAACAAAACAAAAAGATAACCTATCAATTGGGAGAAGATATTTGCAAATCATATGTCTAATAAGGGATTAATATCCAAAATATATAAAGAATTCATACAACTCAACAACAAAAAACAAACAACCTGATCAAAAAATGGACAGAGGATATGAACAGACATTTTTCCAGAGAAGATATACAGATGGCCAACAGGCATGTGAAAAGATGTTCAACATCACTAACTATTAGGGAAATGCAAATCAAAGCTACAATGATATACCAGTTCACACCTGTCAGTTGGCTATTATTAAAAAGACAAGAAATAATAAGTGTTGGAGAGGATGTAGAGAAAAGGTACCTTACTACATTACTAGTAGGTACATAAATTGGTGCAGCCATTATGGAAGATAGTATGGAGATTCCTCAAAAAATTAAAAATAGAGCTACCATATGATCCAGCTATACAACTTCTGGGTATTTATTCAAAGAACATGAAAACACTAATTCAAAAGGATACATACACCCCTATGTTCATTGCAGCATTATTCACAATAGCCAAGACTTGGAAGCAACCTAAGTGTCCATTAACAGAAGAATAGATAAAAAAGATGTGGTATATATATACAATGGAATAGTACTCAGCCATAAAAGGATGAAATCTTGCCATTTGCAACAACATAGTTGGACCTTGAGGGTATTATGTTAAGAAAAATAAGTCAGAGAAAGACAATTACCATATATGTGGAAGATAAACAAACAAATACATAGATTTAGGCAACAGATTGGCAGTTACCAGTGCTGAAGGGGGTGGGGGAAGGGTGAAAGGGGTAAATGGGCATATGTGTATGGTGACAGATGACTGCTAGACTTTTGGTGATGAATACGATGTAGTCTATACAGAATTCGAAATATAATGATGGACACCTGAAATTTATATAGTCTTATAAACCAATGTTACCTCAATTTAGAAAAAGCGAAATAAATAAAGACCATTGTGATCAGGACCTCCTGGAAGCTACACTGACTTGCTTCTTGTTCTCTAAATTGTGTCCACCTTGCTCCTGACAACTAAGCACGACCAATTCACCTTTACTATTTCAGGATCCTATCATCCCCATTGCTATCAGGGATCAAGTTCTGTAACTAGCCTCATAGCCACTCTCAGCCCTGGGTGATAGAGAATAGAAACCACTGAGTTTCTCAGTGACGTTGGTGTCCTCTCACCAGTACATTCCTTATTACTCTGGTAAATGAAGTCTATTTTGATGCCTCCTGCAGAACATAATTAGCGGTGCATTTTCCAGCCTTATATATAAAGGACCAGTTCTATGGGTTTTTTTATCCCTTACTTGACTACTTGCCACACCAGTCTGGCACTCCTACTTTGCTTTGTGTAGGCCATTGCTTTGCACAAGCTTCCATTAGTCATTGTAATAGCCTGTGGACACTTTCTTCCAGGGTCCATGACATGGCAGGGTCACATATTCCTTCACGAGAGAGTCCCTTTTCACTCTTAGCAGGCTAGAACTTCCCTGGCTGGGTTCTATGGTGATCTCACCCTAATTATTGGTCCAGTCACCAGGAAGGGAGATCAATCCTGAGGGGACCATATGATGTATCACAAGGTATAGGCCTCTGTATTGTCTCCAAGCAAATAAGAGAGCACTAGCTTTTAATAGGGAAAAACAGGTCACTTCTGAAGACCTAGAGGGTTCAGAAGAGTCTGGGATTCTGAGGTTCTTGAGTCTCAATCTGGATGTCTCCATTCCAAGTCAGGAATTTGCTTTCTTCCCAAGTATAGGTCAAAATTTATTGGTTTTTGTGTATGTCTTGTAATTTTTGTTGCCTTTTGGAAATTTTACATAATATATTGTAGGAATTCAAGATTATGATTTTTTCCAGGGGAATGGTTGTTGTTGTTATTGTTTTTTGTTATTAAGTAGCTTGCTGTGACTATGTCATCCTCATTATATAGCTACTGATGTCTCTGCTGAATATTTTTTTCTTTCCTTCTATTTTTTTAAGCCTGGATTCTTAGGGGTTGCCCATGTGTCTGCATAGCTTAGTGATCAGAGGAAAACTGATTAGTGTTTATGATGATTCACCTCAAACCAGTATGGGTTTCATTCTCTGCTGATGGTTGGGTGTGTGAGTTGAGGAACACATTCAAAGTTCAGGTCAGTTTCAAGACTGCCCACCTATTGCCTTCTGCAGGGCCCTCTTCTTTCTCCTACATGTGTGCACCCAGGTTCTATTGACCAGGTATGTGTGGATGGCTTTAGGCTACTCTGGTCTCCTCTGCCCATGTGCACAGCCTTTGGTCAAACCTGGGTATGTGGAGAGCTTATGAAGCCCACTATGGCTGTTTTACCTCTTGGGATTCCTTGTGAAATACCCAGCTATTCCACCAACACATTACTTGCCTTGCTTTCCCTGAGACTGCCACTCTTACTGACAATACTCAGAATCAAGCAAGCAGAAGATCTCATCAAGATGGCAGCATAGGCAGACTCTGGACTCATCTCCTCCCACTAACACAACCAGGTTATAATTATTTTTGGAAAAATTACCCTGGATAGAAAACTGAAAACTGGATAGAAAGAGACCCTGGTAGACACCATTGAGGTTCTTCCCCTGGCCTGTTAGCCCAGGAGGCTGCCACACCCACTAAAATGCAGATTTAATCCAGTTCAGCCAGGGCAGGCAACCCACCCTAGGGACTTATGGACTGGCACCACCCAACAGCAAGCCCTTGGGCTACTTGTCGGCCTGCATTGACTGGGTGCCTTGATCCTCTACAGGCAAGAGAGTGTGTTCACCTCTGTGGGGTAGGACCTGTGTGAGGACCAGGTGAACTGTGGGGGGCATTGGTGGAGAGGTGGGGACCTCTGCAGTGGGGTGTCAGGGTATACTCCAGGGGGTTGGGAAGTGTGCACAGAGCAGGACTCTGTTGACGGTGTGTGTGGTCCTGTGAGGAGTGAGGCCTACCATTGGCAGAAGACCTGTGCTTCACAAATAGCCATAAAAAGGATCAGCCCCACCTTCCAAAGCCTGAAAACTTGAGTGTGCCCATACCTAGAGCCAACCCCACTCAGCTGCACTCCTAAGAGAACTGACAACAGCCTTGTAGGCCTGAGGCCTATAGCAACTGTAAGCCCCTGAGCCTAACAACCAACTACACTGTGTACCTACCCAAGTAACAGGAAAACTGCAACAGGAGTGTGCTGTTAGACCTTGTAACCAATGGTGTTGAGGCTGCCCAAACTGGATTTACAAACAGCTGGCCAAGGAAGGAAAGACTAGACTCCCTGGGTACCTGCATTAAGAGCAACCCTGCCACAGCAGATAGACACAAGTAGCCTACAAAGGTGTCACTCCTGGATCTTTTGGACTGGTGATGAGAGGAAAGCACACTGCTGGGCCTCAAAAGGCATCTCTTACATAAGGCCACTTCTCCAAGATAAGGAGATGTAGCTGACTCGCCTAATACATAGAAATAAGCACAGAGAAAGAGGCATAATGAAGAGACAAAGGAATACATTCTAAGCAAGGGAACAGGACAAAACCCCAGAAAAAGGACTAAATGAAACAGAAATAAGTGACCTAACCAACAAAGAGTTCAAACAAAATCTCATAAGGATGCTCAAAGATGTTAGAAGACTGGATGAACACAGTGAGCTCATCAACAAGAACTGGAAAATATAAAAAAGAACCAATCAGAGATGAAGAATACAATACTGGAAATGAAAAATTCGCTAGAAGGACTGGATAGCAGAGTAGAGGATGCAGAAGAATGGAGCAGCAAGCTAGATGACAGACTGGAGGAAATCATCCAAGCTGAACAGAAAAAAGAATTAGACAGAATGAGAACAGTCTAAGGGAACTCTGAGACAATATCAAGCACACTAGCATTTGTATTATAGGTGTCCCAGAAGGAGAAGAGAGAGACAAAGGGGCAGAAAATTTATTTGAAGAAATAATAGGTGAAAATTTTCCTAATCTAAGGAAGGAAACAGACATTCAAGTACAGAAAGCACAGAGAGCTCCAAACAAGATAAGCCCAAAGAGGCCACATCAAGGCACATTATAATTAAAATGTCCAAAATTAAAGATAAAGAGAGAATCCTAAAAGTGGCAGGAGAAAGGAAACAAGTGACATACAAAGGAAAGCCCATAAGGCTATCAGTGGACTTCTCAGCTGAAACCCTACAGGCAAGAAGAGAATGGCATGACGTATTTAAAGTGCTAAAAGGAAAAAACCTACAGCCAAGAATACTCTATCCATCAAGGTTGTCATTCAGAATGGGAGGAGAGATAAAGAGCTTCCCAGACAAGCAAAAATTAAAGGAGTTTATCACCAAGAAACCAGTTCTTCAAGAAATGTGGAAGGGAGTTATTTAAGTCAGAAACTGGTGACCACAAATAGGGCTAAAAAATTATCAAAAAAAAAAAATAACCCCCTGCAAAAAACCAGGCAATAAAATCACCAGTAAACGTAAAAAGATAGTAAAGGTAGCAGATCAACCACTTGTGAAGATAAGATGGGGTTAAAAGACAAAAGTACTAAAATTACTATTTCAATGACAAGGGGGTAATGGATAGACACACACAAAACAAGAGATTATATATGATTTCAAAAACATAAAATGTGGGAGGAGAGGAGTGAAAAAGTAGAGCTTTTAGAAAGAGGTTAAGCTAATGAGTCTATCAACTCGATATAGACTGTTATATACATAGAATATTATATAGGTTCCTCATGGTAATCACAAATCAGAAACCTATAATAAGTAAGCAAATAAGTAAAACAAAAGAAATCAAACATATTACTAAAGAAAGCCATCAAACCACAAAGGAAGAGAGCAAGAGAAAAAGAAAGGAACAGAGAAGAGCTACTAAAACACTCAGAAAAAAGTAACAAAATGGCAATAAATACATATTTATCAATAGCTACTTTAAATGTCAATGGACTAAATGCTCCAATCAAAAGGCATAGGGTGGCCGACTGGATAAAAAAACAAGACCCATCTATATGCTGCATACAAGAGACATACTTTAGACCTAAAGACACTCACAAAATGAAAGTGAAAGGATGGAAAAAGATATTCCATACAAATGGAAAAGAAAAGAAAGCAGGAGTAGCAATACTTATATCAGACAAAATAGACTTTACAACGAAAACTGTAACAAGAGGCAAAGACGGGCACTACGTAATGATAAAGGGAACAATCCAACAAGAGGATATAATACTTGTAAATATCTATTCACCCAAATAGAAGAACCTAAATATATAAAGCAATTATTAACAGACACAAAAGGAAAAATAGACAGTAACACGGTAATAGGAGGGGACTTTGACACTCCACTTACACCAATGGATAAAACATCCAAACAGAAGATCATAAGGAAATATTGGCCTTAAGTGACACATTTGACCAGAGGGGCTTAGTGGATATATAGAGAACATTCCATCTAAAAACCACAGAATACACACTCTTTTCAAATGCACATGGAACATTCTCCAGGATTGATCACATATTAGGGCACAAAACAAGTCTCAATAAGTTTAGGAAGATTGAAATACTACCATGCATCTTTTCTGACCACAAAGGTATGAAACTAGAAATCAACTACAGGAAGAAAACCAGAAAAGCCACAAAAATGTGGAGATTAAACAAAATGCTACTGAACAACGATTGGGTCAAAGAAGAAAGCAAAGGATAAATCAAAAAATTCCTAGAGACAAATGAAAATGAAAATACGACATGCCAAAATCTATGGGATACAGCAAGAGGGAAGTTTATAACAATTCAGGCCTACCTCAACAAACAAGAAAAATCTCAAATAAACAATTTAACAGTGCATCTAAGGGTACTGGGAAAAGACGAATTCTACCAAACATTCAAAGAAGACTTAATACCTATCATTCTCAAACTCGTCCAAAAAATTGAAGAGGAGGAGAGGCTTCCTAACTCCTTCTACGAAGCCAACAATATCCTGATACCAAAACCAGAGAAGGACAAGACAAAAAAAAGAAAATTATAGGCCAATATAATTGGTGAACAGTGATGCAAAAATCCTCAGCAAAATACTAGCAAATCGAATACAACAATGCATTAAAAAGATCATACATCATGATCAAGTGGGTTTCATTCCAGGGATGCTGGGATGGTTCAACATCCACAAATCTATCAATGTGATGCACCACATTAACAAAATGAAGACTAAAAATCCATGATCATCTCAAGAGATGCAGAGAAAACATTTGACAAGATACAGCATCCATTTATGATAAAAACTCCAAATAAAATGGGTATAGAAAGAAAATACCTCAACATATAAAAGCCATATATGACAAACCCACAGCAAATATAATTCTCAACAGAGAAAAACTGAAAGCTATCCCTCTAAGAACAGGAACCAGACAAGGATGCCCACTGTCACCACTCTTATTTAACATAGTGTTGGAAGTCCTAGCCAGAGCAATCAGGCAAGAAAAAGAAATAAAAGGGATCCATATTGGAAAAGCAGAAGTAAAACTGTCACCCTTTGCAGATGAAGTGACTTTATGTATAGAAAACCCTAAAGAATCCACTAAAAACTTTTAGAAATAATAAATGAATGCAGTCAAGTGGCAGGATACAAAATCAACATACAAAAATCGGTTGTGTTTCTATATGCTAACAATGAAGCAGCAGAAAGAGAAATTAAGAATACAATCCCATTTACAATTGCAACAAAAAGAATAAAATGCCTAGGAATAAACTTAACCAAAGAGGTGAAAGATCTGCACACCGTAAACTATAAAACATTGTTGAAAGAAACCAAAGAAGACACAAAGGAATGGAAGATATGCTCTTGGATTCGAAGAATTAATATAGTTAAAATGTCCATACTTCCTAAAGCAATCTACAGATTCAACGCAATCCCTATCAAACTTCCAACAACATTTTTCACAGAAATAGAATCCTAAAATTTATATGGAGCCACAAAAGACCCCAAATAGCCAAAGGATTCCTGAGAAAAGAAAACCAAAGCTGGAGGTATCACACTCCCTGATTTCAAAATATACTACAAAGCCATAGTAACCAAAACAGCATGGTACTGGGACGAAAACAGACACACAGATCAATGGAACAGGATCAAGAGCCCAGAAATAAACCCACACATTTATGGACAGCTAATATTCGATAAGGGAGCCAAGAACCTACAATGGAGAAAGGAGAGTCTCTTCAACAAATGGTGTTGAGAAAACTGGACAGCCACATGCTAAAGAATGAAAGTAGACCATTACCTTATACCATGCACAAAAATCAATTCCAAATGGATTAAAGACTTGAATGTAATACCCGAAATGATGAAACTTCTAGAAGAAAACATAGGCAGTACGCTCCTTGACATCGTTCTGCGCAGCATATTTTCAGGTTCCGTGTCTGACTGGTCAAGGGAAACAAAAGAAAAAATAAACAAATGGGACTACATCAAACTAAAAAGCTTCTGCACAGCAAAGGAAACCATCAACAAAACAAAATGACAACCTAACAATTGGGAGAAGTTATTTGCAAACCATATATCAGATAAGGGGTTAATATCGAAAATATACAAAGAACTCATACATCTCAACAACAAAAAAACCAACAACCCAATTAAAAAATGGGTAAAAGATCTGAACAGAGATTTCTTCAAAGAAGATATATGGATGGCCAACAAGCATATGAAAAGATGCTCAACATCACTAGCTATCAAGGAAATGCAAATCAAAACTACAATGAGGTATTACCTCATTCCAGTCAGAATGACTATAACTAACAAGACAGGAAACAACAAGTAGGGAGAGGACGTGGAGAGAAGGGAATCCTCATACACTGCTGGTGGGAGTGCAAACTGGTGCAGCCACTATGGAAAGCAGTATGGAGTATCCTCAGAAAATTAAGACTAGGTCTACCATATGATCCAGCTATCACACTGCTGGGTAATTATCCAAAGAACTTGAAAACACAAATGCATAAAGATATATGCACCCCTATGTTCATTGCAGCATTATTCGCAATAACCAAGACTTGGAAGCAACCTAGGTGCCCATCAAGGGACGAATGGACAAAGAAGATGTGGTATATATACACAATGGGATACTACTCAGCCATGAGAAATGATGAAATCCGGCCATTTGTGACAACATGGGTAGATCTTGAGGGTATTATGTGAAGTGAAATAATTCAGAGGAAGAAAGTCAAATACCGTATGATCTCACTCATAAATAGAAGATAAAAACAATGACAAACAAACACATAGCAACGGAGATTGGATTGGTGGTTACCATATGGGAAGGGAGGAGCAGGAAGGGCAAAAGGGGCGATTAGGCTCACATGTGAGGGGATGGACTACAATTAGTTTTTGGTTGGTGAACATGATATAATCTACATAGAATTTGAAATATATTATGATGTACATCTGAAAGCTATATAATGTTATAATCAAATGTTTCTGCAATAAAATTTTAAAAACTTAATTAAAAAAAGAATCGAGCAAGCGCCTCCAGCATGGCCTGCCCCTCCTGGGTTGAACAACCCCTCTGGCAGGCTGGGAGGGGGACTTGATCAATTTCCAGAGTACTAAAATGATTGTTTCGACAGTTTTGTCCAACATAATACTTGTTTTGGGGGCAGAGGATTTGTCGACCTCTCCATTTTGCTGTGCTGGGAGTGAATCTTTCCAAGTATTTTTATCACCCTCTGACTGACAGAAAAGCTCACTCTGAGTAAAATGACAAGTAGAGGCGAATTCCAGGTCAGCTGGCATGGTTTAGTCACATCCAGTTCTCCCTGGCCCACAAAACAGGTTTGACAACTGAAGAAAAGGCCTATTGAGTTTGGTGGTTTTGAAGGACGTCAGAGCCTACGACTCCATGTTAGTACCTCCTGCCTGGTAGGCTTCGGGATGGATGTGGCCGACAGCAGATGCCTGGCAACGGCTCTTGACTGAGCTGGGAGTTTCTCCATCCTTCCTGTCCTGAGGCCAGATTGACAAGTAAGACTGGTTTCAGGCCTCAATCTAAGAGGATGGATGCAACACCAACCTCAGCACCTCCTTGTCATGCCTGCTGGGCTCCCCTTTCCCACTCTCAGCCATCAATGCTTGCCCTGACGCCCTGAGGACACTGCATCAGAAGTGAGGGCCTGACTTTGCAACGGTCCACAGCGTTTCCAGCTAAAGACCCAGTCGGAAGAGTGGTGGGTCTAAACATTAGAATCTAAACTTCTTTGACCAGAAGTAGAAATGGCACTCAACACATTTCTTTAGCAAGTTGTGCTGGCCATCCCCAAACCATTATGGACTCATCTATTATATACTGAAGGAGTCACTTTCTCACCTAATCACGGTATGAATTAGCTTCTATTTTTTCTAAGGGGAAAAATGATGATAGTATTCTGTATAAACATTTTCAAATATGGGCTGGGAGCTGCCTTACTTTCTTAATCCCAATCCCCAAAGTAACCTAATCATAGATTTTTTTTTAAAACACCTATAGAGCACAGAGAATATATTGGCAATTCTCAATGTGGCTAGTTAATTAAAGTCCTCTTGATTTTTTTAACTTAAAAATTATTTATTAATTTACATTATCACTTAATGTTTTATTTAAAATATCTTTAAAATCACTCAATAGTTTTACACTTTTATCCAGCACAACTCTCTAGCTTATAATTATTTGCCAATTCTTTTTTGTTTGAACTATTAAACAGATACAATGGAGGATCATAAAACAAAAATTGTTCTAAATGTTTATTTAAAATACCTTTATTAACAATACCTGTGAAGTTCCTAACCAATACAAACAAGGCTCTAACTAATAATGGATCAAACTTTAACTATTGACCTCAGTGATTTGTATGTGTGTGTGTGTGTGTGTGAAGAAGATTAACTCTGAGCTCACATCTGTGCCAATCTTCCTCTATTTTGTATGTGGGATGCCTCTATAGCATGGCTGATGAATGAGTAGGTCCATGCCCAGGATCCAAACCCGCGAACCCGGGCTGCCAAAGTGGAGTGTGCAGAACTTTAACCATGGAGCAGAACTCGACCATGGGGCAGCCCCCCTCGGTGATTTTTTACTGTGTGAAATAGCATTTTATAATTCAAATTGTAAAATTAGACATTTTGCTTTTGATTTGATTGCAACTTTCAAGAATTATAATTTATTAATATAATCCATTTAAATAGATTTGAGTACATAAATCAATTACTTTCTTTTGAAATGCTGCATTGTTAAAAAATGAATATCAAGCATGTATAGTTATTTACAAGAAGGAGAAAAAAATTTATGTTCACGGATATTAATAAATAGACAGGTAGAGTAGTCCCTTCCTCCTATATTACATCATTCACGTAGCTGTTTCCTATAGAGCCCAAGCTAAGGGAAAAAAGGATATTGGCCATTAAGATAAATTTCAGTTGCATCAAAACTGTCCAGTAGTGGAAGGCTTGGCAAAGCCCTGAATGAACTAGGCGGGTAAGAGAGCTCGATGGATATGAGCCACGGAGCGTAGCTGAGAAACAACACCGGGATTGGAAGCAGCCAGCAAACTCCAGCAGAAAGCTGGGGTCAATGCAGACTGGAGCCTGTGGCTAAAGCAGGGGTGCAGGAAGTAGAAGGAGGGGCTTCTCTGCTCAGTTCTTATTTACTCTCCCTGTGATCTGAGGGTCAGTATTAGTGAAGTTAAAAACCAGTTGCACACTGTAAAGAAATTCTGTAAACTCAGGATTATCACATGGAATCGTGATGACATGTCTCCCATTGTTTAAACCATTCTAATGGATGGAACTTTGCAAATATTGCTAAGAACAGGACCAGCCGGGCTCAGCAGCAGCTTCTTGGCCGGGTTATGACTCGCTGCCGCAGAGTGTTCCTCAAAGGGTTCAGTGGAGAGCCACCCACTGAGCATGTCGAAGACAAGACGCCATTCACCCGTCACTTAAAGAACAATGATTGTCATCAAATACAGAAGATTGTAAAACTAACAAGCCAACCAACCCAGCCTTCCCTTCCCTCATCCTGTTGGCATCATGCTTAGCTTTATTCTTCTCGGCCTCTCACTTGCTCGTTTGCTCTCTGACAATGTCTCCACGGACTTGGTGTTGAAATGGTTTCAGGCAGCGGCCTATTTTGAAGTAGCAGTAGTATTGGTTTGGGAAATAACTTGATGACTGAATATGTTTAGCCATCTTAAAAATCAAACCGGTTTTGCTCCTGGGTTTTCCTGCGGAGAAGGACCTCCCTGGGTGGGGTTGGGAATCCCTCTGAGAACTGTCCCTGGGTAGATGTGTCAGGAGAGGTAGTGGCTGCAGCACTGCACTGTCAGGCTTCTCTCTAAAAGTCAAGCCGCCAGTCCAGGGCCAAGGCCCAATTCTCCAGTAAGCAGAGGAAGAAGAACACAGGAGAACCATTACAGTTTTCATCTATTTCTTCTCTATGGATTGCAAGGGTTGAAAAAGAACATTCCAGAAGAGGAAATGCAAAGCTCTAAAATAAAGTGAGGCAGAATAAGAGTGAGGGCATCTGCTGAGAGCAGCCCTACTACCTAAAGGAGAGCAGAAGTCAGCTCATACCTTGCTATCTTCTAATCTTCCTCTCCTGGAGCTGATTTTTAAGAGGGGAGGGAGGTTGGGTGTCTGGGCTCCTCTTCCAGGATCCAACACCTTTAACATTGCAGGGTCATGTTATGAGCACCGTAAAGATAACACTGCACACAGACCCCTAAAGTCTGACTATTGTCTCCATTTGTAAATCCCCCTCTGTCCCTCCAAATCCTCACAAACTGTAGCACAACTGTGACGCAGCCAGCAGCCATTCAGGATCTTCCAAGAGAAAGGAGCAGGACCAATGAGGCCACCAGATCTTTTTCTATTTCCTCATCCTGGCAACTAGGAAATCCACCTCGGGTACATCTCCAGTCACCAAAGCACTGACACGTGAGTTCCACATCTAACGCTAAAATAGAAAACTCCTATCTAAGCTTTTGTTTCCAATAATTTGTCAAAACTATGGAATTCTTATGAAGTTTTATTCTAGAAGACTTCATGGAATGCCTTTTTAAGAATTGTAGGGGGGAAAAAAGGGAAAGATCACTCTAGGGAAAATAGAACTCAGTTTGCTTTCTCCTCTCTCTCTTTTCTTCCCTCCTTCCTTCTATCCTGTTGAGAAATCTAGAAACCTGAAACCTGATCTGAAAGCTGAACGCCATCATCTGACTCCATAAACCTGTCTTTCTAAGATGATAACATGATACCTTCTTTGCCAGATCAAATGCTATTTTCATAAAAACTCTTGAGGTGGTGACCTGATGCTGCGAATAAGGATGTAATGAAATTTCATGTTTATCCCCTGAGCTTCGGCAATGATACACACTTTCAGCGATCATTACTAAGGGCAAGCTCATAAGTGCTTTTTAGAAACACCTCATTTGGTCCTTGCAACAATGCCCCAGATGGGTACTGCTTTTGTCCCATTTACAGGTGAGGAAATCAAGGCACAGGGAGACGGAATGGTTTCCCCAGGTGACATGGGTAGAAAGTATTGCAACCCATATCATCTAACTCAAAGTGCTAAGCTTTGAACCACATCCTCTATTGCTTCTTCTTTATACGTAGACACTGGCTGAAACTTTGGCATTACCAGGCGTGCAAGGGGATGCTAAAGACCACCTTGGCTAGATGCAAGAATTAATCAAGGCTAACCTGGGCATTGCTAACGATAAGTTCAACCAGGTTCCAGCAATGGAAGAGGGCTTCATGGAGTAGGAGGAGCTCAGAGTGGTCTTGAAGAATTGCATTACTTAATGAGAGATAGTGTTCCAGGCGGGTGCAACACAGTCGGCAAAACCACGGAAGTGGTAATGATCAGGGGACACAGAGAGAGTGACAATGAGAGTCAGCTGCCTTGAGACGGAGAATGGATGTGGATGATCAGGGGTACATGTTACCAGATGCGCTGGTGGGGCCCTGGAATACAGGAAATAGAGTCTGCATCTCACAGCATGAGCAATGCAACCACTGTAGTTTCATTCACTCAGTAACTATTTATTGAAGGCATCCTGCATGCCAGGCCAGGGCAGTAGTCTGGATATGGCAGTGAACAAGCCAGGCTAAGTTCCTGCCCTCACAGACCTCACGTTCAAGAAAGGGAGGAGATAGACATTAAAGAAGCTCAATAAATCAGTTAGAGTCCACCTTTAGTTGACATTCTGTTTCCAGAGACATCGGTCCTCTCTTCTACTAGATCTGCAAACAGAAATGGCCCAAAGATTTCAGTTTCAAACGCCAGTTTCAACTCTGCCTTCTACATGTCAAATCCCCTCTCTCTCGAGCTAAAGAATCATGATAAATTTGTGCTGGGAGTAAATTTAGAAGTCGGTAAATGCTATTCATTTTACAGATAAAGAAACTGAAGGCCCATAAAGATGACCTCGTAGGCCTGAAGTCACAAAGAGAATTGGTGGCAGAATCAGATTTACTTCCAGGTCTACTCATGTCCAACACAGTCCTCTTTCCACCATGCTTTACGCATCCCTATCCCCCCTTTTGCTCTCTGTGCCTCTAATCTTTCTCTTCTGGAAAACTCACAGGAGAAAGATGACTTGTTTATACCACATTCCTCGCTCCCTGGGACAGAGCAGAGCCCTCTGCCTTTCAGCCAGCAAGACTAGAGAAGGCAGCTACCACTAAAGGAAAACCAAAAACTGGAAAATGGCCCAAGCTGGTCAAGACAGGAGTGAGGCAGAGCCAGAAAGAAATAAAGACAGGGCTGGCCCCATGGCCGATTGGTTAAGTTCACGCACCCCGCTTTGGTGGCCCAGGGTTTCACCGGTTTGGATCCTGGGTGCAGACACGGTACTGCTCATCAGGCCACGTTGAGGCGTCATCCCACGTGCCACAACGAAAACATACAACTATGTACTTGGGGGATTTGGGGAGAAAAAGCAGGGGAAAAAAAAAAGATTGGCAATAGTTGTTAGCTCAGGTGCCAATCTTTTTAAAAAAAAAAAGAAAGAAAGAAAAAAAGAAGGGCAGGCGCTCCTATTTAAACGGACAGAGAATGCTTTCCTAAAGTGGATGGTCCTCCAGGGATGTGAACAATCACCTCTCCATTTGTCTGTTTGGCAACCAGGAATTTTTATATGAAAGCTTTATACAGAGAAGCCACAAACAACAAGTGTTGTGATGACCCCCACACAACCCCTTGCATAATGCTCTGGAAATGCACCGAGAAGTCTGGAGAAGGTCCAAGATAAGCTGGGTGGCAGGAGGAAGCGAGTCTTGGTCTCAGGCATTCAGCAGAATCATGAGACACCTGAAGTTGCCACCACGCAAGGCCAAGAATGCACCTGGACTCTTATTATTCCCCAGGGCAGAGGAAACACAGGGGTCTGCAGAGAGTGGTTTAAAAGGCGATTCTTGCTTCAGCACCACATAAAGACTCGACCGAAACAGGCGGCCCAAGGAAGATGCCATACAATGTGCACTAACCAAAGTCGAATGTTTGGGTTCCTTGCTGGTCTAGATGGCTTGTTCATTTGGTTTGACCTCAGCAGCCTCCTCTCTCTACTTCCAGTTTCAGAAACAAAGCAGCGTTTCTTCCCCAGGGGCCGAGGGCTCATCTAGTTTCTCATAGACTCAGCATTACGCTCTGTGTTCTGGGATCAAGAAATAACAGTGAGATTCTCAAACACTCTTGCTTGACAACATCTCCTACTCAAAGAGAGCCTGAAGACTGCCACACTGGAATCAAAGCCCTGACATTTGCAAGCTCATAGTTTATTGTTTCTTCTCCAGTTGGCCTGTTGAAAGACAAATTACAGGGGGGATAAAAACAGCACCTTGCCCTTAGCAGATTATTCTTCACTGAATAATACCATATCTTTTAACACTCCTCTTAAGAAACAGCTTTCTGCCTGTGGGTTCTCTTGTTGTGCTGTACCTAAGATAGCCTACACACCTGTAAACTTTGAAAAGCAAACCCATGATTTCACACACCCAGAATGTTTATTTTCTCTTAGCCAATAACATATGCTTGGATTTATGCCAACTCTCTACTACAGTCACACGGATTACAATGAAGCATGAAGTTCAGAATAATAGAATGTGGAGAGTTGAAAGAAACCTAGAGCCTATTTAGACCAATCCCTTTCTTTGACAAAGGAGTTCCCTGATTCATGGAGGTTAAGGGTTTATTGCAAGACACATCGGCTGGCTGAAGGAATAAAAGGTGGTCATTTCAGGGCTAAGATGAGTGACAACGCCACCAGTTACTGTGCTTGGTCTGGTGGTTGGGGCACTGTGTGGGACTTTGGTGAAGCCTGTTTCCGGAGGATGAAAGCTTGTCTTTTGGAAGTGACACACAGGGACCACCTGCAGACAATGTTTGTAAATCCATTAGCAGGGACTGACTGATCTTACAGTGGGATGGTGTGACATAAACATTTTATTATTTTAAAAATGAATATGCACGATGCCACGGAAGGTCTCTAAGAGCAGGTCTGTGGAGTTCCAATGGGAAAATGCCACCCATACAGAAATAGAGCCTTGTTCTTTTTAAGCAAAGTTAATATTAACTATACCCACGTGAATAAGGCATTTTAACTTGAGGGTTGTTTGTAACCTCTCTAGATAGCTAAGATAAAATCAGGACAGAACCCAGAACTCTGAATTTCTTATTTGGAGATTAATCTGTTTCAGCAGGGGTTCTTGGCATGCATGTGTATGTGTGTGTCTCTGGATGAGTGTGTGTGTATGTGTGTGTGTGTGTGTGTGTACACATGTTCCATTGAGGTTTGCCTATTTGGTAGTGTTAATTTAAAAAGGACACACCCAGGGAAATTTTACGAGGTGACATGTTAAAATGTAGAAGTTAGAAAGGAATTAATATTTTCCAGTAATAGCAAGCAGGCACAATTAAGTATGAAGAAAGAAAGAAAAAAAGAAAGAGAGAGAGAGAGAAGGAAGGAAAGAAAGAAAGACAGGAGGAAAGAAGGGAAAGAAAGAAAGGAAGGAGAGAGGAAAGGAAGGAAGGAAAAGAAATAATAGCCTTTGGTTATCTGAGATAAGCGCCAATAAATACCATTGTTTCACACTTCTGAACACAGCCAGCAGAGTTTTGCAGGGGGAATCAATTGCTTTTAACATAATACAGTCTAGTCAGTGCTTACTGGAACTCAAAAGAAAAATCATTTGGTGTAGAAGAGAAAACAGTGCTGACTTCTAAACCAAATAGATGTACAAAAATGAGTTTTAGATCAATTTAGAGCAGAGC
The DNA here is from genome assembly GCF_041296265.1 of Equus caballus. NCBI lineage: Eukaryota > Metazoa > Chordata > Mammalia > Perissodactyla > Equidae > Equus > Equus caballus. Next base: position 3,161,444 of record NC_091703.1, read on the forward strand.
CATTTCTGGAAAGGCTCTTCACTTGTGCCCAGGTGCCCTCAGGAGAGGAGCTGTTAACAGTGGAGAGAGCAGGACGCTTCCACTGAAATGGAATTACTACCCTATATTTGGGAATAAACAAACTCCGCACGGCATTGAGATTTATGACCACTGGGATCCCCTGTGGGAACGTGTACGCTCAGATACGACAAACTGTTTTCCTGTTGTAGCCATAACATAACTACTTCAGGTAATTACACACCTACAAACTGAAAAATAAACTATGAACAAGGCCTCACTTCACTCTGCAGCAAAGGCTCTGGAACAGCATTTGGACCAGGAACAGGAAGGTGAGGAATGCAGCCTGTTGACTCACTGCTAACGCTTCTCCAGCATTTGGAGATCTCTCATTTTTTTCTGCCTCAAAGTTATAATAATAGAGAGGAGTGAAATCATTTTAAAAAGACGAAAGAGAAGACTTTACCAAAAAATACAGATTTTGGAGTAAATTTCAGTCTGAGACCAGATTATTTAAAATGCAATTTGGTTTTAAATAGGCTGATGCTTTCTGGAATGTGTTTGGGAGAAGACCAAGAACTAAGAGTCAGGAGTTGAGCTCCCTAACTTTTGGACTGGTAATCATGATGAGACTAGGAATTGGAGCAAGGTAGAGGAGTGTGTCTGTCCATAGATATTGTCTGAATTTATCTCCCCTTTAAATGGTGGAATATACTAAACTTGAGACATGAAAATCTGGAGAGCTGCGTCAAGCAAGAAGCTAAAGAAAGATCAAACACACCTCCAAGACAGGGTGGGAAGCCATCTGCAGCCATATGTGATGCCATGTGGGGAGACTTGATGGCAGGAAGAACACAGTTGACCTTCAGGAGAGATGTAGACACAAGAACAAAACGAGACCTCGTGGCCTTTGAGTTCCTGGTTCTTGGTATTCCTAAGACTCATCCTGAAACCTGATGCAGAGGGAAGGAGGACTCATGAAAGTGGAAGCTCCAGGGCAACCAGAGAGGTCCTGATAGGGGAGGTGTGGGCTTTCTCTCTTACATGCCCAGGGTCCTGCCCAATGCCTGAAATATGGTGGGAACTCACTAAATATTTGTTGAATAAATGAACAAACAAACAAACGAGTAAATGAGCTGGACTAGGTATTGTGGAGAATACAAAAGGATTGTTCAAAACCATCAATACAGTCGGTGCCATTCCAGAGTAGAGAGGAAGTTTAAAGTATGAGTAAATTGGTTACATTTTGAGAAGGATGTAGAGATTAAGTCATTGGCAACAGGAAAAGTCTAAAGAACACATGAAAAGAGGGTGAGACAGTGGTTGAATCGTGGTAAAGGTGGCGCTCTGGGCGATGAACCAGAAAGCACTGCTGGAGAGGGCTCTGGAGCTGCTATGAGACCCAAATGACTTTCTAGGTCCAGTGTCCACAAGGCCACCTTTTACTGTGCAACTTCTCTTCTCAAATTTCAAATTTCTATGGGCGGCTTGCCCTTATTGCCACACACAGCCTTACAACACCCATTGTTTTTCTCCAGCTGGTCTGAGTGAATCCCCAAATCTGGTAAGTCAGGCAGCCTCCCTAACACAAGAAGGTCCCTCTCAAGGCAGTGCTTGAATGATTGCCTGGGATGGCGAATGGCATAAGCTCTCGGCATAGAGGCAAAGAAGACTTAAGTCTGAAAGGATCAGGACATTTTAAAACAGAACAGATATTGGAAAGGTGGAAGGTGAGGGGGAAAAAAGACTGCCAAATAAGGCATTTTGCATTAGCAGAGGCCTAGTGATGGAAAGACAACCATCCACATGGGAGAAAGAGGAGCCATGCTGGTTCTGCCATCAGGCCCTGCCACACACCTTGCTGACCTGCAGTGTATCAGCGGACTACATTTCCCAGGGTTCCCTGTTATCTGACCCTCCGGTAGGTTTGCCCAATGGGAGGCTTTGTTGGGAGGCTGGAAAGCAGGAGGAAGGGAGAAGCTAAGGTAGTTCTTCCTCTTTCTCTGAGTTAGGCAGTATCTCTAGTAACATCAGCATCTCCTAATAGTTTAAAGAAAAGTAAGTTAATATCAGCTACAATTCTTCAGATATTAGGTGGTCAGAAACAAAGGGTTATTAAATATCCAGAGGTGGTAGAAGGGTGGAAAAAGACCCTTGCTTACACTTTGGTGGAAATGCACATTGGTACCACCATTTTGAAGGCAATATAGTAGTATTCATCATAGCTTAAGGGTTGCAGACCTTTGACCCTAGCAATTAGAAATCTAGGGATCAAGAGCCTAGGAACCTAGGAATCTAGGAATTTGTCTAGAATCTAGGAATCTACGTCACAAATAACACTTTCATGTCCACAGTTATTCAAGGGCTGTAATAGTGAAAGATTAGAAACAATAAAGCTTTCCATCAGTAGGGGAAGTCTTAAATAAATTACCATACATCCATACTACGGAATGGTTAAATCTTCTGAAAAGCATAAAGTAGATTATTTGTACCGACATGGAAAAACGTCATGTATTTTTCCATTTGAAAAGCAGGAAACAGACGTGGTATGCAATGTCGATGGCCTCGCTTTGCAATGCCGGAGCCCAGTTGTCCGCCTCTCCAGTGGCCTTCTCCAGTGGCCTCCTCCCTGCTGCGCCTCCACGTGTTACAGAACCAAGTGGAGCCCTCCTGGCGAGTTAACTCAGACTCTCCACCAGAAGCAGTTGTCTCACGAAATGAAGTGTATTTGCAGCAAACAGGAGTCATGGCGTACCCGAACAACAGGAAGGAGGGACATTTATTTGGGATGGGGAATGAATATTCAAGAGCCAGAGGTGGGAATCCTCTTGCGCAGGCTCAGTTGGAAAACGTGCTTCCACGTACACTGCAGGTGATGGCAATAGGCCTAAGCTCCTCCTGGAGAGATCTTCGCATTAAAAATGAGGCAAAGGACTCAGGTGAAGCCTGCATGGAGAGGCCTGGTCCAGTTCTGAGTGGTTGGTGATGGCATCTCCTTAAGATAACAAAAGGAAAAAGAACAATTTGGAAAAAGTTAAAGCTTTGACTTGAGTTCCTCAGGTCACAGAGCTAGTCTGTGGCACGTGCTTGGGGGTATATCCTGAATAATCCAGGATACTCACACTAGCAGCAGTGACTAGATGAAGAACAGGCTAATGATCAGCTTGAGGTCACTGAAACCTGGGGAGCTGCTAGGAGACCTCTGAGAAAGATGTCTTCCTCTGTTAAGAGAAACAGGGAGAGACTGTCCCTCTTCTTCCACTAAATGGCTATGAACTACGTGAAGGGATGGCTAGAAAAGCAGTGGCCATCACTGGCCTTTGATGAACAAGTCGAGGACAAAATTGACATACTCAGAAGCACAGGGTGAAACGTGGAAGCGTCTGAGTCCTAACTGACGCTGTGGAGCCACCAAATTCACATGGAGCAAACCTAGCTGTGTGAGGCGACACATTTTCCTGACTTGAAGAGTCATTGAGTCTGGGTTTTGTTTTATTAGCAGCGCAAAGCGTCCTAACAAATACAATGTATGCAAAAATAACACATATATGTAACGTATAGTATATTTACATAGAGTGCCCATGCGTGTTTGTGAATACAAAACAAAGACAAACCCACCAAATTGTTTATGGTGGTTAGCAGCTCGCCACCATCGACTCTGCATCCTTCAGAACCACTCGCTCTTCTGGTTTGCGCCCACTTCACTGGCTGCTGCTTCTCAGGCTGAACGGCTGGCTCCTCCCACTTCCTCTGCTGGAACTTGAGAAAATCTATGAAAGGTTCTTTGGCTTCCAAATGGCTCAAGAGGGGGGGTGAGACAAGGAGCTCAGACGTGGGAACAGGGAAACTTTCACTTTTTACTTTATATATTTTATTTTTTTATAGTAAAGGTGCATTAATTTTGCAAATAAGGATGAGAGGAGAGCTAAACAGACCTGACCTCTGCTGTGTCTTCTTCGAATGATCTCACACCTAGATTACGCCGAGATTAGCCCTGGTCCATCAGCAGAGGGGACGTAGGAGGATCGAAGAAGGCTGCAGAGACGTGGGGCGCAAGGAATGAGCAGATCTAGCTTCTCAAACACTGGCAGTCTGACGGTGAATTGCTCTCCTAACCCCTCTGACTATCAGTTTTTTCATCTCTTAAATGAGATTAGTAATAGTGGTCCAGCCCATACTAGCAAAGGAAGTGTGAGGCACAAACAAGGTAATTGTATAAAAACGCTTCCAGGGGCCACCTTCGTGGCCGAGTGGTTAAGTTCATGCACTCCACTGCGGCGGCCCAGGGTTTCACCAGTTCAGATCCTAGGCACGGATATGGCACCATCCATCAGGCCATGCTGCAGTGGCATCCCACATGGCACAACCAAAGGAACTCACAACTAGAATATACAACTATGTACTGAGGGGCTTTGGGAAGAAGAAGACAAAGAAGATTGACAAGAGTTGTTAGCTCAGGTGCCAATCTTTAAAAAAAAAAAAAGTCCATATATTTAATGGGCTTCCAGAACTGCAAAACTCTGCAATATACTGAAGGTGCTGCTATGGTCTTCATCACTGTCATTGCTATGGTCTGCATGCTGTGTTCCTTCCAAACTCGTATGTTGAATTGCTAAGACCCAAGGCGATGATATTAGGAGGTGCGGCGTTTGAGAGGTGATTAGGCCGTGAGCGTAGAGCCCCCACGAATGGGACTAGTGTCCTTATAAACAAGACCCTAGAGAGCTGACTAGTCCCTTCCACCATGTGAGGAAACAATGAGAAGTCTGTGACCCAGAAGAGGGTCCTCACCAGAAGCCAAGCATGCTGGCGCCCTAATCTTGAACTTCCAGCCTCCAAAACTCTAAGAAATAAGTTTCTGTTGTTTATAAGCTCCCCAGCCTCTAGTATTTTGTTGTAGTAGCCTGAATTGACTAAGACAGTCATCACCATCAACTTTGGGTCTTTGAAGCCATCACCATGTTTGGAAAGGGAAAAATTGAGTCATGTGGCTCACCAGTTCAAATCTAGAGTTTTCACGCACTGCTCAGAGTGAAAGATGATTTCTCACTGTCTCCGCTTTCACTCTGAATAGGGCAGTGAGCTGCCTTGCCTGAGAAAGTGATGCTACCAGTGCCATAAATACAGGCTGCAGGGCTCTTTTCCACTCAGAAGGCCAAGATGTTGTCAGCTCATCTTGATCTTGGCAAAGGCAACATTTTCTTCATTGAAAATCTTCTAGGATGCGAGCCACATGAGCCTTTCTACATCTAAGTCACTGAAACTCCGGCTTTAATAAATGCTCTTTGGTAAAAGAAAAGGATATCTCTCATTTTTTATGTATCTTCTTAGTAAGGGTTTAAATAGTTGCTGACTCATGCCAGTTAATCCTACTTGAAGAAAAAAAGTAATCATTTTAAAAAACAAAACTCACATCTACATTCAGTGGCTACAAAATGGAATGAAATTAAACCAACTGGATTCAAACAAAGGTCCATTGAACAACTACAAGGTGCTGGTCCCTCTGTCAGGTGGTTCAAATGACACAGAGATGAGCAAGATGCATCACTAAGCATGAGGCCAGGCACTTGCATGGGAATTAAAGCAGTCTCGATAAAACTCAACATCTTAGTTTGCGTAAAATCATAAACTCTTAAAGAGGACAGATATTCTAAGATTTTTTTCTAAGCAAATTGTTTGTGGATCACTTTTGTGGTAATTAAACTTAGACCATCATGCTTCCATGGGCCTCCACGATGTGGTTCAAGGAATCTTAGAACCTTTCCTAGGAATCTGTTTCACCTTCCAAAGCACTTGGAACAGGACATTTTCCATAGCTGCCTCAGATCCCCAAGGCTTAGATTAAGCCAGTTTCTATTCTCAGACCTAAATGAATGTTTGAAAGCTCATCATTCAGTTGGAAGATAACTGCATAATTACTCACAGAATTTCTTCCTTTATTAATTTATCATCAGAGTTGATTGAATTGCTTCTCTGCACCAGGGGCTGTGGTGGGAGGCTCTGGGCACATGACAGTGAAGGAAACCCATCTAGCCCTGTGAGGTCCCCGAGAGCAAAGGGAGGGAAACAACCAATAGAGAGAGGGAGCCCTGCTCATCCACGAGGGGCAGGCCCGGCTCGGCAGGGAAGCCTTCCCGTTTTGGTTGAAGCTTGAAGAGGAAATATTCTGTGCTAAACAAGTCAAGTCCTTCAACAATGGTTCCTGCATCCTGTCTCAGCTACGTCTCTTTTTCACCTCTAACCACAGAAGGGATCTCCTCCTCCCACTCTCCGGGGTGCTAAACCTCCCTGAGCTTTTATTATCGATTCGTGGGCATGACTCTTGCCCCCCAATAAGCTATCAGCTTCTTGAGGACAGGAATCACATCGTCTCTTGCTTTGCAACCGTCCCCGCACTCAGCCCAGGGTAAAGCCCACGGCAGGTGCTGGGCAAGCACTTGCGGGCGGGCTGACCACCCTCACCGGCCAACCGCAGCTCTCGCCGCTCCGATGCTTCTGTGCAACGTCATATCACACATCACAACATAACACGCCACTGAGCACAGCTCACACACGTTCACTAGGGCAGGGGCTTTCAAACTTGTTTTACTGCAACCTATGGCAAGAAATACGTTTCCATGGCTGCCACACATGTATATAACTGAAACAAGAGCAACATGAAATGAAACATACACTGTGTGAAGCATATGTTCTGGGTTTTTGTGTTACTTTCTAGTTTACTCTGGTCTTTCTATTCTCATCTGAGTCCTGTTCCGTGCTATTTCATTTTTAAAATGCCAGAAGTCACTCCACCAAATTGATGTCACAACCCACTAATGATTGCAAAACCCCGCTCTGGGGGTTCTTGACTTCCTGGAACTCTGCGTGAGAACCTTGAGGTGCAAAACTGAGTAGGACACAGTCCCAGCACTTTCCAGGGGATGAGGCAACCAAATTAAAAATAATTAACATATTTTCTCGTTAGCATTTCCAAAATTAGCACATATTGTGCAACTGATGTGTTTCTTTTTGTCCACAAAAGCTATCGTTAACTCAATGGCGGGTGCCTTGGAAATGAAGAAAGGCAGTGCAATACCACACTTCAAGGATGATATTGTCACATAACCGGCTATGCCTAGAGTTCTCTCACTGTGAATGCTATGGGCAACTTCAGCTAATTCCAGGAGAAATAACTTGTTATGTTTCCCGGATACCTAGAGAGTAACTTCCCACATGAGTTGCCCATTCACCAAGATCTTAAAGGAGATCTTTAACATAGACTCCTCCCAAGCTGTCACTACCAAGGAGCCTGATGCCAATATCACTCCACTAAGCTAGGGGTCAGCAAGGTTTTCCAAAAAGGGCCAGAGAGTAAATATTTAGGCTGCATGGGTCATACAGTCTCCATTGCAAATACTAAATTCTGCTCTTGTGGCATGAATACATAAAGAACAGTGTGGCTAGGTTCCCATGAAACTTTATTTATGGACACTGAAATTTGAATTTCGTATCATTTTCACATCATGAAATATTATTCTTCTTTTGACTTTTTTTCAAGATTTAAAAATGTAAAAATCATTCTTAAGTCGTGGGCTATACAAAGAACGTGCTTGGAGCTGGGTTTGGCTCCAGGGACTGTGGTTTATTGACCCCTGCTCCGAGCTAACAACACCTCTGAGGATGACGAGTAGTGTGTCTCCAAAACGAGTGAGCCTGTCCACCTGAGGCCCCTCAGAACCCTGGAACAGAGACAAATTCAAGAGGCCAAAAGGCAATTTTCTCTTGATGTACGAATGGAGGAAGGGTCCTGTGGAGAATATAAAGAGCTGTTTATAAAGAGGTTGTTGCCTGGGGCAAGAAACCTTGAAACAACTGGCTTTTTTTAAAAGAAGGAGAGGTTATAAATGGAAGGGCTGGCAGAAATGTTCCTCCACTAGTGCTTGTGGGCACAACTCCATTTAGGATAAAAGGAATAAATCCACCTTTTAAAACAATCAGGCTCAGCCCATCATGTGCACTTTTCTATTGTACAGCTTTCCAGGATAAATTATCATCTTGTTTCACAATGTATAAATCCAATCTTAGTGAGGATGGAAAATGTTCATAATCCAATAGGCAGCATGCTCAATGAAGTGTTTCATTAACCAGGTCAGTCTGATCAAGTCTCGATGCCCAATGAGCAGCTGCACAGACCAGACACATTACTATGTGGTCAACGTTCCCCAAAATGGTGCTAAACCCTTAGGCAAGTATAGATTACCACCCCCTCACCCCCACTCTCACACTGGAACATACAGCTGCGCCATTTCTTGAGGAGTAAAAAGTGTGGGACACAATCAAAGAGACAACTCAGTCACACCTTTCATCTCCCTTTATCTTTGCTCTTTTATTTACAAAATTTAATAAAAGCTTGTTTTTAAAAATTAACCCAGAAATGGCCAAGCTAAATGAACAAAAGACCCTGCCTTACCCTTTCCCCACAAATTCCATTCTCCCCCCACCCCTGAAAATACTACTCTTGGCAGCTTGGTGTGTCCCATGTAAATGCAAACAAATATACATACATCATGTATGTGTTTGTGCCATTTCTATATATTTTTTATGTTTTTCAGGAGTTTGCTTTTTTGACTTCATGAGGTTCTCTGTCCATGTTAGCATGCGTGGAACCATCTTATTCTTATTTAATAGCTTTGAGGTCGTCTATGGGGTATATCTTCTTTACATGTCAACAGTTAAACATTATATTTTTCCCTTGGAAAGTGTCATGCTCTTTTCTCCAGAAGAAGCGGTGGACAGGTGAATGGATTTTCAGTTGCTTGTCTGGTTTCCATCTTCATGTTCCATGCCTGCAACACCTACAGACACATGGGTATTTCACCAATAGACTAATTCCTAAAGGCTAATTGGGGGACTTGCTACCAGAGGGTCTTCTGCATAGCATTTTTTGGTTTTAATGCTTATGAGATTCATTTTAAAATAACCCCAACTGGTTATATGATATCTGTGATATTATCTAGACAAATTTGATGTGGGGGACTGGAACTGGCCACCCCAAGATATGTCTCTTTGGCATGAGGATTATTTTGGGCTGGTTACTTTTAAAAACTGCAGACATGACAGAAATTCTGAAAAGTAGAATTTAACCCTTTGTAAGAGACATTTACATTTGTAAGGGAAATCTCCATCTGTAAAGGTATCTCCCTCTCTGTACCAGGAAGAAGGGGAGATGACCTTATCTCTAGAAACTCTTATCAATGCAGAAGGCAAGGAATTAAATCTGCGTAACAACCCTACTCTTGTTTACTGTGCTTTTCTGGTGACCTCCCGTAACTGACTCCTCAACCCCAAATATCCTCCTTTGTCTTTGACTGAGGGTGATATTTAAGGGGAGAGCTTCTGCCATTTTGGCAAGTTGTTCAGTTATTCCTGAGTCTCCCATGTATACATCTTATAAAGCTTTGTTTAGTGTTCTCCTGTTATTCTGTCTCATGTGAATTTAATTTGTTGTCCAGCCAGAAGGACCCAGAGCGGGTAGAGGAAATGTCTTCCTCCCCTACATTGACTGGAGGGGGCTCCTTCAGAGTCAAGAATGTTTGAATGTATCTGCAGGAACATAGCCTGGAGGATGCTCTCTGCTAGTCAGACTCTGTAGAAAAAAGAGAGCTGGAAGAAAAGGGGAAAAGTATGTTTGACAACATAGCTGGGAACAGAGGAAGTATGTAGCTTTAAAAAAAAAGAAAACTTTTTGTGGTATGATGTATACACCTGTATATAGAATTCACTCTCTTAAATATACAATTGAATGGTCTTCAGTAAATTTATAGAGTTGTGCAACCATCACTCCAATCTAATTTTAGAATCTCTCCATTCCCCCAAAAAGAAGCCTTGTGCCCATTTGCAGTCACTTTCCATTCCCATCTGAGGCCCAGCAATCACCAATCTACTTTCTGTGTCTGTAGATTTACCTCTTCTGGAAATTTCATAAAATGGAGTCATACACTATGTGGTTTTTTGTCACTGACTTCTTTCACTCAGCATAATTTGTTTGTGATTCATCTAGGATGTAGAATGTATCAGTACTTCATTCCTTTTTATGGATGAATAATATTCCATTGAATGGATACAGCAAAGTTTGTTTATCAGTTCACCAGCTGATGGACATTTGGACTATTTCCACTTTCTTGGCAATGATACATAATGCTGCCATAAACATTTGCATACAAGTCTTTGTCTGGACATATGTTGGGATGTTCTCATTTATCTTGGGTAGTTACCTAAGAGTGGAATACCTGGGTGATATAGGACATGTATCTTTAATATTTTAAGAAACTTCCAAACTGTTTTCCAAATTGACTGCAGCATTTAAAGTATGTGTCTTTGCTGCTTGCTTTCAAAAAATGTCTTGAGATTGTTATCCCAAAAGACCTAACAGCAACTCAAGATTAATCATTGCAACTTGTTGGCCCATTCTGGGGAAAGGTGTTTATTTTCAAGTTGTTATATACATAACCAACTTCATTTCAATGGCTTGTAATGGTTTGTAATGATTTGTAATGTCTGGGGGTTTCCATTCACCTTAGATTTGAAACAACAGCAATCATACTCAGAAGATTTTGTCCCATTCTGACCATTTCTATTGAATCTACTGTGCCTGGGGAGTTAACATTTCTGACAAGAGCCTCTTCTTGCATGTGAGCAAGAGACGAGGATCAAGGCAGAGACAAAAAAATCCAGAAGTAAATTCACGACATAAATAAATGCTTTAATAGTCTGACAATGCTTGTGACATTTTATTTTTTTAAAACATCTGCTCTTGCATTAGCCATACTCTCTTCCAGTAATAATTAGCAAGTGTATTTGTGTATGTCACTCAGGACCTGCTCTTGTGATTTTTATACTTCTAGTAGGAATTTACGTCACAGCCCATTAAGAGGCATGCCTTTGTTATTCTTACCAGTGTGCTGAGAAGGTGGTAGAGATAGTGAGGTCTCAAGAGTTACTTAGGACGTGGTGTGAGCTAGTGAATTAAGAATAAGATGTAGGGCCGGCCCTGTGGCCGAGTGGTTAACTTCGCACACTCTGCTTCGGTGGCCCAGGGTTTAGCCTGTTCAGATCCTGGGCGCAGACATGGCAGCACTCATCAGGCCATGTGGTGGTGGCGTCCCATATAGCACAAACAGAGGCACTCATGACTACAATATACAAGTATGTACTAGGGGGCTTTGGGGAAAAGAAAAAAAAAGAATAATATCTAAAGTTTTTTAAAAAATTCAAAATATACAGTGAAAATCATTATAGGCCAAAAAGACACTTTGAGAAATTGTCTATCTAACCCACCTGTCCAGCTCTATCCCGGAAGGCAAGCATGCTTTTGAATCCCCTTCGATAGATAAAGATTTTGGCAACCAACTCCTTCCTAAGCCTGGTGGCCTTCAACTTCCCCATGTTTTTCATGGTATCTACTTATGCCTCTTATCTTGAGGCTTATGTCAGTTTACCTTTGTATATGCTCATGCTCGGGGAACTGAAGGAAGCCCAGGATCACGGGATCCCTAGAGCCCAGAGACAGAAGAGAGTGGCAACGTAACACTGATCAGATCAAAGAGAGACCCTGAGGCCACAGGAAGGATTTTAAACTTTATCCTAAGGACCAGTGGCTTGGCATGATAATAGGAGATATGAGTGAACATTCCAAACGAGAGGTGATGGGGTTTTGTCTCACAGTGAAGGCTGAGAGAGAAGCAATTAGAAAATTTAAGATAAGTGTTTGAAGGTGGAAATGTTGGAACTTGGGAATTGATTGACCATAAAGGAAAAGGAGGTAGCAGAATGAGTTGAAGTTTCCAACAGGAGGAGCTGGGAGGCTGGGGGTGCCATCTACTGAGGAGGGGAATATTGTAGGAAGCATAAGTCTGGAGGAAAGGTTGTGAATTCAGTCTTAGACATGTTCAGACTGAAACGACAATGACATCTCCAAGTGAATTTGGAGTTTAAAATATAAAGATATAAATTTTGCAGTTATTCAAGAATTGATAATTGAAGTGATGAAAGCACCTGAGGTTGCCTAGAGAGAGGGTAGCAAGGAAGGGAGGAAAGCCTAAGGATAATTCCTGATAAATTTTAATATTTAAGGGTCAAGAGAAGGAAAAGGAAGCTGATATTTGTACTGACTATCATTTGAACCTCTTCTGTCTTATTTGCTATCACTCAAAGATTATCCATGTGGTGAATCAGGACGAAGATGGAGGTGTCTCTTGGGCACCATGATCCTGTGGCTGCACCTCTGGAATCAACCTGTGTGTCCGGTTCCATCACAGGAGGAGGTTCCTGCCAGGTCTCATGCCTGGCTGCACCATGCTTGACCCAGGTTGCCTTGAGTGGGCTGTAGTGTGGCGTCCCTAAGACCTGAGCTTTCCACTCCAACTCTTCTTGACATGGATAAGAGAGAGTGGATGATTCAGTCATCTGTCACCTCTGTCAGGGGTTCTCAGCTGTACCTGCCAGAACTAATACCATCAGGTACATAATTTAGGTGGAACTTGCAGAGATCAAAGACCTTTGGGTAGATGTTCAATTGACTTGCATTAGGAATTTGATTTTTATCTTTCATTGATAAAAGCACCATAAAACTAACAGGAAAAAACCATTTTTATGGGATTTCCCTGTTGTGGAGGCTGAACCAGGGCTACTATTCATAACCTTAACTGTTGACCTTAGAATCCTACTTCTAGGAATCCATCCTAAAGAAATAATCACACATATAAACAAAGAACTACGTACAGAGCTGTTTGTTCTAGCATTATGCAGTGTAGCTAAACACTGGAAACTACCTAACTGTCCAACAAAAGGAAAATCACTGAGAACACTACCTCCCAGACTTCAGGCATTCACAAGTTTTCTATGCTCAAAATCAATTTGTGCTTTTACTCATTTAACACTTTCCTTTAAATCTACTTTAAACCAATTGCCCTTCTTTTAACTTAGCCTCATTCTAAGTCATAATATCCATGACGTAATAGGAATATGTAGTGGTTGGATATTTTTCTCTGATATATATTAACATAAATATGTAGCTATTAGAATAAAAATCTTTATTCATATGCTGGCTAAAATAATCTTGTACACCACTAGTGATGCATGTCCCCTAGGTTTGACAACCTAAGGAAATCATGGTATCCACACTGAGAGGTGTTATTCAGCCATTGAAATTAGGTTTTTTGGATGGAAAAATGTTTACATTATGATATAAAGTGGGGTAAAAAAATACAGCATGAACTAAGTTTTATAAAAATATGTATATGGAAAAATTGAATAGAAATACACAAAAATGGTAAGATTGATTATCTCTAGGTGGTGAGATTTATTTCCAGCTATTTTCTTCTTCATGCTTTTTTGTATTTTCCGACAATGAGTATGCATTACTGTTAACCCAGGGGAGCACGGTTCTGTTTTAACCCTCGTAGGAAGCATCGACTCGGTGGGTCTATGGGCTGGGAATCGCCCCGGGCACCCGAGACACAGAGGCCCGTGCGGGAGGCACGTGAGGCACCGAGGAGCTTGGCGGGAACGCCGCGCCGCCCCCTCGCTTAGCGCGAGTCCCTCTAGCAGGAGCCTCTGCCGGCTTCCCCGCGACTGAAGTCCCGAGAATCCGCATAAGCCTCTCTGAAGACAAACAGATGTCCAATGAGACCGCGAGGTTTTGATTGGATCATCAATGGCTGAGACCTCCCGGGGACACCTTAAAAGCAAGCCCTTGAGGCATTTTCACAGGGCTCTCCATTTTTACAGATGGGACCCCCCTGGCCTTCTAAGACCCTCAAGAATCAGAAACAGATGCAGAATCATGCCCTGTCCTCATTCATGAGAACCGTCGACCCACTGAAATCTCACAATACTCTCTACAAAAAAGGAAAAGCCCACCAGCTTTTATGACAAGTCACCTCAGTAATTATGTAGGTATGATGTTTGTGATTGAGAAAATAGGAATAATATTAGTAAACTTGACAAAAACTCTATTGCTAGCAACTCTAAGTGAGGGGAGCCAAAATCTGTGTTTGGATATGAACAATGACTACCAGGGCTGAACCAGCCCCTGGGGTGAGACCTGGGAACTAGAGGATAAATGACAGAGGCCCCCACTTCAGGGAACTCAGGCTGGAGCCAGGACAGCAGACAGGCAATCATGTGGTCTTCTGGGAGTCTTCTTTATCACAGATCTGAACATTTCACCTAAAAAGGGCAATTCTTGTTTTATAATCAAATTTTGCAATGCAATAATTTTTCTCATTCTTCTTGGGTTTAGTCCTTCCTTTTTTCAAAGTCATAATTACAAGTTTCATATCCTAACACTAAGTAGCTAGAGAGCCCAATCTGAATAAACAATCTTTACAAGGGAAAGTACAAGAAATTTAATAAGGGATCATTTTGATTTAATTAATTATTTCAAGTCAGTAATAATCACAGAGTCCAATAATCTTTACAGAGATTTTAATGGGAAACAATGGTACTTTAAAATTTCACTTATCATTTTAGAACAAGAATCAGAAAGTTGAAATGTCCAAAGCAATTGCCTAGATCTGAATAGTGTCTCTGTCAAAAGCCTGCTTTGGGGGGCCGGCCCCGTGGCCGAGTGGTTAAATTCATGCACTCTGCTGTGGCGGCCCAGGGTTTCACCAGTTCGAATCCTGGGTGCGGACATGGCACTGCTCATCAGGCCATGCTGAGGCAGCGTCCCACATGCCACAACTAGAAGGACCCACAACTAAAAATACACGACTATGTACCAGGGGGCTTTGGGGAGAAAAAGAAAAAAATAAAATCTTTAGAAATAAATAAAGAAAAAGCCTGCTTTGGTTGCAGAAGATGCAGAATCCCTAAGGAGTAATCCAAAGAAAGAGAAGTGCACAGAGCTCACATGCCTGCTGCCCCCGGCAGGGGCTGTGCACATCCCCAGATACACACATGCGCACAGTGAAAACTTTTGCAAACACACACTGATCCTCTTAAATTACTATCAATCATGACAGCAAGGGCTCCTAGGGGCCAGGAGCTCTGAGGGTCCAAAGGGATGGCCCAGGACTGTTCCTGTAGTCAACAGGAATTACTTTTGGAAGGTAAAAATCTGGGTAACTTCTGAGTATGAAGGATGCCCGGGAGGAGGTGGGGATGTTTTTTCTTTGGATTCTGCCCTAATGCTGACCTCTAACTCATTTAGCTTCAACAGCTAAAGTTGACTTAACTCCTGAAACTGCCCACTGGTACCTCCACCCAAGTCAAGGAGACATCTAGTACTAATCCTCTATTCTATTCCAAGTGCACTTGATGCCCCAACCAGATGTTAACTCAGTTCTTCGCCCTAGATCCACAGCACAAGGCAAAGTGTGAAAGTCTCTAAGAGTGCTCTGATATCAGCGTTTTGCAGAGTTTAGCTTAGAGTGTCACAGTGCCACATTGAAGTAAGGCTTGCAAATGTGCTGGAAACATTGGATTGTCTTTGTGCCAAAGACTAACGCGCCCAGATTTTCATTGTGTCAGGCATATGATGACCACAATTAAAACCTCATACTGATGCCCGTCTGGTCTCAGACCTTCCTGTTTTTTAAGAATATGAAAAACCTCTTGATCTCTTTTACAATCTAGAAATCCTTCTTTCTGTGAAGAATATTTGAAGGCTCTGCCATGAACCTGGAAAGTAGTGGCCAGACTACTGGTGATGGTGATGTCGGAAGTGTTGAGGACAGACCTCCATGCCACTCTCACTCTCAGGGCAGG
This sequence comes from Equus caballus, assembly GCF_041296265.1. Lineage (NCBI taxonomy): Eukaryota > Metazoa > Chordata > Mammalia > Perissodactyla > Equidae > Equus > Equus caballus. Next base: position 3,177,191 of record NC_091703.1, read on the forward strand.
GATGAAGTCAAGTGGGAAGAAAACCAGAATTGTTTCTAGGCACGCACTAATATTTTAATGCATTGTGCCAAAGTTGATTCAATGACTGACCTCAATCAGTGTAAACATCAAGGCAATGCAATATCTAGCTAAATTTAAATAAGAATTAAATGTCTACTTTTTCACATGTATGATGTAAAAATGAATGGATAGCACTATAGATCAATAGAATATTTTTTGTACAGGCTCTGTTTCTATGAAAAAAAGAAGAAAGATTTCTGTGGTTGAGACTCTTAGATTTTAGCTGGAGAGATAAGTTTTCTTTGACTTTTTCCATTTTCTTGTTGAGGTATAATTGACTTATAATATGACATTAGTTTCACGTGTACAATGGAGAAACAAACTCTAAATGAATCCTGCAGCAGCAACTGCTCATTGCCCCTCGTTCTCCCTTCCTCCTCTCAGTAACAGAACCCCTGAGTTTTAGCTGGGCATATGGCCCCTGGGGAAAAAAACACACACCTGCCAGCCCCCTTCGCACCCAGGAATGGCTGTGTGGCTAAGTTAAGGGCAACAGGCCGTGAGTAGGAGCGAAGTAGAAAACTGTGCGTAGTCTCATTGAAGATGAAGCCCTCTCTGCTGTCCCCTTCCTATTCTTAGGAATGGCAAAGAGCGCAGCTATCTCAGAAGTTACATGGTGTGAATGCTAGAGCCCCCCGCCAGCTCTAGACACTCCCCTCTGGACTGAGACTGTCAGAAAGAGAGAAAATTCACCTTACTTAATCCATATTTGTGGTCTTTCCTTAACAGCAGCTTAGGTTATAACCTAATTAAAAGACACAATTTTATAATAGCAAGCTGTGTGTGGGAGGTGGAGGGATGAGTAAAAGGTCAGAAACAAATGATGGAGCAGAGAGAGGGAACAAGAGCAGCACAGGCACACGTGGTCAGGATGAGATGCCATCTGAGCTCAGCCTTGGGGGGTGGGCAGGATTGGAAGAAGGAGAAGTGGAGGCAGCACAGGCTCTTCTGAGGGGGTTGGCAAGATGGGAGTCTGAGAAGGGTGCACAGACCTGCAGGGCACACAGCATCGTGCAAACAGTAGGCAGTCAGTGAATACCTGAGTGATGGCTGTGCAGGGCTCTAAGGGTCAGGACTTCACCCTGTAGGCAATTGTAAAGCAATGGAGTGACGTGGTGAAAACAGTGCTTGAGGACCATCAGCTTGGCAGAGCCACACAGAATTGGATGGAAGTATTGAAACAAACCAAGCAAACGAAAACTCTGTAGGCCAGGGTAATAGAGAGGATGGCCACATAACTTATCATCCGAACTGGCACACTATTAAGAGTGGAATTAATAGTTACACTGGGACATCGGGCATAAACTGGCAATTTCCTGGGCAAACCACGATGTGTGGTCAACTTGGAGACAGATAACTTGAGCGAACTTCTCAGGGTGTACTCCCTGATTTTTAATACCTGTTTTGACACCCCCACCCCAAGACTTTCTATATTGAGCCAATGCTGGGTCTATCTACATACTGGCTCCAAAGACTGGGTCAGTTTTATGTCCCATGCTCCACTGTGTTGGGTGAGAAAGGACAGTATTTTTTAAGGACTTTCTCATCACTTGCTTCTCTTTTATCTTCACAGGAAGTAAACATCAATTATTTTTTAATCACTTCCTTTTTTGCCATCCTTTCTGGAGCAGTGGTTTTGTTACTTTTAAAACACAACCATAGCTAAAATTCCTGTCTTTGCTTTTTTCTTTCTTTCCACTGTATTCACAGAAATAGACTGAACTTCTCCCACTTGGTATAGCGAGAGATGAGGGCAGCATGAAGGGGATTCCTCCATGCAGAAATCCACAGGCCAGGCCAGGTTGGGGAAGTGTGGATAACTTTCAGGAAGGAGACAGCTCTAGAAAGAATGATGGCCATGAGAGCTCCCCTAAAGGAGTTTTGGGATTAATTCAACATGGTTGGAATTTTTCACTTTTGCCTTTAAAAATAATCCATATTTACAAGTTTTCAGCCCTGAATCTTTCAGAAATGTCTTGAACGGGATTTACCTGGGTTCACGGTTCATGCATTTCACAGATATTGGTAGACTTATTTTAGCAAACAAACCCAAACATCCCTGCCCTCAGATCTCTCATAGAGGGAAATTCCAAGAGGGGCAGGTAAGCAGACCTCCCCCACTGGGCTCCATGGATTAGCCAGCCTCGGCTTCAGGCAAGAGGAGCAGTGCCTCTGGTGGGTGTGAAGTATGAGGGGAGCTCTCAGGCTATGAGGCAAGTGAGAAGACGCTTGAGCTGCTACCCAAGAGTTGAGTATTTACCTGTTGAAGCCCGACAGCTTCAGGCCCATACATACACCCTGTGCCCCCTAATGGAATTGTAATGCGTTCCAAGGCTTCGCAGCCCCCACCCACCCTCAGTCCAAAATAGAAATCCTTGTCATACAGGATGTAAGGGACCCGAGAAATCTCAGACATTGCCCAGATCAATCCTCCAATTTTATGAATGTAGAAGTAGGGCCTGAAAAGCCAAGTGGCTCGTCCATTATCACCAAGTAGTGGCAGTGCTATGTTGTTGGCTGTGTCAAAACTCAAAGTACTGAGCATGTCGGAAAAATTCTCTGGGCTGTGGGGAGAGGGAGAAGCCAGCAGGCATGGGCGAGACGGTTGGTGAGAGGGGGGCACTGCAAGCCAGTAACCTCTCCAAAGGAGGCAGGAACATGCCCGCAGTGCTGGGCAGACAGATGGTGTCTATCTTTGGCCACTACAGACTGGGAAGTGGGAAATGTGCAAAAATGTCTATTCCCTGCCGATTCTGTCAAATTAAAAATTGCAAAGGAGTAGAATCTTCACAGATTTTAGATCCTCACAACCCACCTGTGAGGGGGGGAAAAGCCCACAGAAGTTGTTGCTTAATTAGGTGACTTTAAATGGATGAACCAGTCATTTTAATTTCATATCTATTGACTTTCTCTTCCTGTGCCTGCCTCCAATATTAGCCAGTCTTTTCTTTTATCCAAACATCCCCAAACAGAAGGCTGTTTTTCAGTGTCTAGTACGTGGTACGTGTGTAATACAAAACTGTTGACTTGAATCAAAACATCAGAATGAATGATCACACAGATTCAGACTCTGTTCAGAAATTTACCTTTTATCCCAACACAGCACTGGCAACCAGGGAGAAGGAGAAAGACAGGGGAGTCAGGGTGGGGAGGGGTCTGTTGGCTCTTATTTAAGAGGGGTGCTTCTGTTCTGAGCCGCATATAGAGATACTAGGAGAGACCACATTTCTACTCTGACGCCTGGAGGCAGCAGTGGGAGCCATGGCAGACCCTGGCAGGGCTCAGGTGGTGCTATGAACTGATGACATCTGTATACACATTGCTGCATGCATGTGCCTATTCAGCTGCAGCCGCACACTTACTATTATGCTTTATGCTGCAACTTGTGTAGGCTTAGAAATTAAACGACAGCATAAAGAAAAACAGATCACATAAGGAAGTAGAAGGATGGAGGTTTTCAAACACTAGGACAAAAAGACGACCACATTTGAGTAACAACCTGGCTGTAAGGATTCTAGCAACTAGGCCTGAAAGGAAAAATGAGTTTAACTAAGATATTTTCACTGCCTGACAATAGAATATGCAAATTACAAGGGACACACTTTTTTATAGGACTGAACACAGGTGGGAAGGGACCTACTGAGACTGAGGTAGAATACAGTCCCACCTGTGGGATGACAGCAGGCACCCTTGCTCACTTTGCTTGTCTAGCCCTGTGTAGCGGGGGGACTTGGCAAAAAGATCCGGGTGCCTTAGACAGAGAATTGCCCAACAGCAAGTGCCCAACTGGACACATTAACAAGCAGCCACCCCCAGCTTCTGTGGCTTTAGCAGTACCACTGGCATGCCAACTTAAAGCAGATCAGGTCTGCCTGATGTATGTCCACACAAGTATGGTGCACACACATACTGAATATGCATTTCCTGGATCTTTACAACAAACAAAAACAACTCTTTACCAAATTTTTTTTATGGCAAACTGAGAAATGGAGGAAAATGGAGACTCTCTGGATCCTTGTGTACTCATCAGAGTTTTTTTTTTCCTTAAAGATTGGCACCTGAGCTAACAACTCTTGCCAATCTTCTTTTTTTCCTTTTTTCTGCTTTTTTTGCCCCAACTCCCCCCCACCCCAGTACATAGTTGTATATTTTAGTTGTGGGTCCTTCTAGTTGTGGCATGTGGGACACCTCCTCAGCATGGCCTGACGAGCAGTGCCATGTCTGCCCAGCATCCGAACCAGCGAAACCCTGGGCCGCCGAAGCAGAGCACATGAACTTAACCACGCGGCCACGGGACCAGCCCCCTCATCAGAGTTCTTGATGGCTAATAATAGAATGGACTCTGGCTCATGTAGTGAAAAAAGAATTTATTGGAAGGTAGCAGTAGAATCATCAGGAAGGCCAAGAACCTGGCTTGTAAAATAGGCAGGAAGCAGGATCGTCTGGGTGGCTGAGGACACACCCAAGGCCTATCCACAGAACCACCTCCACCATGATCCTGTCTGATGGATGATAATGTCCAAATGACTCTGCATCTTTCAGCCTCTTTCCACATTCAGAGTCCCACATGTGCCATCTGGTTGAGCAAGGCTGGCCCACATCCAACATACCAGAGACAGGAAGAGACCATGACTGGCCCCTTCAGGGTTCCATATATAGGTGGACTCAGCACCCTACCTCCCACGAAGATGCATGCATTGGGGGATGCGTAAAGGGAGTGCAGACATTGGCCAGCAAAGCAACCACAAAACCTGGTAGTTGTCCACCAACAAGGAGAGCTGATCAAGTGTGTTGTGCATGACTCAAGGAGGAGGGGGTGAGTGGCAATGATGACAATTGGGGAAGGGCGGCATGGGGTGGTTACAAGGAGAAGGGAGAATCAGCAAAAAGCAGAAACAAAAGGAAAAGAAAATCAGAGTCCAAGACTGCGAGAAAACCGAATTTCATCATCATTCCACAATTTCTATAAGCCATATGTGATTTCTTTTCATATCAAGGAGTTGAGAGCTTCCAATGAATGTCCTCAAAACTACGAATGTACAGTGCACCCGAGTAGGAGGAATGAAGAAGATCTTCCCATCATTAATCACTCCCATTGCTTTATAGTCACATCATGTATAAAACAAGCCTTCATAGAGTGACATCAGCATCACGGCAGAGTGAGTTGTTCCCTTTATCTCTCTACTCTAAGTTACAACCAATTAGACATCCATTGACCATGCAGAAGATTCCCTACACAGCACAACAGGATGCCTAGGAGAGCCATGCATCTATATATCTGAAGCTGGGTGGACTGGACCCCCAGGAGGCAGTGGAACTAGAGAGGCAGCCCATTTCCCCTCCCTTGGTAGGGGCAATCCAGGGCGCGGATCCTCACACTGGTCCACAAGCCTGCAAGTCATCATGGTTGGGGCAAAAAACAGAAAAGAAAAAAAAAAACAGGCACAGCTTGCTCCTTGGCCACCTCCAAGCAGATCCAGCGTGCATGCCCCTTCCCCTTCCTCCAGCAGTGGCTAAATCTTTCCAACAGTAGGGAAAGTATGCAAAACTCATATTTTCCCAGCTAGGGCAGGGTGCCCTGACCTGAGTTCTCAAAACACACTGACTAGCACCAGAGACCAGAGGCTGAACAGCAAGAAGTAACCAAATATCTCCCTGCTTAGTCCCCCCTAGCAGTGGCAAGTACAACCTGCACTTACAGGCCTCAGGAACCACAGCAAAACCATTGACCCAGCATCCAGTGGTAGCACCCCCAATGCCAGTTACACCAGCATCAGGGGCTGCATACAAGTCCCTGGGTCTCTGGGGTCCTGGCAGCAACAGTGACACCTGTGAACCCAGTACTCCTGACAGCACTGTAACGGGCACCCCTGGACAACCCAGGAGCATTGGCACAGGCGGTACGTGGGGTAGCAGCATCCAAGCCCATGGAGAATCCATGGAAAGCCAGTGGAGGAACACGAGACCCAGGTGACCCCAGAAGCAGTGGAAGTGCTTGCAGCCTGGTGAACTCAGTTGCGACACTTGAGACTGCAGCAGCATGATAAGCAGCAAGGCACTAGTGACCTCAAAGCCACAAGCAGCACAAGGAGGGCACTGATGACACTTCTAGCAGAGGCAGTGGAAGGTGGAAAGTGCAGGCTCTCAAGTACAACCAGAAGCAGCACAGAACCAAAGCCTTACCCACATCTGAAGGGTAGTTACCACCACAAATGTGCTGTCAGAGCATGGATCCATCAACTCCATGAAGAACTGCAGTAACGAGGCAGAAGAAAGAAGCACGACAGCTCTCCAGAAACCAAACTTGGAGTCACAGATTACAATCTGACCGACAGAGAGTTCACAATAGCTGTCATAAAGAAACGCAACAAGTTACAAGAAAACTCATAAAGACAGTTCAGTGAGCTCGGGAGTAAAGTTAATGAACAGAAGGAGCACTTCACCAAAGAGACTGAAGCTCTAAAGTAACCAGACAGAACTTCTGGATTAGAAGAACACAATTAATGAAATGAAAAATAATGTAGACAGCACTGAAAATAGAGCAGACTATATTAGTGACCTTGAAGAGTGAAACCTAGAAATGATTCAGGTGCAGAAGGAGAGAGAACTGAGATTTTTAAAAAATGAAGAAATTCTTGAAGAAATATCAAACTCAATTATGAACAGTAACATAAAGATTATGTGTGTGTGACCGTAAACTCTACATCTGCTATAAGGCAAATACACAGGTTTCAGGGCATGACTGTAAAGCAAATTAAAGCCAAAGAAGACACATTTCCAAAAAATTAAAGCCTTAATTTTCTTCCACTTCTGAATATCATTTCACAATTGTCAAACTTTTCTACTTTTAAAGACTGCTGCAGTTGAACATCTTATAAATTGAATTAGAAGTCACCCCTGGTATGGCCACAAATGAGATGAGGACTAAGCAGCCATATTTCATTCATTGCAATTTCAGAGCTGTTTTATCGTATTTTACTTTTATACATCATTTTATAACATATACTTCTTAAAGTTATCCAATAGCAATGCATTTATGAACCAAATTTGCCCAGCTTGCGTCAAATAGAAGATGAACAGTAACGAAAATGCATAATAAATCGCAAATTCTCCTCCAAATACGTGATCAGAAATTAAGCACCTTGGTTCCTGATCACCATTAGGTCCTACAGGAAATGTAGGCCTTGAGAAGCCACATTGGCTCATGCAGCATCACACGACAGAGGCAAGATGGAACCGGGAACCACAATCCAATGTCTAGATGTTACCCTCATGGTAGCTATAGTTGTTGTTATCATATTGCTTTGTCCCCTGTGCTATATTACTCACTTTTATAAGAAATAAATAGAATTTTAAGGAAATTCCTGAACTTTCCAAATGCAGCCCAGAAATTTGGGGAAAGGATGATTTAAATTCAAAAGAAAAACTACTAACACCTTCCACTTGACTTTGCTCCCCAGAGGTCTTGGCCATCATAGTCCCAGGACTCCCACCCTGTACACTAAACACACACTTCATCTTCTCCCTCCTTAGTGATCTGATCTCCTTCCTCTCATCAATACATCTGGAAAGCATGTTTTCCCAAGTGAAACCGGTCTGACTCAGGAGTCCTGACATTCCATTCAAATGAAAGAGCATATTGTTGAAAACCAGCTGCAGAGAGACAGACAGACAGGGATACACACAGTGTCATCACTTGACATTTTCACATGTAAGAATGTAGCTCAGCAAGGACAGACAATTTGGGAGAGGGGGAATGTTGTAAGAAACCCAATCCTGTGAAATTACATCTTGACATCCTAGAAGACATGGATAAACTGTCTACATGGACACATAACTGATAACTAGCTGAACACCCCTGCCCCTTTTATTTCAGGTATGATGAGAAAGTGCAAAGCCCAGCACGTTTAAGCCTGTGGTTGATTGAGGAACTGAGGTGGAGAGCATGTTTCAGGCTTCTTCAGCTCAAACTCATCACCAACGTCCACAACAAACCAGCACAAGGCTCGGAGAGTGCTCATCGGAACCCCCATGCAGGCGCACTGAGGGCAGACTCAGGGCTCAAAGATAAGATTCCGAAAAAAAGGAAGCTTCCTCCAGATTGGAGGCAGATCACTCCAGTGTTACTTAGCTCTCTGGCAAAGGGCCACCATTGGAGGTCTGGAGCTCAGACCCTGGGGAATGGACATGAAGGATCTACTGTAGGCTACGCCCCCAGATCCTGAAGCTTACAGACAGCTCAGAGTATGGCCAAGATGCTGAGGCTCCTTTTTCTTGTTTTCTCATTATTTTTTTTCCAAAATATGATTCCTTGCTAAAATATCTGACCCAAAGTGCCAAATATCATGATTACTATTCCTCTCCAACTTCAAATGAAAGTTCACTATAGTGCCTTTACTTCTCTGGCTCTTTAAAATCGCTAGAGAATGGCACAGACAGATTGCCTTCAGTGTGGGGAGTGCATTGCCAGGAATTCACTGAAGTAACAGGGCCATGAAGAGACTATAGTCCACAGTCTTCCCAAAACTGGAATTCAGCTGGCATCTCATATGAGGAACAAAACATCCACCCCATGGGGCTTGGGGTATAGCCCAAGTTTGGTAGCATCATCTCTTCTTTGTCCCACTGTGATTTACTCTTCTCAGAAGACAGAAATGATTGTTGAGGCCACTTTGCTTATTGGGCCGGTTTTCACAGTGAGCCCCCATAGAGGCCACTCACCTGGCTTGTCCAAACTGTGGATGATTGCCTTTGACTCACATGTTAAGTGTCCAGTCAGTTGTGACGGGTGGAAGTAGGGGTTTCCTCTAAGACGTGCCACAGCAGCCTTCACAGAAACAAGCAGTGTGGTGCTGCTGTCTCAGGAGGCCCAGGGAAGTGCCTTGAAGCTTCTTGCACTTTCCCATCTGAGGCCAGGTTGCAGGATGGCTATTCTACCACACGTTTTGATGACTGAATTCAGATCTCTTTTTCTCCAGACTCACGTTGAAACCTTTTCTCTAAGGTTCTCAACCTCTCAAGGTATTTGAAATAAGGTTTCAACCTGACTCTTTTAGTATCTAATTGACCTAACTGTTTCATCAGAGCTGACAGCACCCTCGTGTCTAGAAGGAACTCCCGGTTATTCAGGTTACATTGGAAACTGAAGAGAACAAGATGTCCGCCTGGCCAGCAATGGATTGTGAATTGCAGTAGACAAAGAAGATCCACTTTGGGTGTCATTTTCTGCTGACTCAGTGACCCTCAGCCTGAGCTTCTGACAGAGACGGACCTGGGACAGGAATCTTTTTAGCAGGATTCCTAAATCCTGTCACTTTCTTTCTCTTCTCTTATACACAGAAAAGTGAGAAGTCACTGAAATGTAAGCTCTATGAGGGAGAGACTGTGCCTGTGTTATTCTCTATTTTATCTCCATCACATAACACAGTCATTGGCACATATTAAGCCTTCAGTAAAAATTTATTTATTAAACGAATAAATGAATGAATGAATAAATGAAAGGAAAGTATGGGTAAATAAAATACATTAAATTCATGGGGTTCTACTTTGTATCAAAGATTCTCTTATGAAATTTAGGTATGTTATGGGATTTGGTAGCTCAATCAAGACATACCACAGAAAAGATATGATTTATGAATAATTATTCCTAGAAATGGAATCCTCAGGTAGGAATATTTCCCAAATCTGTTAGTTCAAAAGAGTACAAAGGCTTCAGGCTCTTGGTAGTGGAGGAGTAGCACCTATTGGACTGACCTTCCCATGGATGACAACTATAAACATTGGTCAACAAAAGAAATTAAAGAAGACACAAATAAGTGGAAAGATATTCCATGCTTGTGGATTGAAGAATTAATATTGTTAAAATGCCCATACTACCCAAAGCAATGTACAGATTCAGTGCAAAAGCCCATGAGAGAAACAGACATTTATTAAGAATCAAATGGAAATTCTAGATCTAAAAAATAGAATACCAAAATTCCAATGACATTTTTCACAGAAATAGAGCAAATAATCTTGAAATTTGTATGGAACTACAAAAGACTCCAAATAGGCAAAGCAATCTTGAGAAAGAAGAACAAAACTGGAGACATCACACTTAGTGATTTGAAACTATTTTACAAAACTATAGTAATCAAAACAGTATGGTATTGGCATAAAAATAGACACATAGATCAATGGAACAGGATAGAGAGCCCAGAAATAAACCCACACATATATGTTGAATTAATTTACGACAAAGGAAACAAGAATATACACTGGGGAATGGACCGTTTCTTCAATAAGTGACGTTGGGAAAACTGGACAGCCATACGCAAAAGCATGAAACTGGACCACTATCTTACACCATACAGAATAATTAACTCAAAATGGATTAAAGATTTGAATGTAAGACCTGAAACCACAAAACTCCTACAAGAAAAACACAGGGAGTAAGCTCCTCAACATTGGTCTTGACAATGATGTTTTGGATTTCACATCTAAAGCAAAAGCAACAAAAGCAAAAATAAACAAATGAGACTATATCAAACTAAAAAACTTCTGCACAGTAAAGGAAACCACCAACAAAATGATAAGGCAACCTGTGGAATGGGAGAAAATATTTGCAAATCATATACCTGATAAGGGATTAATATCCAAAATATGTAACAAATTCATACAACTCAATAGAAAACAAACAATCCAATTAAAGTAGGCAGAGGATCTGAACAGACATTTTTACAAAGAAGACATATAGATGGACAACAGGTATTGGAAAAGGTGCTCAACGTCACTAATCATCAGGGAAATGCAAATCAAAACCACAATGAATATCACCTCACACCTGTCAGAATGGCTATTATCAACAAGACGCGAAATAACAAGTGTTGTCAAGGACATAGAGAAAAGGGAACCCTTGTGCACTGTTGGTGGGAATGTAAATTGGTGCAGCCACTACTGAAAACAGTATGGAGGTTCCCCAAAAAGTTAAAAATAGAACTAGCATATGATTCACCAATTCCACTTCTGGGTATTTATTCAAAGAAAAGGTATATGCACTCCATGTTCGTTGCAGCATTATTTACAATAGCCAAGACATGGATAAAGAATATGTGAGATATATATATTATTTAGCCATAAAAAATAAGGAAATCCTGCCATTTGCAACAACATGTATAGACCTTGAGGGCATTATGCTAAGTGAAATAAGTCAGAAAAAGAAAGACAAATATTGTATGATCTCACTTAAATGTGGAATATTAAAAAAAAAAAAACCCTCATAAATACAGAGAACATACTGGTGGTTGCCAGAGGGAGAGTGTGGCAGCGTGGGCGAAATGGATAAAGGTAGTCCAAAGGTACAAACCTCCAGCTATAAGATAAATAAGTCCAAGTCCTGGGAATATAATGTACAGTGTGGTGACTATCGTTAACAATATTGTACTGTACATTTGAAAGTTGCTAAGATAGTAGATCTTAAAAGTTCTCATCCCAAGAATAAAATAATTAACTATGTGAGATGATGGATGTTAAGTAAAATTATTTTGTTAATCACTTTGCAATACATACATATATCAAGTCATTGCTGTTCGTCTAAAATTAATATATACGTCAATTCTCTTTCGATTTAAAAAAATGGTGTGTTCCAGAGAAAGAAAATGCTCTCCTAGATGCTAGCTTCCATTACATGAGGAGTACATTATTTTTTCCTGGAAGAGCAGATTCATCTGAGATTCATGCAGCTCTGTTCTTATCCCTTCATCTACTACTCTAGCTATCTGAGAAATTAGCTGAAGGGAATTTCATTTTTTCTTCCAGTCCACAAATATCATTGCAAGTATTAACAGTGAACACCCTCCCCCCGTCTGAGACCCACGCTGACAGGGCACAAAGAGCCCTTTCCTCTCATGTGACCGGCTGGTTTCTTGACCACATGTGACATGCGGAATAGAAAATTCAGTGGAGGTCTCCAAAGTGCTACTTTAATTCTTCCCATATTTTTTGCTTTGGGGAACTTACCAAGAGTTTTATGAGTTGAGCAGCCAACTGCATTGTTTATTTGCCCTGCAGTATCATTGCAGTCTAGCCAAATCCATCCAAAATCTCTTGAGGAAAAAAAAATGTTTGTCAAAATATAAAAAACAACTACCCAAAGTCGTTGGAGAGAAACCAAAAGCAAGCAGAAGTGTAGGAGAGTCCACTCTTGGAAGAAGGGAAACCCTCCAGAAGGATCGTGTTTGGAGTTTCAGTCCAGTCCGATTAACTATCTGCTAAAAGAAAAATTCAATGCTCTTCATAGGAACACATCATAATTCAGAGTCCCTACAATAAACCAATCACGATATCCAGAATAGGATCCAGAATTAGGCACCTGAAGAAACCCAAGAGTTTCAATGGAGACTGAACCAAGATGATCCAGATGTTGCAATGAGCAGACAAGGATTTTTAAGCTCTGCTCTAGGCCATAAAGGAAATCATACTTGTAATGAATGAACAACTAGGAAAGCTCATCAGAGAAACAGACATTTATTAAGAATCAAATGGGAATTGCAGGTCTAAAAAATAGTATGTCTAAAAATAAAAATGTATTAGATGAGCATAACAGGAGAGTGGAGATGATGAAAGAAAGATCCAGTGAACTTGAACATCAATCTATAGAAATTAACCAATCTGAAGAACAAAGAGTAAAACGATGGAAGAAAAAGAACAAAGCCTCAGTGACAAAATTAGAGGATCTAAAATACACGCAATTAGTGTAATTAGAGGACTAGAAGGAAAAGAGAGAGAGGCAATGGCCCAGAATGTTTGAAAAGATAATGGTCAGAAATTTCCTAAATTTGGTGAAAGATATAAATTTACATATTCAAGAAGCTCAAAAGAGTCCAAAGACTTTAAAGCAATAGTGTATAGAACATCTACATTCAAGTACTTAGCAGCACTTCTTTCTTGCTCTGTGTATCATTAGAACAGACAATTCTATGACTGTTGAGATGCCTTATTGCTTCCGATTTACTTGAGGTTATCATGGAAACCACTTCTCTCTCACGTTCTCATTCTGCTTGTTCTCATAGAGTGTGTCAGAACACTTTTTTCTTTTAGGGCTTAGCTGTTCTTCAGTTATTTTAATTTAACATATAAGAATTTTTTAACTCTAAACAATCATTTGAATTTGAAATATTGTTGAACTTAAAAACATGGCATGGATTTGTAAGCAAGGGAAGCACAAATTTTAGATGGTATCAAAGAAAGCTCATATTTTTTTGTTTTCTTTAGCTGTCAGTTTATCCCACAAGATAACAAATAGAATAAGCTCTGAAACTTCAGTGTCTTCTTCCTTCCGAGAGGGAGATCCTAACTTTGCAAGAGCTGAAGCTGAATTGATTAATTTTCTATGGGCTATTTCTCTACGCCCCTGACGCAACAAGAAGGAAGGATCCCCATTTTCTCAGCATTACTCCCTCGCTTTGCTGAGGGTGCACATCCTCTGACTCAGCATTGGAGGCCTGGGGCATGCCAAGGTCATCAAGAGATGGCAAAATTGCAAAGTCACCTAAGGTCTTTAGCCATCATTACTTGGAAGAGGCATGTCTAGCCACTGAACAAACAAAAACCAACGTACAGCTCTCCAGACATTTCTCCAGAACAAAGAAGCTAAGAGGCCTGCTGAAGAGCTTCATTCTCAGTAGCTTGATCTTTTCCAACAGACCAGGAATTAGCATTTCAACTTAGGAGACACATTTGTCTGGCCAACAACACAGACAAGTGAAGCGTGGCTCAGGATCTTGGGAATTAATCTCTGCTAAAAGGCCATCCTAAATCCTTGCTGCTAACATCGATCCCACTTTTGTAGGCTCCATACAGAGACTATGAAAACCAGTCTTTCCTTCTCTTGATAAGTATCTCTTTGTTATTATTATTATTGTCGTTATTTGGAGGAATTTTAAGAACGTGCTGTGTTTTGCAAAAACTTGCAACCTGCCGAATGCTGTGCCCAAGATGGGGGTTAGTCATCCGGCACTGTCAGTTTTTCTCATTGACTTTGGCAGAAAGGTCCCTTTCGGCAGGGAAGAATCAGCACATCGGCCGAGACATGTGATGCCTTCTCAGCGTCACTGCTGGTGCCAACTCGTAGTAAATTAGGCCCTAACTTATTAACAGTGATGAATCCATTAGAGTTGACAGGCGCCTGGCTGTGCTGCCTGGAATTAACTGTGAGTGGTCAGAAGTGCTGTCGGTGACCAAGCATGCAGTCAGATAATGAGTGGAGCTGCCACTTCTCGCTGGGCTTTTACAAAATGGAGAGTTTTAGGATGAGAGGGACAAAGACGCACAAACTGTTTGAGATTAAGGACCTGAGCTAAAATTGGAAATATTTATGGCTTGGCAGAAAATCTTAAATTGCTGTAAAAACAGGACATTAAAAAAAAAAGTTCTCCCCAGCTTGGCATCATTGGACTCCCCCTCCTTGTTTGACACACTTCTCCTTACTGGCACATAGCATTCAATAAGAAATGCCACCATCCCACCCCTGGGTTGGCAGCCTGCCCACCTGCTAGCTTATTGAAATTCCCACACAAATACCTGAAGGATTTTGAAGTGATTAATGTGTTTCAATCCATATACATTGCCTTAGACAATGCCTGCCACATTAACGGAGTCCAAATTTTCCCTGCGATGGGGCATGAACTGCTCTGTGCAGACGTTTACAAGTAGGCATTTGAGCAGAGGCTCCAAATGCTCTTCTGTTTGATAAACACAAAGCAGCTCAGAACCTGGCTGAGCCAGACACTGAGTTCTGTGATGCAATGTGGCATTTTGTGATTATCTTAAACCACATGACATGCTTTATGTACAGTGAATGGAATTTTTAAAAATAGCCTACTGCTTTGTAAAATCAAGTGAATCGCAAAAATCCCTCAGAGTGACATTACCTAATTGCAGCATCAAGAATTCTAAATATGCTCAAATGGTCTATTTTAAATCCTAGTATCACTCATTCTTGGTATATTCACAAATTTGAGATTATAGAATTTGTAACATAGGAGAGTAATTCATTGTAAATGATCCAAAACTGGAAACTTAATAATTTCTACATTGTAGGACTATGTGTAAACTTCCACTCTACTAGTCAGGTGTGGCATTTTATCCCAGTCCTTTCAGACACTGGAAATATCCAGAAAAGGAGGAAGTGAAGGGTAAAGTGACTTCTTTAAGATCTTATCATGGACTCAATACATTTCCAGACTTGAAAAAATATTGTTATTTGAAGGAGTTGGAAATGACCCAGATTAGAAAGGGCTATTTAAAATCAGGAAAGGTGTTTTTCAAAGCATTAAACAGCTAAGTGGCCATTGTTCTTCTGTTGAACTATAAATTCCAACGTACTACAAAGCTGAACTTTTTCACACCATAGATAGGGTGAGGGCTTTAAAACAAAAATTTGATCAGGTCTTGCCCACTGCTTAAATATACACTTTACTTTGTCACAAAACTAAGTTATCTCCTCTGCTAGGTGGTCTCATCATGCCCTGAATTCCCCCATCTGTATACACGGCACCCATCTGTTACTATGTGTTGAGTGCAAGTCTTCCATCCTGAGAGCTTCATTAGGGCAGGAACTATATCTATTTTGCTCACCACCATATTCCACCTTGTGATACCGAACCTGAAGTGAGTTCGCTCACCTATTGTGCAGCAAGCCAATCTCTGACGCCAGGTGTGGTGGAAGAAAGTAGGAATTTTATTTTTGCACAGTGCTGAGCAAGGAGAGAGGGCAGCTAACGCTGAAATCCCAAACTCCCTGAAAAGCTAAAAGAAAGGGTTTTTATTTGGGGTTTTAAGTAGGGGAGGGGGAGCATATGGCCTTGCTGGTCGGAGCTTTCCCACCAGCCTGTCTTTGGCCTTGAGACACTTGCAGAGAGGAGGGAGCCCATGACCTTGCTGGTCAGCAGCTTCCCCACCAGCCTGTATCTCTTTGTGGGGAGGAGATAATCCAGGTGCTTGTCCTTGGCGGTGTCTGTCTCCAGGGAGGATAGTGGATTCTGGAGCCAGGAAGCCAGAGAGTAAGCAGGGAATGAGTGTTTTGGTTTTAGCCCCATATATGCTGGGTTTAATGTGGGGAAACTGATATCAGAGTTGGTATCACTTGTCCTGTATATATTTGTTGAAAGAATGAATGACATCTCTTAAAGACAGAACGTCAACCAAAGGCTTTTCTTTAACCCAATTGCTTTAATAAACTTTGTTTATATTAATAAACATTTATAGTTGATGCTTCAATTTGGACTGGTGAACCATGAAGATTGTGAGTGAGCTTTATTTCCATCTTCTAATTTAATTTCTTATTTTCCTACCCTAACTCAAGCCTGCTCCTGGCTTCTAATAGGAACAAAATCTTTATAGGACTGATAAGGATCAAATTGGGTTTTGATGTATAATATAGTTAACCTAGGTGCTAAAATTTGAAAT
Source organism: Equus caballus (assembly GCF_041296265.1). Taxonomy (NCBI): domain Eukaryota; kingdom Metazoa; phylum Chordata; class Mammalia; order Perissodactyla; family Equidae; genus Equus; species Equus caballus. Next base: position 3,193,697 of record NC_091703.1, read on the forward strand.
TAAAACTAACTATGCAGTCTATGCATATGAATTGTGCTAAGCTTAGAGTTTCTGACCATTTATATTGAATTACTTTTCCTTCTTGACAAATTCCTGTAACTGACTATTGGCATAGTATAAAAAGGAGCCAAAGAATGCCACTGTGTACTGGCCCTAGGTTGTTTCTTCACTGCAGGCTGAGATCCATTAGCACCAAAGCCTGTGGGCACAAAACTCAAATTTTTACACATCCAATTAATTTAAAAATAGCCGAACAAGTAGATGTTTGGCCATTTAGAGTCTGTCTTCTTGGCATGAAGCATTGTGAAGCATCACCTGACAGCTGTTATCCATTGATAAGATAAGGTCTTGTAGTTACAAGGCCCCAACTCACCACTGCCTGTAGGAGTTCTGTGATCTAGAAACTCCTGCCATGCTCTGAGTGACACCACTTTGACACGTCAACCTCCTGTCTGATACCCGGAAGTTCCCTTGCTTTCTTCCCTTTCTGGATGGTGATCTCCTCACTGTGAGCCTCCAGATGGTCTTGTGCTGTGAGAGACTTCCCCTTCATGCAGCCCTGTCCATGCACTGCCCGATAAAGCTCTTTGTGTGTTACCGCCGCCCACAGTCATACTGTTTTCCTTGATCAACCTCAAATCCCTTGAACCCATATACAAATATAGTTAGAAAGAGGTTGACCCCTGAGAACATGGTGGCAGAAATTCATACCCAGGAAACTTCTTCACTATAAGCACTCCATTAGTCATGAAAAGAACGTGTTTCACCACAACTGCAAAGCCAGAACTCTTAAGCTAGAAGGACTCACAGATATATTTTCAAAGGTCTATAACTATCACCCTTCCCCACAAAATTATACATCAAGTGCTGTGTGTATATAGGTCCTTTAGGGGAGAAGGTCGCCAGCCTTCATTTGCGTCTTCAAGAGATTAAGAAATCCTAAAAGTTAAGAACCACTACTTTGCAATCTCCAGTAGGCTACATTCTCTCTTTCATTTTACAGGAGTACATCGTGTCACACTCTGGGCTGAACTTGGCTCAGCTAGATGAGGCACAGAGTGGGAGGGAAAGACAAAGACAAGACAGCAAATTTACAAACCAGAATCCCTACCACTCTCATTGCAGGTATGAAATGACAGTTGAGTCTTACAAACACAACTTGATACTCAAGGATATAGCTACTATAAATAGATGGCACAGACAGTTAGGTGGGTTTGAGGAAGAACAGTCAAGTGTTCCAACAGGTGAGGTGATAACAGAAGCCGTCAGCATGTTTGAGTAGAGCCTTCCCTCTAAATTCAGATCAGGGTTCGCTGAAAGAATTGGGAGTTGTTGTCAACCAAGGGATTCTAACAATGCAGAATGGCTGCAAAGGCAAGAACCAAGCTGGGCTGGAAAAACATAGCTTTACATCAGAAGTCCACCAGGAGGGAAGAACAGATGTGCAAAAGAAAGAAAGAGAGACAGGACAGAGAGACAGAGAAAGAAAGGGAAGGAGACAGACAGACAACTGTGGTTTCAGGATACTGGACATCAGACAGTAAAGGACAAAGATTGCTGAAAGATGGGAAATAAACAAGATGAGATTTACAATTGCCTCTGCTTACTACCTCGAGAGAACCCAGACAGAGCCCAGAAGATTCCCTGAGTTGAGGAGACAGATCTTAAGGTTCAGGGATAACAAAGCAACTAGGGTTCATAGAATGGGGTACCCAAGGGAAGAAAGCTACAGAGACAGAACTCTGGGGCTCTTCAGAGGCCCCCTCTTGAGTATTCAGCAGACTACTGATAAGCATGTGTGTGTGAGGAAACCAAGTGAGCCTGAAGAAGAAGTTTCTGAAAGGATTAAGGATGGTCCATGGTGCTCACACAGGGCTGATAATAGTGCCCATTCCCACCAGCCAGGTTGGAAAAAACCGTAATTAATGAATATTCATTAGATTACTCAAAAAGTTCTTGCCTCAGTAATGAGAAATAATTAGTCCTAGATGAACCACTTCTCTGGACTCACCTAAAAAATTATAAAAGCAATACCTAAAAGAATAAAACTGTTTCTAAGTAATTTAATTGCCTCCCAGAACAAAGATCACAAATACTCATAAGAATACAGAAATATCCAGCACCTAACAAAGTAAAATTTCCCACAAAGAATACCAAGCACATAAAAAACAGGGAAACATGACTTATAGTAAAGAGAACAATCAATTGATTAAACCCAACCCAGAATTGGCAAATATTAGACTTAGCAGACAAGGACATTAAAACAGTTGTTATAATTGTATTCCATATACAATTCAATATACAGTTCAAAGATTAAGCAGACAAGTGAAAGATTTTTTAAAAACTCAAATTGAACTTCTACACATGAAAACTAAAATATATGAGGTACAAAATACACTGGGTGGAATTAATAGCACATTAGACACGGCAGAATAAAAGATTAGCATACTCGAAGACATACCAATATAAACTGCCCAAAATGATACACAGACAGAAAAGAAAATACAAAAAAAAATTGGAAAAGAGCATCTCTGGGCTTTGGGACCACTTCAAATGGCCTAATATTTGCATACTTGGAGTCTTTAGAGACAAAATATTTGAGGAATGATGGTCAAAATGTTTCCAAATTTTATGAAAGCTGTAAATCCACAGATGTAACAAGCTCTGTGAATCCCAATCACAAGAAACATAAATAAAGCCACACAAAGGCATATTGTAATCAAATTACTCCAACCAGTGCTAAGGAGGAAATCTGAAAAGTGGCCAAAGAAAAGGACACTTTACACAGCTGGACAAAGATAAGGATGATGTCAGAATTCTCATTGGAAACAATGCAAATGAGAAGACAGTGGAGGAATCTCTTTAAAATACGGAAAGAAAACAACTGCTAACATGGAATTCTATACCCAGCAAAAAAAAAAAAATCTTTCAGAAATGAAGGCAAAATAAAGATATTTTCAGACATAATAAAGATAAAAGAATTCATCACCAGACTATTTGCACTTCAAGAAATGTTCAAGTTCTTCAAACAGAAGGAAAATACTACTATCGACATACATATATATATTGGCATATCAAAATATAGATCTACCGAAGAAATAGACAGCACTGGGGACAGTAATGATATGGACAAAAATATAAGATGGTTTTTATATTGTTTAAATTTTTATAAGAGATGATTGGTTGCCAGGGGATGAGGGGAGGGAAGGATGAATGGGCAGAGCACTGAGGATTTTCAGGGCAGTGAAAGTGCTCTGTGTGGTACTATAATGAAGGATAAATGTCATGTATTTGTCAAAAACCGTAACACATACAAGACTAAGAGTGAACCCTAATGTAATCTGTGGACTTAGGGTGGTAAGGATGTGTCAATGTAGGTCCATCAATTATAACAAAAGTACCACCCTGATAGGAGATAGTGATAATGGGGGAGGCTATGCATATGTGGGGGCAGGACGTTATATAGGAAATCTCTGTACCTTCTGCTCAATTTTGCTGTGAACCTGAAACTGCTCTAAAAAATAGTCTATAAAAAAGTGGCCATTTAAGCAAATTAATGCCAATGTATTTTAGATTTATAATACATGCATAAGTTAAACGTATGACAACAATATAACAAAGGTCAGGAGGGAAGAAATGGAAACAAACTATTGCTATGTTCTTAATTCTTATACTCTACATAAAGTGATATAATACCACTTGAAGGTAAACGGTGAGAAGTGAAGATGTGTATTATAAATTCTAAAGCAGCCACTAAAATCACAAAACAAAGACAGCTAAAAAACCAACCATAAAGACAAAATGGGATCATAAGTAACTGTCCAAAAAGAGACAGAAAAAGAAGAAAAGTGAACAGGATCAGTGGAAAAACAACAGCAAGATGATAGACTTCAACTAGCCAAATTAATCACACTAAAAGATAGTCCTCTAGACACTCCAGCAGAGATTGTAGATTGGATCAAAGAACAAGCCTAGGCTGTATGCTGCCTACAAGAAGCGCACTTTAAATAAAAACACAAATGGGTTAAAAGTAAAAGGATAGAAAAAGATGCACCATGCTAACACTAGTCAAAAAAATCTTCAGTGACTATTTTAACATCAGACAAAGGTAGATTTCAAAGCAAAGGATATTTCCGGGTACAGTTATGGTCATTGTGCAATGATAAAGGGGTCAGTCAATCAGGAGGACATAGCGATTCTGAAGATGTGTTCCCTTAATAACAGAGTTTCAAAATACATGGAGCAAAAGATGCTAGAACTGCAATGAAAAACAGGTAAATTCACAATTATAGTTAGAGATTCCAAAAACCTCTTCTCTATAACTGGTAAAACAAATACACAGGAAATCAACAAAAATATAAAAGACTTGAAAAACACTATCAGCCAACCTGATCTAAGCGACATTGCCAGAACATTCCACCCGGCAATAGCAATATACACATTTTTGTCAAGTACACATAGAGCATTTGCCAAGATAGGCCGTATTCTGGGCCACAAAGCAGATATTAATCAATTTAAAAGCATTCAGGTTGGACAAATTATGCTGTCTGATCCCAATGGAATTAAATTAGAAATCACTAACAGAAAGATATCCGGAAAATCCACAAATATTTAGAAACTACATAATGTGTGGGTCAAAGAAGAAATTTAAAGAGAAATTAGAAAGTCTGTTGACTCCTGATAAGTGTTGGAAAAAAATCAATGGATGTTCATTATACCTTTGATGGTGTGAAATGATTTGATTTGCGTTTTTAAAAGACACTCTAGATATGTCATGGGTGTCATTAGCAAGGGCAGTTTTAGGCTTGACTGTAAAGGGAAGGGATTTATGGTCATAGCTGGGGGAAATATAGTATCTTGAAAAAGTTTTTGTTTATATGAAATAATGCACATGAAGTTTGTACCACTTTCACTGAAAATTATCTCCCGTTCCTGAAATTTCAAACATCTCACACCCTCCCCACCATTGTCTCTCCTTTTAAATTCACTTGCTCAAGTGTGCCCTGGCAGTAATTCTTTGTCTGAATCCACACTTCAGTCTGATGACACTACCACTTTTTTACTATCCATTAGCCCCCTCCTAGCCTTCCTTCCATCCCTGTCTAACCAGACGTTGTGATTGTCATTACAATCAACCTTTCAAAATACTATACTGTACAGTCCTTCATCCCTCTCTCAAAACCCAGCTCTGTACAAAGCCTAGTGCTTGACTTCTTCTAGCTTCTACCAGACAGATGAACGTTGCTAAAGAAAACTCACAACAGAGCTAAGTGGTTTCACATTAAATCTATGAACTATAACCTGAATTGACCCTTTAGACTGTGCAGCGGTCCTACTATGTGCCTCAAGAAGGCTTTTCACCTAATTATTCTTTCTGCTCTAGTCTTGCCCCACAACCCATTCTCCACTAAAGTGACCTTAAAATAGTAACAGAGTCAAGTTACTCTACCATTAAAACACATCAATAGCTTCCAAATGCACTTAGAATAAAATCTACATTCTTTCTTTGGGCCTTTGGGGCCATCCTATTGTGGACTTGACTCCCTCCAGCTTGGTTCTTTGCCATTCTCCCTTGGTTCATTATGCTCAGGCTGCACTTCGGTCAAGCCTCTGGTGGTGATGTGGCATTCTCTGATGTTCCCATCCTACATCTTGTTAACAGTCTGTTAGCATTCCCTTCTTCTGGGAAATTGTCCTTCCCTGACTGTCCCTGTTTTATTGATCTTTGTTTTCTCTGAATTTCCATTCTCTTTAGAGTCTATTCCACATCATGACAAGCTTTGATTACTACTTATGTTGCTATTTTATGGTTTTTTTCACACCTGGACTCTAACTTTGCAGGAAAAAGACCTGTGTAGATTCCTATCTATAGTTGTGGCCACAAAATAGGCACTCAAATATTTGTCTTATTAACTGCTAGGAGGCAGATGCGGGAGCTAGCCTTCTCCTGTGACGGTGGTGGGGAGGCGCTCTATCATGATGACTGCAGACTGCAGTGAGACTGCCTAAGCTCAAGGTGCAGCTCTCCCGTTTTCTGGCTATGGACCTAGAGCAAGTTATTTAACCTCTCTCCGCATCAGTTTCCTCACCTGCAAAATGGAAACATAATAGTACTGGCCTAATAAAATTGTAGTGAGGATTAGATGAGATAATATGAAAAGAATGTATCATAGTGCCCAGCATGTAGTAAGTATTCTATAAACATTATCTACACTCTGTAGTCTATACTCATTTTATGAGGATTTCTAAACTGTCTACTGGAAAACATTCAAATGACAAATGAGATACAAGGGAATTAACATTTGTTGAGCACGTAATCTGTGTCAGATATTATGCTGGACACTTTCCATATTTAAGTAGGTAAAAAAAGGTACACTAAACAAAATTACAGTGAAACACAACAAATCAGAATTTTGGGGAAGCTGCCCAAGCAGAACTTATGGGAAATTTTCTAGTATTAAACACTTACATTAGAAAAGAAGAAATGTTTCAAATCAATTACCTCAGCTTTCACCTTAAGAAAGTAGAAAATGAAAAGCAAATGGAAGACAAATCAAGCAGAAAGAAGGAGATAATCAAAAGTGAAAATTCAATGCAATAGAAACAGAAAACCAGTACATAAAATCAAGGAAACAAAGAGCTTGTTTGAGAAGATCAATAAAATTGATAAACCTCTAGCCAGACATATCAGGAAAAAAGAAAGTAAAAACAAAAACCAATACCAGGAATGAAGGCAGTGACATCACACCAGATTTTACAGATACTAAAAGAATTGTAAGGGAATATTATGAACAACCTTATGCCTATAAACTTGACAACTTTGATAAAATGGATTAATTTCTTGAAAAGAGACAATCCATCAAACTCACTTAAGAAGAAAAAGATAACCTAGACAGCCCTATATCTATTAAAGAAATTTTAATTTATAGTTAAAAACCTTCCCACAAAGAAACCTCCAGGCCCAGATGGGTTCAGAGAATGTATCAGAGAGCCTAGCAAACATTCTAGCAAACATTCAAGGAAGAAATATTACCAATTCTATAAAAACTCTTCCAAGAAAAACTGAAAAAGAGGAAATACATCCTTACTCATTCTTTGAGGCTAGCGTTATCCTGATACAAAGACTAGGCAAAAACATTATAACAAAAGAAAAAAACCAGATTGACATCTCTCATGAACATAGATGCAAATATTCTAAACAAAATTTCTGCAAATCAAATCGAATATATGTATTTTTTTATATATATATTTACATGTACATACATACATAAATATACATACATCATGACTAAGTGAGGATGAACTCAGGAATGCAAGGTTGGTTTAACATTCAAAAATCAATCAATATTATTTACTACATTAATAAAGTAAAAAAAGAAAAGCCATCCGATGATCTCAATAGACCCAGAAGAAATATTTTACAAAATCCAGCTTCACAGAAAACTGGGAATACAGGGGAAATTTCCTCGGTCTGATAAAGGGTGCCTAATGGTGAAATGCTGAAGATCAGGAACAAGACAAGGGTGAGGGCTTCCACCACTTCTACTCACCACTATACCGGAGGTCCTGGTCAGTTCACTCATGCAAGGAAAAGAAATCAAATGCATCCAGATTGGAAAGGAAGATCTAAAACTGTCATATCTGCAGACAACATAATCACCTATGTGGAAAATCTAATGAACTCTAAGTAAAAAAGATAGTAGAATGAATAAACAAGGATATCAAGGGTGCAGAGTACGAGATCAATATTAAAAAATCAAATGCATTTCTAGATACTAGCAGTGAGGGAGAAATTGCAGGTTTTAATTAAAACACAGCATCACTTACAATGGCATCAAACTTATGACTAAATCTGACACAAGTTGTGTAAGACCAATAATACAGTGCTGAGAAAAATTAAAGTCCTATATTAGAGGAGAGAAACACCTTGTTCATGAGTTGGAAGACTCTATGCTGTTAAGATGTCAATTCTCCTCAAATTGATCTGTAGAATCAAAGCAATCCTAATCAAAATCCCAGCAGGCTTTTGGACAACCCTGTGTTAAAGCCTTTCTTCACAAAGCAGTTCCATCCAGCTTTGCCAGGTCTAAGAAGGAACTCGAAATCAAAGAAGCCTAATCAGGGACATATGGTGCACCTGAATCCTCTCTTTGGTCATTCTTTCTTCTTTTATATGTCACTGAAGGGTCCTTATTTTTGCATTTTGACTTTGATGGCTCTATCTGGTGGGGGGAGGAGAAAGAAAATTTATTTGTTACAGGAAGATTAACTTCTGTAAGGGAGGGAAGAAGTAAAAGCCAAAACTGAGACTAGCCAGATAGGGGAGAACTTGGTCAATGAGGGGTAACCCAGTGCCAATCAAAGGTCTGCTGAAGGACCCTGATAAGTTGATAACCATCTTTGGAAAGCTTGGGAGCCTGGAAGGCAGGCTGGTGTGATGTGCAGGGCACGGGTGTCTGAGGTGGGAGCCTGGGCTCCCATCCTGTCCTGGACAGCAGCTGCTGTCTGCAGCTGAGAAAGCCTTTCACCTTCCGGCTTCCTCAGAGCAAAAAGAAGGGGGATGTTAGACCAGGGCTTTCCCAGCTTTGTCCATCAACACCCTGGCCTCCAAACTTTTCATATTGTGTTACCCCTCCTCCAGGAATTCTTTGAATATCTATACTCAGAAGATGTATATTTACATAGAAATTACATTACCGTATATGTTCAACTATATCAATATGTTATATAAATTGCAAAAAGTTGCAGAAACGACTTCTTTAAAGATGAAATGAAAACAAATAGACATTCTTACATTTTCTTCCCACGTGCCGACTGAAGGCTTTGGAGCCCAGGTTCAAGGCTGAGCCTCATACCCCACCATCACCGGAGTGGACGGTGCTCCGGAGCCCTGCCCGCCTCAACTGGATCAGCTTCACTTTATCTGTCCTACAGCTCAGAGCTCCACCGACTACAGACATTTTGAACACCATTAAACTAGACGTTCTCTAAGGTTCTTTTTTTCCTTCAAGAACCTATTTCCTCATTACATTTCCCACCAGACAGACAAAATAGTCCGGAGTCCTCCTAGGTACTATGTACTATGCACTACTAGCACAAATAGTTCCTGTCCGAAGAAACGTATCAAACTTTTGTTTTGTTTTGCTTTGTTTTTCAACGTGACCAACCTCAGCTGTCACACTACCCTGCAAAGTGAAGTAATAAGAGGAACCGGGCAGATGATGGGGACAAAGATCAAAGAGAATTTTTTTTTAACAGCTAAACATAGTAGAGTAAGTGAAGCCCACTGTATAAACTATTTTTCTTATCAAAATTATCCTGAGGAAAACACCCAGAGGGAGAAAAAATTCCCAAATTAGATACAATCCTTAATGAATCTTCCAGTAAACAGCTCCCAGTGGCAAAAGTGGCCATGAAATGGGTAGTCACTGCTGAGCGTCATCCCAGTGCTGCTGTGGTTCAAATCCCGATTTCTAAGATGAAGAACACGGCATGCGTCTCCTGGATGACAGGGCCATGCAGCGGCTCTCCCAGGCACTGTAGCCCTGTCTACATTTCTGGCCAGGCCCTGGAGAAGGCAGGCAGCCACCGAGGGCCAGACAGGCCATGTGACTTTGGGGGGCTTTTGTCCCAAGTTCCCAAAGGAAATTCAAGAGGGCACCAAAACAAAACTCCTATTTCCTTTACCACATTTTAGCCCTTGAAGTGGTTCTCTGGGACTCAGTTCACACTCAAGGGCAATCTGGGAGAAAGGAGTGCTTTTCTCTTAAAATCAGGGTCGGTGACCTCTTCAGGTGGAGCAAATAGCCTCCATGCCAACTCCTAAAAGTGTTTTCAGGACTCTGCCATTCCATCCTCTTCACCAGGAAGCCGGAGATTTCCAGCCCCTGTTGGAGCCATCCTAATGTTTTCTTCCTGCCCACCGGGGTCAGGAGAGTTCATGTGAGTGATGACGTGGAGATGGTGTGCGTAAACTCAGAGTATAATTACCCTTACATATTGGGTTGCAGCCCCGACATGCTTTCCCCATAATTAAAAGCACTGTAAAGATAACTAATGCTTTTTGTTGTTTTGCTCCACGTCTCAGGCCATCTCTGAGAGCTTGACCAACGCTACTGACTAGCAGTTCAATTCCCTTCAAACTAAGAAGCCCCAGACTTCGTGGAGCAGTCCACAGATGAAGTGCAAGCGGCTGCTGAAGCCAGAGTCCCATCCTCTGCGCCAGGCATCCCTCTCCCCACATGGGAGGGGAAGGCTTAAATGCCGGCAGCTATGGCGCAAAAGTGTTCCCCCCCCAACCCAGCCCACCATGTTTGGAAATGAACTCACCAGACACCGGGAGGCAGTGGCCAAAATAGATGAGACCTACAGACCAGGCAGGAGCTAGGTATCTCTTCCCAAAGGTGGAAGAACACGGGTGAGTCTACATGTTAGTATAACTCCTCTCCACCATCAGCAAGTGGGGCAGGCATAGGATCCAGCAAATGTTCATCCCACCATCGCGCCCCGTGCGTGCACTTGCCCCTCCACACACACACAGAGGGAGAGATGCGGGGTGCCCCAGCCATCTCCTCTCCTCTGCACAGCCCTCTTCATCTCCAAAGTGATTCTCCTCTCCCCACATCCCACAAGCCAGTCCAGGTCCTCTCCATTGAGTAAACACCCATCTCTCCTGCTTAGAAAAGAGTGGTGGTGTGGTTTTGTTGGTGGTGAAGTTGCACTCAGGAGCAGAAAGCAGAATGGGGCCCCGGGTGGAGATGTTGTCCTCTAACTTCACAGAGCTCATGCATTTCCAGGCCCCACAGTCCCCTAGATGGCCCCTAGCACCCACAGTTGTCTGGGCCCTGCAGGGGCTGCTGGCTGGCCCTAAGGAGGAGCCACCCAAGGCCACTCATGACAAGGCATTTCTCCTCCCTATTGGGGCTTGGCAGCCTTGCAATGTGTGGCCACTCTCCTCTCTGGGATCACAGTTCCTGGATCCCCAGCCTGCATATCTGGATGGTTTGAGAGGAGGAGTGAGATTACAAATGGTCACATTGCCATCTTGCCCTTCACCTGGAGCTCTGTCATACCACCAAACTGGTCACAACTGGGCTCCTACCTCCTGAAGACCCACTCCCCGAGCATGGCCCCCCAGGGCCTGCACAGCTCTGTCCTGACTCGCAGGAAAGGCGTTGAGTTCCTTGGGCTGTCCGCATCATTACCCACATTTTTATTACAGATGAGTAACACAAAGGGAGGCTGTCAGTGCTGGCTGAGTGACTAGGTGAGACCTGTGTGTGGAATTGCTCTGTGAAGAAATATTCCCCAAATGCACTAACAGCCTAAGGCTGCCACGGCAGCGTGGCCATGTTGTAAGCTCCCATAGGGCGGGGCCCAGGTCCACCTCATCAGCGTGCACCCCACACTTACCTCTTACAATTGTAAGGGCGCAGGGAACACTTTTTGAGTTAATGAGCAAAGCAGCCTCTGCAGGCCCATGGAGCTTTATCCGAGCTGTGTCCTCAAAGCTCTTGTTACAGTGTTCCATGGAAGTGTTCAAGGTGTTGAACACAGTTCCAGAAGACGGGTCGCAGTTCCACTGCTACCCTGAGAGTTGCAGTGCAGCTTCAGAGTAGCAAGATTCTCTCCTTGGACTCATATGTTGACACATTTTATTTAAGAGGTTTCTATCTGGAAGTTCTGTAATTAATGGCACAGAAAATGGCAAGTGAATTCTAAAAATGACCCCAAAGGCAGCATGTGAGTGTAGCAAATTTAGTGTCTTGTCTGTTACTTTATTTGAGGGAACCAATGATGCAACCCATCTCTAAACGTTTACCCCCTGTTTTTGTCCCTGCTGATTCTATGAAGCCCACATTGCGGCGATATTTGGTAGGACAATAGATTAGTATGCAGCAAAGCCTGAAAAACTAGGGGAAAAAATGACAACAGATGTAAAGAATGGAGTGAGCCCACCAGGCCCCGGGGTATCTCCTGATGATTGCTTTGACCCGCCTCCAAAGCTTTCCTGATTAATACAGGCAACGAAATGACAGTCATCCACATTGGAAATACCCGTACTTTGAAACTCTAAATAAAATTGTAAAACCTAATTAAAACTTTTTAAAGTCTAGTTTTTATCATAACATTTATGCATAGAATCTGTAACTAAATGACCTTCGAATCCCTCCTCTGGCTGGTCCCTTTCTTCCCTTTCTCCTGGTCTGTTTCTCATTCTTGTGATGGGAGATGCTTCACCTGGAGCAGCACTGCTGGCTGGCGAGTGGAAAAGCAGCTGTCTCCACGCTCGGAACCAGGAGGCTAGGAAGGCGGCTTCTCGTAATTCAGGGCATATAATGAGAATTATTTTTGGTGGTATAATAATTAGTAACTTTATGATCACACATTTAACAGGTTTATCTGTGAACAGCAAATACCCGGGGCAAATGTTTATTGAATGTCTATGATGTACAGCTGAATACTTTGTTGCATTTTGCCTTCAAGGTAAGACTGTAGTTAATTACATACAGCAGGATTCCACAAACATTTTTGGTAAAGCGCCAGACAGTAAATATTTGGGGCTTTGTGGGCCACAAGGTCATGGTAGCAACTACTCGACTCTACCTGTGTAGCCCTAAAGCAGCCATAAAAACTCATTGACAGAAAAAGGCGGTGGGCCAGATTTGGCCACGATCTGCAGACACATCACTCCTGCAGCAACTTTAGCTATTGAACTAAGAATCCGGACATAAGAGGAGACACAAAAATCAACAGCCTCTAAGCAGCCAACAGAGATGTCAACAGGTTTGTGGATGGAAACTTCCCCACTTTATACAAGGAAGAGCTGCTCAGGTCCATGGTCCCAACTGATTCACTCACAGTTCTTCCAAATGTTCTTACAAGCCGCATGTACTTATTTTGCCTGTTTTTGTCAAGTTTTATTGGCCCACAACCGTGTCCTTTGTTTGCACATCATCTACAACTGCCTTCCTGCTGCCACGGCAAAGCTGGGTAGTAGTCCCCTGCATGGGGAACAGAGACCCTATGGTTTGCAAAGCCTGAAATACTCGCTATTTGGCTCTTTAGAGAAAAAGTTTGCCAACCCCTGCCTCAGATTTTCATTTTAAGGACCAGACTTTGGGAAATCATGACTTAGAACGTAATTGTTGGACGTGTCTCTCCCTCAATGTTATTTAATAAAGGCCTCACTGTCTACATATGTTTATAAATATAAAAGTCCCAGGAGGAAAACAAACACGGGTCCAATAATGAAAAATGAAGTCAGTTAAGACAGCTCAAGTAGGTTCTCATAATGGTTACATCTTGTACAAAGATTTGCTTGGCAGATTGACTCCAACACTCCTAAAATACCTATTCCAGCTTTATCACTAATTAGGGCAATTATTATATTTGCTTTGGTAATAGCTGCTCTTTATCTTCCCTCAAGTCAATTAAATGTATATGCAAATCTTCTTTAAATGCCATGATATTTCCATCCTTTGACCTTTTAAAATGTATCAGGTAGCTTTTTTAAGGGGAGGCTCTTTGGAAGAAGTGAGAAAAGGCAAAGACATCTTGAAGGCCCACCAAAACGAGATAATGATTAGATAATGATTCATGAAGTTAGCCTCAGGCTATTTACTGAAAATATTAGTTGAATGGTGAAATAAAATACATACAAGTATTATTTGGAGTTTGGTGCAATAATAGAAAAGCAAATCCACGCAGCTCTGAGGCTGAGAAAATTCAACAGAGGAGATGCCACAGTGGCTAACACTCAACCTAAACTTGCGCGTTCTGCCTCCCTCAGTGCTCCTCAAGGCTCTCAGTGATAAAAGAAGTGAAAAGTGGCAAATTCCCTCTAACGGTGGGAATGGATAACTGCCAAAAAAATCTTGAAGGAGCTTGACTTTGGAAACCATGAACACCAGTGTGGTCCCTTTTCTGCACTGGATTCCTTCTCATCTTCACTCCCCTCTGTCCTCCTCCTCTCTTCCTTTACCTCTCTTACTCTCTTTTCTGTTTTCCTGTCTCTTCTCTTACTTGCCAAACCTCTCCGTGCCTATCGGTCCTCCCTTATCTTGGTAGAGCAGAGAGTTCAGCAGGGTGGCTCTCAAGCCAGGAGTGGGATGGGAGTGGAATGTCTGCTTTCCCTTCCCTGAAATCACAGAGCAGGCTGCCACCATGTTCATCTAGCTCCATCCAGGAGCGGGTGTTCTCTGGTACCTAAAACTTGTCCTTTCAGGCAACAAAACATGTCCTGCTTTAACATTTTAGTGTTGACTGACTGGTGGGTATTCAACTATATTTACTGTATCCTTTTTAATCACCGTTGTCTGTATTGTCATCGAAAGTCCTTTGTCCTTTCCTTCGAGGAGCTTACAATCTAATTGAAGAGACAAAAGTAGGGTAAACATTTTAGAAAACAGTATTGTGGAAACACTAAGGGCTGGAGTGAACTGAATAATGTGAGCAGCATTCTACATCCCTTCGGTGGCCAGCGTGAGGTCAGCTTCTCCCATCGAGCCTCTAGCTTTTGTCGAGTGAAAATCCTCACGTGAGGGTTGACAGCTCAGAGTCCATGTACATCAGCATGACCATAAGCCCCTCTGAATGTACGCATGTTTGTGTTTGTGAGAGAAGGGTTCTGAAAGGAGAGTCGATAGTTTTCGTTACGTTTCCGTAAGTGCCATGTTCACCCACTACACACACATACACATGCACACATGCACACACATGCAAATTAGAAATCTGCTATAAAACTTTAGTAAGGTTTGAGTAAGGAAGACAAGATGACAGGTTAGAGAAAGGAGGCTGGGAGAGTGGGCCTGGAAAAGAAGGACTGTTACCTGGGTGTGAGAAGCACTGAGGAGGCCTGTTGGCCTCGGTGGAGGGGCCTTTAAGGGAGTAGAGGAAAGTAAGCCCAGGAAGGCAAGATTCTAGGAGCCCAGGAAGCCTACAGGGGCCAAATGTGGTGCAAGAGGGAAAAGACTCAGTGAGGGTCCGTGTGTAGGACTCAGGGGGCGAGAAGAACACTGAGCTCCCCGCAGGAAGCCTCGCCATCAGGTAAGGCTCGGAGAATGTCTGCTGTCATGGCCAAACAGGAAATAGGAGCTGAACTTCACACTGTGTCAAAAGATACGTAAAATTAATTTTTAATAAGAAGACCAAAATGTTCATTTGATCAAATGTGTTCAAAGATAGTTTTTGCTTAGGCTCTGTTGAAACCAAAATTTATCATCATGACAGGAAGCTTTATTTTTAACTGAACATGATACAGTCATGTGGGCATTCAAACAAGTTTAAAAACAGCGTATGCCTGTTGTGTCTTATTTCCAAATCATTCCTTGAACATCTTCCAAACATGTAGTTCTAGCGTCAATGTCCTTAACTGCTATGAAGAAAAAACAGTTATACTTGAAAGATGAGGTTGACAGCTCCATGGCGTCCAGGTTCAAGACAGTTCAGCATCAAGGCAAAATGATTTAAGACATAGTTGGGCACTTGAGTTATTAAAAAAAAGTCCCAAGTGAACTCCTGATAGATGTTTAAACCCCTACAGTCATCAGCAGCTATGGAAGTGATGATAATTTTAATATCAGAAACTTCTACAGCTGTAGAATCATTTTTTTCTTTTGAATTAATTTAGGTGATCTTGGAGAAAATCATTGAAAAGTTGGAAAAATAGGTAAACTCGTCTCTCTTTTTTGGCTCAAAGATAAGAAAAAGGTAAAAGGGGAAGGCGAAGATTCCGTTAACTGCATCATTCATCATCACACATTTCTGTGTTGACCTGGAAGAAAGCCCATTTGAGTTTTATTTTCAAGGATCATATGTAACATTTAGAAATATGAATCAGATTAAAAATCCATATGCTGTTTTTATAAAAATAAACATAGGGAAAATGTACAGAAGATGTAAGGCTGCTATTTTTAGTTAAGCAAAATAAATGTGTATTATTTACTTGTGACAGTGGCTGTTCTCCTAAATACAGTGTGTAAAAATATTCTCTCCAAATCCATGATTAATATGTTTAATTAGAAAACATTTCACCTTGTAATGACTTGACAAGTATCTACCTTAATTAGGAACCATACATACATAAACCAAATTAATATCTTGCTTCCTCATTTAACTTCAAAATTAATCTGAGAAAAGTAATTACATAAGCACTATTTTAAAATGGATCGTGCACCTTCATTCTTCTTTTTCTCCTCCTCCCCTTCCTCTTCCTCCTTCACTTCCTCCCCTCCTCCTTTTCCTCCTTTTTTTCTTCCTCCTCCTCCTCTTCCTCCTTCTTCCTAAATGAAAATTGATTTAACCGAATCAAAAGGTTTTGTCAAATCTGCCTAAGATTAATCGTAAGTAAAACTTAGACTAGTTTGTAAACCTTGTCAATAAACTACTTAGAGAAATTTACACACTGGCTCCTGGGAAAGCCTGATGGGTGCCATAACCGTTTGTCTCAGAAGTTTCTCATGCTTGGAGGCAAAGTTCTGACCTAGATAAACCTAGGAGTGCCCGGAGCTCCATGGCTCTGTGACTCTGTAAGCCAGAAAGACTGTCCTCAGACCTTTGAGACAACCATGTTAAAGTGTGGACTCCAGAAAATGTTCACTTTGCCACTGAAACACAAAATGAAGTTCTGTTAATCATTAGACTACACACAAAATTCAGCAATTTAAACCTTTTTCCAAAGACCAATTCTTCGACTCAAGAAGTAAAATGGAAAGAAAACATCTGGGTTAATTTCAAGCTAAGATTTTTAATGCTGCAATTCTGAGGATGCTGGAGTTGCTTCCACAAGGAGGTAGTGGGAACTGCACTCTTCAGACATTTACGGTGAAACTGGATGGCGCCCTGGGAAGGAACTGCATTGTCCTATAGCTGAGAAGGATTTGGTGAATTCCTGGGTTACTTTCAGGGTCTTTTCATGAGTATATACACCTGGTGCCAAAACAAAGCTGGTACACACTGATTGTCTGTGAATCTCTTTCTTGTAAAGTTCTCTCCTTCCTCTACAAAGCCCTTCCCCTCTCCTAACATCTCCCACCAAACCACCCTAAAAAGAGTTCTTCATTAGTCAAGTCCACCCTACAGCTGAAAGAAGAGAGCAGGGGTGTCACTTTGACCCTGTGGGTACAAAAACAAGCAGCAGGAGCCATGTTAGACTTTGCGACAGCAGCCTGATCACTATTTGGGCCACCGAGTGGCCTCAAGGATGTAAGCCTGTGCCCGTGTGGGTCTGGGGAGTCCACTCTCCAGTAGAAAAGCAAGTTGGGTCTAGATGCACCAGTACTATTTGTACGTGCCTTCCCCCAATCCCAGAAGTCCAGGGCATGAAGAAGGCTGATAAGGATGCCTTACCATTGTGAGTTTCATATAGTGAAGAATGATATGTTTTTGACAAAGACTAATGATCCTTTTCTGCCATAACAGTGGTTCTCCAACTTCGGTATGCGTCAGAATTCCCTGTGCACCTGCCAAGCAGTAACAGTAATGACGACAACTAACTTTTGTTGAGCTCTCACTGCCAGGCGCTATTTGAATTGCTTTATTTTAATTTCCCTACAAGGCAATCATAGTGAAGCAGTGGTGTGCTGGTAAACATTTCATAACCAGCTCTGTGAAAACGTAAAATCCCTGATTCATGGCATTTGCCAATTTCTGTGGTGTAAATATTCCTATCATGGCAGACTTCAAGCTGCCAAGGTGATGTCACTAAACCAGAGTAGGGAAGAGATGCCACAGCTGGCTCTCTTCTCCCCATTTACTTAGGAAGAAACAGAGGCCCTGAGAAGTCCCAGACTTCCCGAAGCAGAATTCTCTAGCAGTAAAACCTGAGCATGAACATTTTGACTTCACCAGATCCATCGGGGGGTCTGATGCTCCCCAAGATAAAGAACTCCGCTGAGGGCTGTGTTGGTGTATGGCCCGCCACATCAGCTTAGCGACAAACAGAAGCAGGGTTCAGGGTATCCATGTTTGTGTTCTTGGCTGAGCCAGTTTCAGCTAAATTCTGTGGAGAGGATTTGGACCCCATGAGGGATACCAAAACTCTACCTGAATGACAGGAAAAATAACATTTTAGAGTCCAGCCCCGCCTCTCCCTAGCTACCAAAGGAAGAAAGTGAGCTATGAGCTCCCTTGGGGTCCTGTACCAATTCCCTGGGACAGTCATTCTCAAACTTCTTGGACTCAGGACTCCTCCACATGCTTAAAAATTATTAAGGGGCCTGTAAAAAGCTTTTCATATATGATACATAAAGTGTGTGTATATATATCATATATATGTACTGATAAAGTTTTTGAATATTTACTAATTCATCCTTTTAAAATAAAATATTCATTACATATTAACAATATACCTTTATGAAAAAACTATATTTTCCAGAATAAAAAATTAACAAGAAAAGTGGCATTGTTTCACGTTGTCGCAAGTCGCTTTCGCGTTTGGCTCTCCCATCAGCTGTGCACTCAGTCTTGGTAGTATGTTGTTTTGGTTCACGTACACGAAGAAAACCCAGCCTCATGCATATGTAAACACATAATCGAGGAAGTGGGAAGTTTTTAAATGCCTTTTCAGATAATTGTGAATATTCTTCTTTGATATTATATCAAAACTTGACAAGCAGTAGTTTCTTAAAGATGAGTTGTAATGTGGAGTCTGAAACCACATCAAAGAACTTATACTCTGTTACCTTAGAATCCATTGGTCTCTCTTGGGTGATTTTGAAACATCATACATGGGTCATTTGAAACATATGTGCTCACTGAGCTATACAGATAGGTCTTCAATGTTGAAAGTTTTCATTATATAATATTAAAAATTACCTCTGTTAATACTGTCTCTGATCTTATTAGAAAAATCTTTAAGCATTGTGAAACTGTAAAGCTTATAGTGATGGATAAAAGTTTCCAAAATTCTAGTTTTCACTTCAAAACTCAAAAAAGTTTTCATTGGCTATAAATACAATTAGTTCTCTTCCTTAAGGAAACAGACTCATTTCCTTTATTTTTATCTGTCACATACTCAAGTCTAAATAGCTACAGTTTTCTGTCAGTTGTTCTTGCATTACAAATGTTGTCCCATGAAAAGAGCGGCTAGTCCAGCTGGCAGCTCGGCCTGGAGATGACCATCACGTTAGGTATGCAGCGCAAGTACGCAGATGCAAACTTCCTGCTCCCTCACCCGAAATGTGACAGGATCTGTCCTCCGGAGCCAAGAAGGAACACCATCAATGATCTTTCCTGCTCATCAAGGACATTCTTGACTGAAACTAATGTTCTGTTTGCTCATCTTTTTTTCCAGGGAATAAGGGGAGAAAAACAGGGACCAGAAGGCAGCCTTTTGCCCACCACTGCTTTGGCACCATCAGTGTGACAGGTTGAAGGAACTGAGTGTCCCGGGCCCTAGGAGTCTGCAGACCACCCTCTGAGAACCACTGCTACAGGGGAACCAAGGAGGTTTTGGTGAGAAACAGACACAAGAGCAAATATTCAGCCCCTCTGATACAACCTGTGCTAAATGGGAAGTCAGGAGGGCTAAATCATGGTTGCTAGTTAAATTTGGATAGATCACTGACTCATTTGGAACTCATTTTTCTCTTTCATAAAATGGAGAAAACTGGAAAAAATTAATCTTGCAGGTCATGAACCTTTGCCTCACAACTACCATGTTAAAAATTCCATGATTTGATAATCTTAAAGCCCCACGCATGTGGATCAGCAGACCATATATTTCTGCCCTGCATTGGTCATTTTAGATGCCAGGCCCCTCTCCAAAACTAAGAAAAGTGGGAATCTGAACTATGGTCTACCTCTTTCTGGAAATTTTGCAACACAGATGCTGTTTACGGCACAGACCCTGAACTTAAACTTCAACTTATCCAACACTTCATAGCCTCTTTTTTCTCATGTGTCAGTGGGGAACATAATAGTACCTACCTCCTAGGAATCTGGTAACAATTAATTGGGATAATGTATCAAGAATACTTAGCACAGTGCTTAGTACTTGGTGAGTACCCTTTCCTGGTTAGCTATTGTTAGTTATTAGAGCAAGGTTTACAACAACTTCTCATATTTTTTTAATGCCATACAGAAAAGATCTTCAAATTTTTCTGCCTCCACACACTAACAAACAGAAGGAAAATTCCACCTAGAAAAATGTGTGCCAACGCCAAGAAATGGAGCTACATAATAGTGTTTAATGACGCCCAGTATAAACTACCAGACTGTGGGTTATGTAAACTCTGCTAATTTATTAGAGAGGGAGTGGCAGATAAAGGATCAAGGTTGATTTATTCATGTCTGGGACAAGGAAAAAGTCATGATTTTCAAGTCTAACCATGTCAAACTATGGCGGTTAAATGGGCGAACCTAATGATAATCAAAACAGCAGGCAGTGAGCAGGAGGGAGAAGGGCTTGGGTGCACAGGGAAGCACTGGGCGGCTTCCTCACAGTGTTCACGTGAGATCGTCCCTGAGCTGAGTCTTTTCCTATACACAAGCCCTCCGCAGATGACGGCTCCTCTCCTCCAGCCACCAGCCCACTCTTGCGGGCAGCACCAGCTCCCCTGCAGGCTCTGAGCAGGGTGACGCATCAAATCATCCCACTAAGCACTTTCTAATCCATGAGTATGTGGGACACAGAGACTTCCAGAAACGGTGTTTATAACAAATGGATATAAGTATGTGTTTGTGTCTGTAATAGGAAGACGAGCAGAGGGTAGACATTTGTTCACCTGTAATAAAATATTTGAGAGCCTACCTATCATTTAGGAAAGCACTTAGCTGCAAGTAACAGGAAATTCAATTATAGTGGCTTTAAAAGAAGTGTTCAATTTTTGACATAAAAAGACATTTCAATGTAAGCAGTTCCTAATTTTCTTCAGAAGCTTAGTAATGCCAGGGCTTAGATCTCTGCACTTCTTTTACTCTTCCCCTCATGGTTGCAAGAGAGTTGTTGCAACTCCAACCATTACATTCATATTCAAGGCAAGAAGATGAAGAAAAGACCATACTGGCCATATCTGTCCATTTTATCAGAAAAGAAGCATTCCAAGAGATCCACGGCACATTTGTGATTATGTCTAACAGGCTTGAACTGTGGCATATCTGTCACTGTGACAAATGTGTCATCCCTAGCTATAGGTTATAAGGAAGGCTAAAAAAGTAAGTATTTGGGTTTATACCCCCCCCCCAAAATTATTGGAATTCTATTAGCAAGAGAGGGGGGATAAGTATAGTGTAGGTAACCAACAGACCCAAGTAAGCTTCAGTAGCATCTTCGTCATGAGCACACTTCTACGCATTATGCACAGCCGCCCAAGCTGTTGGAGAAGTTAATTGTTGGAGAAGTGTACAGTTGTAAGGTTGCTGTCTTTTCAAGCACTGATGATGATTAATCCTGATTATTCTCTGAACACCAGAATTATCATTTTCTTCCCCTTAAGGATGGCTGCTACCAGAGACCCTTGATGATTAGCGAGGAATGGACAAGAACAAAGAAGTAGAACCACATCAGTCGTTTGTCTCCTAGCAGGAAATGCAGAGCTTTCGGAGTGAAGAAATTGAAAGATATGAATGGTTAAAAATGAGGCTGGAGGTGCATTCATTCAACTGTGATTATTTTTCCCTGTTTGGCTGAAAAGAACAACTTGAAGAAAACTGAATCTCTGGAACTCAGCATAAGATGAAGGAAAGCCTGTTATGAAAGCAAACCTAGGCCAGTGGCACTGCCCATCTTGCCAGGCCACTCTTTTATTTTGAGGCCTCTAACTGTGTCCAGGTAAGCTCAACAGATTTGCAATGTAGGGCCAAAATTTGGAAAATTAAGCTTTTGGCAAAATGGGTGGAGAAATATTGCATTTGTCAGAGTTACTCAGTACTAAATGTTTCAACAATGCCTGAGGCAAAAGGACAAACACTACCCCAGCTTTCTCAAGAGCCTCGTTAAGGTTTTACATGCAGACAAGCACAGTATATGCTCTTAAGTATGCACAACATTTAATGTACCTTAAGCTAATTTTCCAAAATGAAGAATGAAGGAGACCATGTTCAGAAAGCATTAGGGCAAAAGGTGCAAACTCTTGGACTACAGATGTGCAGATCACTTGGGGATTAAGAGAAGAGGTTCAAGGCTTACTTCCTCCTATTTGGGGAGTGGTTCCAAGAGGAGGGCCTGGAAGAAGAAGAAAACACAACAGAAAACGCCACAGGTTGATAATCCAACCTAGGAGGGGGATGGGAGATGAGTATGAAGTCAAAAGCAAGAGGGATGGATGAAATAACCACACAGAAAAAGGTGAGGGGGGCAACGTCCTTCTTAAAGTCAGCAAGCTGAACCAAAGAAAGGCGAGAGATAGAAACGGTCGAAGGGGAAAAATGATAATGATATCATAGAATATCAGAGTTGGAAAATTCTGGAAGTTATCTAATAAAAACCTCTTATTTACAAGCAGTGAAACTGAGGACAGAAAGGTTAAGAGATCGTGCTAAGGTCAGCGGCAAAATAACAGCAGAGCCGAGAGCAAAACCCCAGCTCTGAGCCGTCCTCTGTCCCTGGAAGACTGAATGGATGAATGAATGAATGAATGAATGAACACAGGAATGAGCCCACAGAGAGGCCAAGGGGAGGAGCCAATGGATTTCCTGTAACCAGAAATAGTAATGAGTGAGAGCAAGAAAAAACCATAAAGAGACTGGGAATAGAGGGGCAAGGCCACTTATCATGACTATTTCGCTTTAAGAATATAAGATCTTCTAAAAGGGCTGGCTTCTGATCTTGAATTCCCAGAGCATTCTTCTGGCACAAATTAAAAATTTGGTTTGATCACCAATATGGCCCCTAGACTGAGAGTCTTTGGTCAATAGTCATTGGATGTTCAACCGGGTCCCAAGTTCCAACAAGCTTGTTAGTGCCAACCGAGGCCTATAGGCTCCATTCAGAGACCACATTATGGCTCCAGAGGAAAAAAAGGCAGAAACCAGCGACCACACCGAATTGTGAAATGGCTCCAGTGAAGTGAGAGGACCCACCAGCACATGACGGAGAGTTTCATGCCCCAAGAGAAGACACCCGTCTGTGCATCCAGCCCTGCCATCCCTCTCCCAAGGCCAGGGGCCCATGTGCAAATGACAGACATGGAACCAGCCAAGGAGGACACCTTCCATGCATTCTGCCGGGCTGTAATATGAGTTTACATATTCTTCTGTCTTTTTCTATCCTTTTCCTTGACTGACAGCTGCCACATCTTGAATAATTGCTACAGCAAGATTGATTTCAGTGACTGTTGGGTCAATTTCCCTTTTAAGTTGTACGTATCTTTCATTATAAGCATATAACGAGGTTGAAGCTGGGGTTTTCATCTCAAGCATTAATGGAGCCAATTAATCCACATATTGTGTAACATGTTAAGTGCTTAAACCCAACAGATTAGTTAGTTGTCTTCCCTGAAATTCCACGAATACCGTGTGCAAATATCATGCATGCAAAGACTATCATTACACTGCTTAGATGTTGACATCTCTACTACTTAATAACAGTAAGTGATATTTAGTGTCCACTAATAGGTAAGGCTGGGGGGAAAAGGAAACAGGAAAAAGATGAGGAAATACTCAGAGATGCTATAACAAACTGTACAAGAGGGCAGGTTAAGGCTGGGAGGCATGTGGCTGACCGTCCAGAATCACACCCCTCTTGGTATTGTGGACCCCATAGCTCTAGGTTGTTTCTGTTGTCAGGGTTCTTGCCACCTGAAATCTTAAACAGATAAATGGACATAAAACTTACACAGAAACTCCCGGTCAGTGACACAGTCTGCAGACTTTAATTTTCTCCAGAAGATCCCCTGTGCAACTGGGATTCTCGAGCTTCCCTCCTGGAAAGCTACTCAGCATCTTTCATTCTGACATACTGCATGAGCCTTATCAGACCTGACTCTGGGAATAGGAAACACTGGCTTCCAGGCAAAGACAGTTGCTTGAATGCAACTTTTTATCCCTGTGGAAATCTTGCTAAAACCAATCAAGGATTGTTTAAAGATGTAAACCCACAAGGATGAGGAGAACAGGAAAGAAAACAGCCATTAAACGCTGGAAGCTGGAAAGCACATGATGGAATAATGTGATGATGAATAACAAACAGACCTGACAAATAGAAACACTTAGCCAGCAGTGGGAAAAGGCTAAATCAACCCAAGTTATCAGGAAATCACCAAACGTTCAGGAGCTTTCATAACAGGCCTTTCCAGAACTGGGGATAGAAAGGAATCTAGAATAAGGAAGCTTAGACACCACTCTCTGAGGGCAGGGAGGGTCATTGGTCACGTTTCCCTCCGACCCCGGAACAGTGGGTGACCAAAGTGATAAAGAGAGAGCTCCTTAGCAGTCCAGCACAGTTGAGGGCCTGATTACTGCTTGCAGAACAAGGGCGTGTGGGAGACTCCACCCCACTGAACGCGGGCCGTCAGCCTCCGCAGTCCCCTGCATGCAGGACCCCAGCTTCTCACTTCAGATTTACATGCCTCAGGTTATTCCCTCAGCATAATACATCCCCACGTAATGTAATCCAGCCCACAGCTCTTCATACTTCCCTCCAAGGGTATCAGAAAACACCATCAAATTCCATGCCAAAACTGAAACTCATTTAGTGTAATTAAGCACCCTATCGCTCACTTACTTTGGGTTTGAAAGCCCTCTTAATGATCTATTCGTACTATCCCTTTGAGTTTTAACGTCACTCTCCTCCAAGGAAGAGGCAGCTGTACACTAAGTTTGAATAGTTCTGCATTCACACTTTCACCTCTCAGCGTCACAGCGCCTGCCTCAGGCTCAGGGTCTGCACGTACCCCATGGAGCTTACTCCAGACATCGCTTTTTGAAAACCTCTGGCTGCATCCTAGCATTTTCATAAGCCACAGCTTAGTCTCTGCTTGTGCTCCTGCGGCGCTCCTTCTACTCCACTCCTCCTGACTGGGCGTATCTTTGGCTGTGGGCCCCTCCTTTTATCTTCTGTAAGTGTTTTTTTAAAATCTGAGTCACCCAACAGCTCTGGTGTCAGAAGATCAGTTTTTTAGATGCTCCCCTTCTTTCTTGCTGAGATCACATGTGATTACATTGTCAGCCCATCGTTTCTCAGAGCCTCGCAGCCTTCTCGAGCCAACCCTGCTCTCAGCCTCTCTGGCCATCAGATCACAAATGAACACCTAGTTCAGAGGAACACAGAAGGTGTCTACGCTTTCTGTGTCTTCATTACAAGAGCTTCATTACAAAAGCTGTGTCTGAACACAGAAGGTGTCTACGCCTTATGTGTCTTCGTTACAAGAGCTCAGAAGCGCCAATGAATCAGGAGGGCAGACAGGACTGAGGTCACTAAGAGGCCAAGTCAGCCCTTCCAGAACTGGACCCTGTGGCTTCAGGCGCCTGGAGGTTTCTAAAGTCGTCTGAGACCACTGGGCCAGGCCCACCACTCCTCCCGACTGTGTCATGTCTGGAAATGGAACCACCAAAAGGGTAGAGCTGTGGTCCAATCTGTAAACTCACAGAAAAATAGCCAGACACAAACAGCTGGCCGCCCCATGCCTGTCCATTCTGGTTATCTCCTGCTGTGGAATGACTGGAGAGTGATTTGTTATCTTGCATGGTTCTGTGGGTGTGCTGGGCTTAGCTGGACATTTCTCATTTGGGGTCTAGCTTGTGGATGCAATCAGATATCAGCAACGGCTGCAGCCATCTGACCTCTCAACTGAGCTCGACGTCCAAGACAGCTCATTCATAGACTGGAAGCTGATTCTGGCCATGGGCTGGGAGCTCTCAGCTGGAGCTTCCAACCAGACAGCCTACACCCGTGGGCAGCTAGGTTCCAGGAGAGAGCTCCCAAGAGCAAGCACTCCAAGCGCCCAGGCAGACCTGTGATGTGGTCTGGGAGTGCCAGAAAGCACCACCACTTTCTGTTGACCAAGCAAGCTGCTGAGGCCAGGCCCGATTCAAGGGGTGACGAGCGGGAATGAGACCGCCCCCTCACTGTGAGGAACACGTGTCCCTGCTGGGGGAAGGCTTTGGGGTCAGTCAGCTGTGGAGACTCCTTACCTCACAGTCCATCTCTGTTGTTGGCTGACCTCTCTGACACCAGAGGACCTGGTTTAGAATCCCAGAGCCTAGATTTAGCAGCCTCAAAAGGCAAGAAGGTCCAATCACACCATCGAATATAAGGAAGTATGATCTCATTTTACACTTGCCATAAAATGTATCAATTCTCAATCTGCATGATCCCGAAAGCTGCCCCAGCTCTCCCCTCCTCTGCCCATCAAAACCAGAGCCCA
This sequence comes from Equus caballus, assembly GCF_041296265.1. NCBI lineage: Eukaryota > Metazoa > Chordata > Mammalia > Perissodactyla > Equidae > Equus > Equus caballus. The sequence goes on from NC_091703.1 coordinate 3,220,003, forward strand.
GACAGGTATGGTTTCTCCTGACACTGTCTCAATGAATTCATCCTGGGAAACGGCAGCTCACAGAAGTTCAGAAAGGGCAACTCTGACTAGAAAAGTCCACCCAAAGAAGAACAGCAATCTCAACAACTCCGTAGCTGCCCAGCAGCACAGGGCAGATGAGACAGGGCCCTCGCAGGGGCCCATCGACAGGCACACCAATGCATCAGGGTTGCCCTGGCGGGCCGTCAGGGGTGGAGCTGTCTCAAGGGGACAGGCACACGTTGCAAGGCTGACACCCAGGGCTCTGCACACAACTGTGCCCTGCTCGTGGGAAAGGAAGAGCAGAGAGGGGTGAGGAGAAGTCCTGGATTCAAGGCTACACAGTGAGCCCAGGATCCGAGGCGAGAGGAGAGGCAAGGCCAGCAAGGTCTTTCCCCAACCCCAGACCCCCGCTTCCCTGAGCCTTCTCTTAGGTCGAGGTGACAGCAGACCCGTGAACCCTTGTGCCGCACTTCAGGGTTCCAGAAGCATGGCAGGAGCTCTGTTTACTGCAGGTTCTCACCCGCAGGCCCAGGGCAGGGACTCAGAAGTAAGCTTGCTTTTGCAGACCAACCTGAGACAGTAAACAAAACAAAATTTTAACACACGATTCAACTGATCTGATAAATAACAAATCTTTGAAATTATATTTTCCTTTCTTTAACTGGATAAAAAAAAATCACTAAAATAGTAAGTTACTGATTCCTATGACTTAAGGAAAATCTTGCTTCTTAATAACGACAATCATTTTTTTTGAGCACTCACCCATGTCCTAGTCACTCGGGGACATTTTTTTATATGCTCCTTCTCTAGCCTTCACCAAAATGCTGCCAAACGCTTATTATTGGTCCCCATTTTAAAGGCAGAGGGGTCATGGCCACAGCAGTTTAGTGACTTGTCCAAGGCAAGGTTCAGTGACGCACCCTTTTCTATTAGAACATACTAGAAAGATTCGAGGGCTCCCTGGTGGCCATCCACATCGGCTTTGTTCCGGCAGCAGAGCCCTTTTCTTGAAGGCCCTTTCACGTGGCAGCCTAATGTGCACAAGAGACAGAAGCAGAGCCGCCGTGGGTGAAGCTGGGGACCCCGACCTGCCCTCGCTTTGAGTCCCCTAGTAGGAAAGGGTGGCCTGGTGGAACAACTTCTCTGTCAAGAAGGACTTCCTCAAAGTCAGGAGCTCTCAAAGCGTTTCTGGAGGGAGTATGCTCCGTCGCCCTCTCCCCAGCTGGGGGATCCTGCTGGACCTGTAGGAAGGTGTCTTCTTTGTTTTCCCATCTCACCTAGGGTGACCCTGTAATTGTGGTCAAAACTGGAGCACTTTTGAAAGAGAAAAGGGAGAATGCTTTTAATAATTACACCAGAACAGCAGGCATGACTGGGGACTGTCCTGTGCAAACTGGGATAATGGTTGTCCTACTTACACTGCCAAGGAACCCAAAAGGTGTACCATCCCAGGGATATTTACATTTTAAGGGAAGATGAAGAAACTAATCTGGAAGAGACAGTTTCAAAGTGTATTCTCAGCGTCTGTGGTAGGTTGAATAATGGCTCCTCCAAAAGTGCCCATTTTCTAGTTCCTGGAACCTGTGAATGTCACTTTATCTGAAAAAAGGGACTTTGCAGATGTGATCAAGAATTTTGAGATGGGGAGATTATCCTGGATTATCCAGGTGGTTTTACAACAACTTTAGAAAGCTAATATGGCTTCCCATCAGAAGAAAAAATTTTTTGAAACTCACGCTGTTCTGAAGGAATCTGGGCAAGAGCCTAGAGCTTGGGCTCTGTCCTGGAGTTAAGTTTCACTCCCCCAACAAAACGTCCTTTTGTCTGTGGGTCTCAGATGCTGAAGGGCGAAGTCAGGCTCCTTTCCAGTCTATAAGTCTGTTTGCATCTGCGAATTACCTGTGAGCAAGACAGCCTCACACACACGAAGGACCAGGATTCTAATCATAATTGCATGAGTAACTAATGAATTATAACCACAACAAAAACAGCAAATGTTTATTGAATTCTAGGTGTCAGGTACTGCTCTAAGGGCTTAATGTGAAAAATCATGAACAATGCTGTGAGCAAGGTAGAACTTTTATTCCCACTTTACAGAGGAGGAAACTGTGGCAAAGAGAAGTTAAATAACTTTCCACAGTAAGTCCACCCAGCGGCAGCCTCCCCGACACACACACAGCCATTTACACCATTTGGACACAAAGATCATCACCATTATTTAGTGACTGTCTACACAGCCAGAAGCTGCTCTAAGTGCTTCAGATGCATTAACTCATTTAATCCTCAAAACAACCCCATGAGGAAAGGGCTGTGATCATCCCATTTTACGAATGAGAGAACAGACACACAGAGGAGGAAATCGGCCTCCAGGCACACAGCTGGGAGGCGGCAGTGAGTTCCCACCCAGGCAGCCCCAAGCCCCCACCCCGGAGCTCCTACACAGCCACTGTGCAATGCTGCTGCCTCCATGAAGGAAGACAGGCCTGAGGAGGTAAAAACATGCACGTGCCTGCTGGGTGCCAGGGAACTGGGGACAAGGCCAGGCTACACCAGGAGAACTGAAGAAACTCCAGTAGAAGGGACAGTGCCAGTCCCAGTGGCCTGCGATTAGAAGTCCAGTCAAGGTGGTGGAAGGTGTGGTTCATTTGGGTCACGGTCACTGATGGGATGTGGCGCCCACTCCCACGTGTCTGCCACCAGCAGGCTTCAGCCACCAGCACCTGCCTGCGCAGGGCCTTGGAGAAGGTGACTGGTTGAGGATGGTCAAAGTAAGAATCACAGGTTGGGGCCTGGCAGTGGGAACGGAGAGCTGCCACTCACAGCAGAGGATCACTGTAGCCTGAGAACAGCTGAGGCTCTATGAAAGAGCCCTCGGCGGGCAGAGGGGACAGCACTGCCGAGTGGCTGGATGCAGCCAGAGCTGAGGGCTGGCTGGGCAAGGACAGCAGAGGTCTGCAGCCTCCGCCCCCATGCCTGCTGCTTGGTGTGTGGTCTGTGGGTAGGGTCTGGGAGTCACGGGTCTACGTGGCATCTAAGTTTCCCCATAGGTTGTTATACCAAAAATAAAGGGAGGCTTGAGAGCTAGGGGTCAAGAAGCCCAGAGCCTTCTCTCAGGGTTCTCCAGGGTTTCAGGGACCGCCCACTCAGGAGACCTGAGTTCTCGCCCAGGGACCTCAAACAGCCGGTTACTTCTGACCTCAGCGTCCTCACTGTCCAGCACGAGTCAGGTGAGATCATCTCTGAATTCCTTCAATTACAACACATGTGGTCCAAAATCTTATAACAGCAGAGGACAGGTAAGGATAGGACAGGAAGAGAAAAGAAAGACACTGAAAAGAAAAGAGAAAGACAAATCTCCCTGTGTCCCTCCTCGCTCTGGGGTGAGTCCAGCGTCCCTAACAGAAGCCTCTCCCACCTCACCGTTGGGCTTTGGCTCTTAACCTATGTTAGCAAAGTTTGTTCTTACTGCGTCTGCGCTTTTATGATGTGACCTTAATCCGTTTTGAAGTAGGCGGGGTATAAATAAACGAAACCAAGAGGGTCCCGAACAGCTCACTTTCCTGTGTGTGCAATGACAGAGGCACCGAGGGCCTGGGGAGCAAGGATGCAGCTGCCAGAAGGAACAAGTTCTCAAGCAGGGACAAGGCCAGCCCGAGGCAGTCATCACACATGTGGGGTAGGAGGCATTGGGCTGCACATCCCTGGTGTCATCAGCCACATCGACAGGGATGATGCCACCAGGAGTGACAGCATCTTCACGTAGCAAGGAAACCTCTAAGGGAGTTAGAAGACAGCCCAATGCCCTTCCCAGGAACCAACTGCTCCAGTTTGGGCGCACTGCCAGCTCTCCTACATTCCCCGTGCAGCCGGAAAACTCACTGCTCATTTGATACTTCTACCAGACGCCTAGATAAGACGGGTGCAAGCCACTGCCTGAAGATAGAGAGCATCATTCTGGGATCCTCTGCATCCTCCCCAGTGAGGACTGGTGCGTCCTGGGCTTGCACTGAGGAAGCCAGGAGAAGCTGGTTGGTCAGAGCTTCTAGATGGTGCGCTCATTTCACGGCCGAGGTCCTTCCAGCTCCAGCATCCCCGATACCATTTGCTTTTTCCTGATCCACCGCACGCACTAAAGAAACAGGGGGACGTGCGCCCCCTGCTTCCATTTCTTTTCTTCTGCATTTGTTGCCCCACCCCAATCTCTACTGCTTTCTAAGGAAAGACATCCCACAGTTCACTGAAGTCTGATCGAAATAACCAGATAACAGAAAAATCTCCAGAAATGAAAGAGCTCCTACCTGCCAAGCAATTGAGCATATTTTGACATTTCCTTCTTCCTCTACCCACACATATTTGAACTTCACCTGAAGAAAAGACAAGGTTATACAAATGTCAAAACTCCATGTGAAAACCAAGGTCCTCAGTGTGAAGAGGAACCATTCGGAGATGGGGAAAAAACATGCCCGGAAAGTTTATTAGTCCATTTTCAAGGGGTTTCTTGATGAGCTCTACAATATGACAAAGATACGGACTATAGACAGAAACACTTCACGTATATTTGATAAGGCATATAATTTTTAAACCATATTGATTATGAGAATACAGGGAAAACCTGAAATATACTTTATAAATATATATATATTCCATATATATGTGTATGTTATACTTCTGATATCCTAGGACTTCTCTTGCAATCACTAATTGGATTTATTTTCATATATTTTTTTTAAGTTTAAAAAATTACTTCGCTGTCAGTTTTTTCATGAACTGGCTCCTCTCTCTTCTCCTAATTTCAGGGGCTGAGAAGCTGTTCTATCTGAACACCAATGCCCTCACATTAGGTCAGGAGAACTTACTCTGGCATCCATGGGTATCTGATTTTCAAAGTCAGAAAATCTGAAATCAGATTTTCCATAGATCAGAAATCGTTTAAAATAGTGTGCTAAGCTCTATAGGCATACGCATTTTTCTGTGAAGTCAGTCTGCCTCATTCATCAGATTCTCAAAGGGGTTCATGTCCTTAGAAAGTTTAAGATCAATTCTATTCCATCAACCAAGTCAAGATCTTTATTTGAACCATTTTGTTGATATTAATAACTCAATAAAAAGGTTAAAATGACCCTAACTTACACTATTTGATATTATTTGGTAAAAAATCTTAATTATAGAATTTTTTTAAGAAATTCAATTTGAGTATACTTAAGAAATTCAAACAATAGACTTGACACTTATGTCTAGCTCTTTAGGAAAATGTACAAAATAAAATTCTTATTCTTTGAAAGTAAATGGATATTTGTCAAGCTCAAAGAGACTTTAAAACAAATGGTTCTCTTTAAAAATTTTAAACAAATCCCTGTAATTTTTTAACTATTAATTTACTTACCAAGTCCTTTCTTTTACTGGTAGTTCAAGGAAAATCAGTTAAACTTCTGTCTAAATTACCTCATATGCCAACTCTAAGACTTACATCAATTTAGATTGCACAAATACAGATGGTTAACAAGATGTTACGTACCAAACCAGAGAATGGCCAATGCTGAAAACTTGTTACCGCCAACATTGGATAATGTCACTATCAAAAGCACCAGAAGGGAAGAGGTGTGCGTAGACTGGAGGACAGCACCGTGCACTGGGAGCTGGGGGGTGGAGACGCTGCTCCTGAGTGCACATGCACCAGGCTGGGACCAATAGGAGCCCAAGCACTTGATGGCAGCCATACTCAGACCGTAAGCCAAGCCATACATATCCCGGAATATTTGTCACTGCTTGCCTCCCTCCCCTTCTTCCTGGAAGTTTCTGGAATAAAGCCCCCTTTGATTCCTCCTTCTCTCCTCACCCCTCTCAGTTAAGTGCCATTCAAACTGTTATGTACAGTGTTACCTGTCAAGGCACTTTTAATGTCGTTTTGTAATTATCTTTTTTCGTTTCCAATTCTGGGCGGTAAGCCTCTTCTCAGCAAGCTTCCTGTCTTTGCATCAACGATCTCTGGCACACATTCGGTGCTAAATAATTGTTGTTGGCTGAATGAAAGAAGGGCCCTATGTAAAACCAAGAACAAATATAAAAATATAGAGAACAAAACATGCATTTCATTCCCGTTTCATCTTTCTCTTGAAAGTTCCAATTCAAGAAAGGAACTCTGTGTAGTTTGATTTTAGCAGGTACTTTCCATGAACACAACGGAGAGACAGTGCAACTCAGCCAAGACATTAGTGCTCCGTTTATGAGCTTGCTAGAGATCAGCCATGTCACTCATCCACTTTCCACATGACAACATGCTGCTACAGGCCCATGTTGCACAAGCCTGCAGGTTCCTGTTGCTTATGTCAACAGGAGGCCTTTACCCAGCAAATGATTTGGTAGACTTTTCATCTTCCTTGACAATTAAATCTCCAGTGTGGCATGTTTGTGTTTCAGGTGAAAGGTTTAAGGAACTAAGAGAGAGTCGCCCTTGTTGCATCACAAATAGCTAATTAGCTAGCATTATTTCCAAACAGCCTTTGATTAAAGCCTTTGAGGCAGCGACAGTAAAGAACAACAAGGTCCAAGTCTTCGTTAATCAAACAAAGCAAATACTGTCCAGAGCAGCCATCTCCTGGAGCTCACTGCCCAAAAAGGAGGCGCAGCAAAGACCAGACATGATTCACGATCTTCTGAAAGCAATCTGGAAGAGTACCCAAACCTAGGGCATGACAAAATGCCTAAAACAGAGAGAGGTCAGAATTACTTTCTCAAAGAGCCCACAAAAAGCTCCGTTATCCCTCCAAGAAGCAGTGAATACAGATGATAATAAAACATTGACTGTCGTGGCAACACCAGCTCCCAAATGCCTCCTCCCGGGGTAGATTTGCTGCCCATTACAGCGGCAGCTTACAGACTGCGATGCGCATCAAGTTCTATCTGCGGCCTCAGCCTCCTGGCTTGTCACGGTTGCCTCTCCTCAGCCTCTGCCTGGCCGTCTCCCCTGCTGCTCCAGCCCCATGTACACCTCATCACTTCTCTCCTCTTGCATCTTAACGAGATCAAACGCTACTGTTGATGTCAATACATTGAATCTAATGGGAAAACAGTCAGTCAGGTTACTGCTTTACCTAGATCACCAGAGTTGGGTAGTAAAGGAAATGCTTTGTACCTGGGTAGAGGAGCACAGAGTATCTTTCTAGTGCCTTTTGAATGGAGTCACTCCACCTTCTGCTGGGACCTGTTCTAAAGCCTCTTCATTCAGTTCAGCACCCACTGAGTGCTTCCTCTCTGGAAGACACCACGGTAGGTGCTGAGGATGAAAAAATGAGAAGATACATGCCTGCTCTCAAGTTGCTTGAGTCTAGCTGGGTCTAGTTGCGGGTTACAAAAGTGGTCTTGTGCAAATTCAGAAGGAGTGGTCAGGGAAAACAGACTCCGGTCTCCCTCTGGCTCTCTTGGAGGGGAGCTTGGCTACAGGAACCTCTGTTCCAAGCTTCATCTGCCCTCTCCCAGGTACAGCCCAGAAAACTCCCCAGCCCAAGGGCAGCTCTGTCTGCCTCCACTCCCTCTCCAGCGTTCATAGTTCCCTACTAAACCTGAGTGTCCCTTCTGCCTCTGCCTCTGCTCCCATCAAGAATCCAGAAGGTATTTTCCCTGGGTTTGCTTTCAGCTCAGATCTTCCCTGGCCCCACAGCATTTCCGTTTACTCAGTTGGTCACAGGGAGCTTCTGTAAGCTGGATAGATTTCTTGCAGCAGATGTTCATCCCTAATTTTGTCCTACTCTGGCCAGTAAAACAGTATGAATCTGTTCATGTTTTCCTGAAATCACATTGACCACCCTACTTCTAAACATGTCAGATAATGTTGTCAGTACCTTAATGATGCCAACAATAAGTTACTGGGTACACACAGTTTACTAGCAAATATACGAGATTTGGCTGAATGAGATCAAGCAAATTAAAACAAAACAGTGAATGGGGAATCAAAGGTAGGAAATTGTCCCCCAAAGAGTGGCTCACTAGTGATGTTAAAATATATGCAACCTAAATTGACAATATTTATTCAAGACTCACATAATTGCCCTGAGACTGAGAATCGTGGTAAACTTAACATGGGTAGGTAATAAAATCTTTGCACCCAGATGGAGGCTTCTTGATTGCTCTTTTTGGTTGCTGTTCTCATTGTTTCTTTGGTGATTGTTGGAAGAGTCTGTGGTGAATTTTATTAATGTACAATTTAAAATCATAGGATTCTTGCTTCTCATCCAAAAACTGCTTCCCTCTAAAGCAGTGGTCCTCAACTGAAAGTGATTGTGCCCGCATGAGACACTGGGTGATGTCTGGAGACATTTTTGTCTTCACAACTTGGTGATAGGGGTGCTGGATGTGTCACTGGCATCTAGTGGGTAGAGGCAATGTGCCTAAACATCCTACAATGCCCAGGACAGTCCCCATAACAAAGAATTACCCAGCCCTAAATGTCCACAGTGCCAAAGTTGAGTAACCTGCTCTTAAGGAATCCATTAAACATGCACAGTGTATTCCCATTGCCCTGTGTTTCATTTGGCCTATCCCACAACCTCATCTCTTCCATGTCATCCAGATGTGTTCACCAGGTGTCCCTCAAAGAATTACCCATGGGAAGACCACTCTAGCCTTCTATGCCATGGCTGTGTCTGGATGGTTTTCAACCTTCTCTTCTACAGGAACATGCCTTGGCCTGGTGATGAGGATGCCAGAGTGGCCAGCAGATTCCCATGAGCCTCATTAGCACTCTAAGCCCTTGCAGTTGTCACGAGGGAACCTCAACCAGAGTTGGACAATTATTGTTTTAATTTACTTGTGAGGTTCAGAGAAATAGGTGGAATAGTTCCATCTAGTAATACATACTTGGCAGTGTATTTCTGGGATTGGCAATACTAATTGCGCTGGACCAGCCATGTACGGTGTAACCAGAACTTTCTGAAGCGCACCCGCAACCTGCCAGACTCAGGGCCTCTGGTGAGAGCCTCCTTATGTGTAGATTACCACAATTACCACTGGGTTTTTGCTGCCCTGGCTACAGTTGACTGGACCAAAGATGGGGGTCTGGTCCGAAGGCAGTCTAGAAGAGAGCCTGGAATAAGAGCTCTGCTCAACTTGAGTTCTTTCAACAAGTGATCAATTGGCAAGAACTACCATGTCGTATGGGTTAGGGTGTTTGTGCTACATATAGACAAGGACACAAACAGTTGAGAAGCACAGAGAAGGCAGTGGACAGAATCCATGAATGTCATGGGATATCAGCAAGCAGAAGCAGGATGCACAAAGAAGATGAATCTGCTACGTATGCTTGTGAATCGCTGGCTCATACAGATGTGTTCAATTAATACATGTTTAAAGACTGACTTAAGAATAGGGAGATGTGCATCAGTGGTAACAGGAGACTAAGAAGGAGAGCCATAGGGGAACTCCTGATCATAGTGTTTGAGTCCTAGTACAGGGAGCTGCAGGTGCTTTTAGTCTGAATGGATGACAAGGTAACTTGATCCCTAGAGGTTTCATACCCTATCAACATCCCTGCTTCCCTGAGGCAAAGCTGGGCTTGGGTGGAGACTGCTTCCTGCTCCTTCTTTCTTATGTATGCAATTTCAAAATAAAGTGACAGTAACTTGGGTGCTCTGAGTGTCTCTTGAAATGTAAAAAAAGGTCCACAAGACCTTGTCAAAGTGAGAAGGACACAGAGTCCCTAAACCTGGGGAGATTTTAACATGAATGGAGGACCATTGAACTTGGAGGCCTAGAGCATATATCTTTTCTAGAGTTAATCTCAAGGACATCTTGATGCTCCTTCTAGTTCATGACTTGGATTAATAATAGGACAAAATCTCTTAGCGAGAGGAGAAGAAAGAAACAATATTTTTCAGATGGCTTATTTCCTCCCTTGCTCCAACCATATTGTGCCTATTGCCAGAGCAAGTGCAAGATTTCTGGACTTCTTCCTGCATGATATAAACAGGGCAGAAGATTTGATGAGCTCTATCCCAGCTGAGACCTGGGACAGACCACAACTCTGTGCCCAGCCCCATCCTGAATGAGTCAGCACAGCTCAAACCACCCTATAATCAAAGTGTGATTTATTCTGAAGCCCTGAACCCACAGCAAAACATTAGATAATAACTAGCCTATTAATAAGAGATGAAAGTGTTATTTTTAGATTAGGTTAACCTAGAAAAAAATTGACTCAATTTTGGCTTACTAAGATGACCAAGACTGCATATACTAACAGCTCACCTGTTGATGTGCTCAGTGGTGCTCAAATTACCAGACATATGTTTACTCTCATAACTTTTTGTGGCATCTGGAATGGACACACGTGATCTAGGTAAGAGTCGCCTCTGTGAACAAATGCATTTCTCTTTGCTCTTAGAAAACATCTTGAAATCTTTTTAAAGTGCTGTGCAAACCAAGCCCATTAAGGAAGGATATTACAAATTCAGTCCAAGTTGCACTTGACTACAGTTTCCCGCTGAGTTAACGTCTGCTCATTCCTCTCTTCAGTTCTCTTTGATGGGTGGATAGATGGTAAACACAGGCATGAACAGTGCAAGAATGATTGCTGCTGCTGGTTGTGAGAGCGGGGTTTTAATTAAGAATTCATTTCTCAAGTCCCACATGGAACTAACTTACAAAAGCATGAGGAAGAATAATAGGATAGTTTTTTCAGAAAAATCTCTACTTCCTTTAAACATTTTTAATAGCCCTGACAATGATATGGATGACATAATATGCCCATTTACAGATGGGGGAATTGAGACCAGAAGACCCATCACCACAAAAGATTTTTCCTGTTGATTCTAGAATAAAACCCAATTCTTCTCATTTTAATTTTAATACTATGACCAAGGTAACATATATTTCACTTTCTGAGCAGGTTAAATGAGACAAAAGAAAAAAAACTGAACTTGTATCTTAAAATTATTGATATAAGATTTTCATTTCTGGCTCTAATGGAGTAGCTTATATCTATCTAACTGCCATGCTGAGAACAACCATAAAAGCTGAACAAAATACAAGACAAGTTGTCGAAAGACAACGGACAGCAGCCAAGTCAGATGAGACTTGAGGGGCCAAGATCTCAGAGAAAAAGAAAACAGGTGAGCTCAATATTCTTCCTTGCTTTTCCTCTTGCAGCATTTGCTATATCCTAAGCAACCCTTCAGCACAAGCAGAACGCAGAGACTCGGAGCTTTCATCAGGTGCCACAGGACAGTGGAGATGAAATTAGAGTCCAGGACTACCAAGGGAGCAGTCCTGGAGAAGCCAAGAATCTGGAGAAGCAGAAACCACAAATAAGTAAGCGCACATCCTGCACTGCATTTCACTTAGAGGCAAGTGTCAGTTCCTAACCTATGCACAAGGAGAGTCCAAAAAGCCAATAGGAGAGTGTCAGCTAAGAGGCTGCAAAACTTAGCAGAGCTTTCAGAAAACTCATGGTACCAGAGAGCGAAGAGAGACATCTGAAGAGCTAGGCCCTGGGCGTAAGGGAAAACTAGAACTAGACTTGCCCACACAGAAACGGGAAGCATCTCAGTTCCCGACTGGAGTAAGGTGATCTGCCATATATAACCGTCTGTGAGAAAGAAAGCAAAGTCTCTGTAAGAAGAGACAGCATCACACAGAAAACCTACAATTTTTATACATAATATCCAGCATCTAATCATAAATTATCAGGCATGCTATTAAATAGGACCAAATGAATGAAAACTTGGAGAAAAGCGTAGACAATAGAAACAGCCCCATAAGTGATTCAGATATTGTTGTTATCAGATAGAATTTTAAATAACTATGATTAAGACAGTCAAGAGAATAGATGACAAAGATGGAGAACTTATATTTTTAAAAATCTATAAAAACTCAAAATGCTAGAAATGAAAACTATAATTGTCAAAATTAAGAATTCAAAGATGTGCTCAACAATGAACTTAGGACAGTAGAGAGAATTAGTGACTTGGAAAACAGATTAACGGAAAGACTGAAATAAAGAGAGAAAAAAATGATGGAAAATGAATATAAGAGCATAAGAAACATGACACAGTGAATTGGCCTAATATGTAACTGGAGTTCTAGGAGAAGAGAGAGAGACAAAGGAGCAGAAGCAATATTTGAGGAGGAATTGGCCAAGAATTTCCCCCAAACGGTAAAAACATTAGTCCACAGATTAAGAAGCTCTACAAAATAGAAGCAGGATAAATACAAAGGAGGAAAACACATTTAGATACATCAGAGTTACATCCTGCTGAAACATCATAGGTCAACTTGCTAATTCCCAAAACAAAGAGAAATCTTACAAATAGCCAGAGGTGAGGGCTGGGGTAGTAAAGAGAGAGAGACATCACATTCATGGGAGCAACAACTATACTTATAGCTGACTTTTCCAAAAAAACCAATGGAATCCAGAAGATGATGGACTGACATCCTAAAATGCTGAAAGAATACACTGGCCAAATTCTAAACCTACAAAAATATTTTTTTAAATGAAGGCCAAAAAAGGGATTCAGTCAAATCTATTGATATATAATACAGCATAGCAGACAAAGCTGTAAATACATGTTGCAAACATTATTTGTGCGATACATTTTTCTGATAACCTCTATTCCCCTTTCCACGAAGCTATAGACTTGCAAGGAAACAGACAAATAGGAAACCATAAATTATTTTTAAGAGCAACCAACTAATACATCTCATGTTTTTTCCTGCTCCAATTCAAAACTTTTAGTCAATTTTTACCTTTGTCTTCAAATACACAAAATGCTGTACCTAAGAAACTATGTCTATATAAGTAAACTTCTTGAGTAATTCAAAAACATGAGAAAAATGAATATAAATATTTTACCTGGCACACCCAGCAGCTGAGAAAGACAGGGAAGAACCTGCCCTCCTCCTTTCTACTTTATGTGCTCAATGCTCCTGCACTGGACCAAAAATGCTCAAGGGTGAGGCATGGGGCTGAAGAGAAGCATAAAGAATTTTCTGGAGATACGTTGCCTGATGAGAGGTACATGGAGACTACCTGAAAACTCAATAGCACCTTTCCTCAATAAAATCTACAGAGTGTGAAGGAAAGATCATAGGCTTTGGCATCAAACAGACCTTTCAGATGATCCTTCAGATCCATAACTTTCCATCTTGAGCAAAGCACTTAACCTCTTTGAGCCTTGTTTTCTCCATCTTTTAAATGGGAATGCTAATACCTACCTCAAAGAGTTGTGACGGTTAAATTAGATAATGAATATGATGTTCTAAGTACAGTGCATGACTCACAGCTGGCACTCAAAATAGTAGATATTGGGCGCCGGCCCAGTGGCACAGTGCTAGTGCTTAAGTGCACACGTTCTGCTTCAGCAGCCCGGGGTTCACCTTTTCGGATCCTAGGTACGGACATGGCACCACTTGGCACGCCATGCTGTGGTAGGTGCCCCACATATAAAGTAGAGGAAGATGGGCACGAATGTTAGCTCAGAGTCTTCCAGTCTTCCTCAGCAAAAAGAGGAGGATTGGTAGCAGTTAGCTCAGGGCTAATCTTCCTCAAAAAAAAAAGTAGATGTTTTTATTATAAAGGCATATTGGTCTCTCAGGTAGGAGGAACGTACTGAATGACAAAGCCCTAAGGGGGAAAAAACAATAGATAAGTCCATTGTCACTGGCACATGATGAGGAACGGGCTGAGTACTAGCAAAAGCAACATGTTATTTATACACCCTGACTGCCCTATCCCGCAAGCTGTGAAATTTGGTTGCCTTAGAGATAGGGTAGTTATTAGCCACCAGTAAAAATAAGCTCACTGCTGAGAATTTATAGGGAAATGCATTTAATTAAGTGCCATCTGAGCCACCCACACTGTGAAGAAGGATTCTGGCAACAAAGGGGTTATTGTTGCCAGGTTCCTGCCACACGTTATTTTCCTAAGTCAGTGTGTTGTTTTTCTCTGACCGAGGCCTGAACAAAGAGCTCCAGATGGCAACACGGAGTGAGAAAACCCAGTCACCACAGACCAAAAGTTTCCCAAAGTCCAAAGAAGATTGGAAAAACCTTTAGAAATATTTCCCCTGGGTGGAGGAAAGGGGTGGGCACCAGAGACAAATGTAAAGCAGGAAATAATGGTGATTAAACTTTAGAGTGAATTCTTTGAGGATGCCAATTAGGGTTTTTTCATCTTTGACTGCGCCCCCAGTGTGGGGCCTGTGCAAAGTGCAAGGTTCTCAGAAGTGCTGGCGGGACTGAATTGGACTGATCCCTGGAGGAGACACTAAGTACACAATAGCAACAGAAACAACAACGACCAATTTATTGAGCACCTGTATGTTTCAGTTACTGCGCTAAGACTTCCTATATAATATAAAATTAATCTTGCAACAACACCATGACAAACTTATTTCATCCTCAAATTTTAGATTCAGAAACCTAGTTTTAGAAAGGTTAAAAGAGTTTGCCTGGGGGACAGCCTGAGGGTGTAGTAGTTAAGTTCGCACTCTCTCCTTTGCCAGTCCAGGGCTCATGGGTTTGGATCCTGGGCATGGACATACACACTGCTCATCAAGCCATGGTGGCATCCCACATATAAAATAGAGGAAGACTGGCATAGATGTTAGCTCAGTGACAATCTTCCTCAACCAAAAAGAGGAAGATTGGCTCAGGGCAAATCTTCCTCACCAAAAAAAAAAAAAAAGTTTGCCTGTTATCAGAGAGAGCTAGTCAGTAACAGAACTTGGCTCAAAACAAAGCCTGTCTGAATTCAAAGGTCATATTCTCTCACTGCACTGAGAAACTGGGGCAAAGTTGTAAAAATTCCGCCTTTACATGAATAGGTAACTAAAAAAATCAATGTGTAAGATTAAGTTTAGCGAATAGGGGAATACTGGCCAATATGAGAATATAGGTCAAGAAACTCAGAAAGATATCTGGTGGTGGGAAATCACAAGACAGTCTGTGTAACAGAGAAGGTCAGTGTCAGGGGGTTAAAAGTAAAAACACTCCAAAAGGCACCGAGGGCCAAGTGTTTAACTAAGTCCGCGTCTCCACTAGAGGAGGAGAGTTCACATATGTATGATTGTAATGCCTCAGGCAGCCTTACACAGGGCTGCAGACTGTATGCCCTTCTTTCTCCTTAGCTAGTGGAAAACCGTGGATGTGTGAGTTGCAAATACAAATGAGAAAATTGTTCAATTCATTGTTAAATTTCCCCTAGATGTCAGATGTAATGACAGAGACAATGAGAGAGGTGTTGTTTCCATAAATCTTTAGAAATAGAAAATAAGGGAGTATAGATATGGAAAGTACTTAAGTACAGATTGCAAGTGCAATTTTGTCCCATAGGAGCCACTCCAGGGTCTCCAGCATCATCTAGATCTACCATCTATAAACTGAAGACCTTATATCACTCCCAAATATCTCTAGCGAGCTGCAAAACCATATGTCCAATTAGCTTCCAGACAACTCCAGTTAAATGGCATGAACAGTTCAAATTCAGTATATCCAAAATTGAGCTAATCATATTGTCCAGATATGTCCTTTCTCTGGAACCCCTATTCCAGTGAATAGCCCAGATGTTCTTAGAGCCATCAGAGCTACAGACTCAAGGGTCATCTTTGACCCCCTCTCTCTTTCTTCCTCCACACCCAATCAGCCACAAAGTTTCTCCAGTTCCATCTTTGTACATTTCCTGATTTCTTCTCTCTCTCCATTCCCACTACCACTCTTAGTTCATCATTATTTCCAATCTGAAATAAAACAAGTCTCCTCATTTTTCTCCCCTGTAGTCTTGTCCCAACATAATCCATTCTCCACATTGCATCCAGAGGGATTTTTATGAAATTTAATCTGGTCCAGCACCTCATTAGCAAAAAGCTTTAACTTTTCTCCAGACACTCAGTATAAAGTCCAAGAGTATTCATATGCGATGCAAGATCCTTCGTGACCTGTTACCCTCTTATTACTCTATTTTTGACCCTTGTCATTCCTACCTTCTATAATCTAGTCAAAACAAACTCCCTATTTCAAATGGAGTGTACTCTCAACTCTACCATTTTTCTAAAGGTTGCCCTTTTAAAAACAAGCAAACAAACATAATAGCAATCCTTTCCTACTGTTTGCCTGCCAATCCCTCTCTACCCCTGTCTCTGGTCAGGTCTCTTCTAGGAAATGGGGACATCCATCTTCTGTCCTCTTTCATGCACTTACCTCTGTCACGGTACTTACCATATGTGTTATGGTCATCTTCTCAACTGGGGTGTAAGCTACTAAAGGACAGGAATGTATTATATTTATCTTTGTGTCTCTATCACCTCGTGTAATCTATAAAATACTAGGAGGTCGATAAAAGTTTGTGGAATAAATTAATTTAGAAAAAGAAGAAAAGGAAGGAAGGAGGTACTCCGTATGTTGGAAAGAGTTCCTTTTCAGACACATTTTAGCAATTGTAAGACAAGATGATCAATTGTATTTTCAGAATTCAGGACTTCAATAGGGAACTAAGAGGAATAAAGAGAATCCTGATTTTAAATATTTAAATAAAATAAAGATCAAATTGAAGCATTTAATTGCCTAAAGAGACACATGGATTAATCAGCTGATAGATAGATGATTGACTGATTGACTGATTGATAGATAATAGATGATAGACAGGTAGATAGCTGATAGAAAGATAGATGAATAGAGATAGATAAATGATATATAGATGATAAGTAGAAAGACAGATGATAGAGAGATGAATCGAGAGAGAGGGAAGGTCGGGGGAAAGAAGGAAGACAGGCATATCATACATCTTTGCTGGTGAAGTCTCAGCAGTGGAGCACTGTGCAACAACAAACACAGGCAAAATGTGTGGATGATGGAAAGGTGGAAGCCAATGGACTCCCAGAGGAGTCAGTCTTGAAAAGAAAACGTTATGGTCTGATCCCATAGACGGTGAGTTCTGTGGAAGACCAGCCCCCTGGTGCAAAAGCTGGGAAGAGTGAAAGACAATCTAGACAGGAACTAAATAAATGAAGAGAAGAACAGAATATGGAAAACACGAGGATAGAGAGCAACAGCAGCAGAGCAGAGAGAAAAGATACACTCACTGAAATTGGAGAAGAGAACGCACATCTTTAGTACTGATACGGAAGTGAAAATAGCCCTAAGTTCAGGGTGTGCACTTCTGGCTATGATGGAGTAACACAGGTCAGATTCACCCTCCTGCCCTAAACAACAACAAAAAACCAGAAAAAATGAAAATATGATTTTCAGACGTTGGACAACAGGCAGCTCAAGACAGTGATGCCTGAGAGAAGAGAAACAAATGAGGGGAACCCTGGAATTGTTCCAACTTCCTGACTGGAGAGAGTCTTCAGCTAGGTACCATGCAGGAAGAGAGAACCGAAACAAAGGCTGACAGTCTTCCCTGGTCAAGTAGACATAGCAGAGAATTCAGGGATGCCACCGTGGCTAAATTTGCAGAGTAGAGTAAGGGAGGAGAGAGAAAAGAGAGCTACACAGAGAGACCTACCCAGAGGGAGAGCTCCAGAGGTCTGAAGGGGGTTCCCCTCTACTCTTCAGTGGAATACTGATCAGCGCATGGATGTGAAGAAACTACTCAAGGTAGGAGGGAGAAGCACCAGCAAAAGCAGGCAGAACAATCCCTGAGTTTATGTGAGGCGAGGAATAGTTGATGTTCCCACAACCAAAGAGAAAAAAACCTTGTAATACAAGGTATATTGGGTGTACTCAGAAAGGAAAAAATATCCCTGAACCAAAGGTTGCTCTGATTTTGAAGGAAGCTTCAAAAGGACCACCTGTTTCCACATGTAACTTACTGTGTCCTAGAGAAAAGTCCAAGAATATTTAAAGGAATACAAAACTACCCAACACCTAACAAGATAAAATTCCAATGCCTGACATCTACTCGAAAATTACCAGAAAAGCAAGTAGCAGGAAAATATAATCCATAAGGAGGGTGAAAAGAAGTTGATCAATATAAACAGACTCAGAAATAATGCAGATGAAAGAATTAGTAGACAAAGACATGAAAAATTATAACTATATTCCATACATTCAAGAAGGTAGAGAAAAGTATGAGCATATGAAAGAGCCACATGGAAGATAGAAAAAAACAGCCCTAAATTTTGGAAAGGAATGACTAAAAGCTTGAGGTATCTCTATGATATGTGAAAGGGAAGCAGCAATATCTACTTGCATTATCTATAATGATGATACCATTTGTTGTCCAAAGAAGTACAATGTTGAGAGTTGAAAAGGGCATAATTAATAATTCCCTTGGTACCACAAGCATAAACTGAGACTGCTCAGGGTTAATTGTGACATGTGATGAGGAAAGCATTACCTTTTTTTTTTTTTTTTGGTGAGGAAGACTGGCCCTGAGCTAACATATGTTGCCAATCTTCCTCTTTTTGCTTGAGGAAGATTGTCACTGAGCTAACATATGTGACAGTCTTCCTCTATTTTTTTGTATGTGGGAGGCTGCCACAGCTTGGCTTGATGAGCAATGCATAGGTCCACACCTGGGATCCGAACCTGCGAACCCTAGGCTGCTGAAGCAGAGTATGCAAACCCAACCACTACGCCACCGGGGGGGTCCCTAAAGCATTCCCTTTTAAAGCTTAGCAAGATTAATCTCAGGGCAAGGAAGCGTGTAGCACATGACCATCAAAAAACAGTTGACATTATAAAGTTTCTGTACTTAAAGAGATAACTTGCAGCTTTTTTTGAAATCTCAGCCATCCAAACTAATGCATGCCCTAAATCTGTCTGGAATTAGTTTGTCTTCTACAGTCCTCTCCACTTTGCCCCATGACTGACTTTGACCTCTGTCTACTGTGTCACATCTGACTTTCCACTGAGAGTCCCAGGCTCAGATTCTATAGTCTTTCCCCCGATAAAACTTAGTTGACCCAAGTCTCTGCCCCACAAGACCTGCTGTCTGCTACTCGATAGGAGCTAAGACAAGCAAGTTGTGAAAGAGTGAATGAGTTCTTTGGTAAGACAGTTACGTCTTAGTGTCACCTCCTGGAGGTAATGCCTTAGACCCGGGACTCCAAGAGTGAAGATGGCAGGTATCCTCTGAGGGCAGGGGAAGCTTGCCTTTCAGGACAGCCCTCAAGTTAGACAGCTTTGGTGGCTTCATTGTGACATGTATTGGCAAATCCCCTGCCAAGTGGAATCCATAAATACTCCAAATTATTTGCCCAAGTCAGCCGAAATATTAATGGTCACCAAAAGAAAGATAATCTCTTGCAAGGTATGAAACAAGTCTCACGACGCCTTAAAGTTCCAATCTCTGGTGAGAAACTCTGGGCGTGCTGGTGAGCAGCGTGCCTGCCTTTATTTCAATGAGCCACTGTTCCTGTGAATAATTAGATTATCACAGATCCTGCCTTCATGTTGTGACCTGATTGAAATCCAGACCTAAACCTGTCCTAGAGCCTGTGATAAAGAGATGAGCCTGGAGCTCAGTTGTCACCACCTTTTCAAATAAAGCCATCTTAATTAAAAAATTATAAGCTAGACTTTTGCCAAGGATTCAGATAAAACATCAAAAGGCTAGGGGGAGGTGTGTTTCTTTCAGTTAAAGGGCAGGTCCAAGGTTGGGGGTGAGGTGGAAAGTCACTCAGAGGAGGTTCCCGAGACCAGGGACGAAGACTGACCAGGGGTGAAGTGCGTCCCCAGCCAGGGGAACTGTCCCATTGCAGAGAGATCGCACTGTCCTGATGACCATGTGTAAATACAAGCCTCTTCTCTCTGCTCCCAAAGCTCATCTCTGAAAACAGGCCTGTCCCAGCACGTGGGGGAAAACACACAGAACATGTTGAACTCAGATATGAATCTGAAGACCATGGAAAATCGCCAAAAAAGTGGCATTTTGTCAGCTGCTGACAATACTTCAGATCCCTGCGTTTCTCTCGGGTAAACAAGCCCTAACTCCCAGGAGAAAACAGTTTAACCCAGGGAACATCTACATTCATGTGGCATGTTCAAATGCCTGGTAAGAGATGCAGGAACAAAAAGTCAGATTTATTAGTATCAGATGTAGTCGTGGGATGACAAAACCGACAAACGTCAACCTTGAAGCCAAGAGAAAAACATTCCTTCTCCGGTAACATACTGACAGTGGCCTGATGGTCTTCAGACATTTGGACAAACAAATTTTTGTAAAATGTTTAATTAACAGCTAAAGGTTGTCAGTGAAGTCTGGCATATTGAGAAGACATGGCTGGGTTTAGTTTATCTTCGGTGCTCTCAGTTTTACTTCCTTTACCTGTGCCTGTAGAATGACCACGCCCTGGGAACAGCAGCGAATCTAAGCAGAACCAGGGACAACTAGCAGATGCCATTTAATGAGGACTCTCACCCAAACCTCCCTTCACTTTGGTGCCCAGAGTTTGGTCTTTTCAAAGATTCAGACATACATGCTTCCACAGTTCGAGTGGGCTTTACCCTGGAGAAAGCAGAAATATACCAAGATATTGAAAGGCATACAATAAACCTAGGACAGCTTTTCCTAAGCAACAGTTGCACTAAAAGATTTAGGGGAAGAGGGAGTTAAGAAATTTTCTTTCAGTTTAAGGGCGAGTCTAAGGTTTTTTACATTAAAGTATGGATGACTTATAGGGTTATATATAATTTGCAAGAGATTTGAATGGTGTAAAAGGTAAGACCTCAGGGTACTTTGTGGTGGGTCTTTTGGGGCCTCATTTTCAGCCCTCCTGTCCTACCAGCCCTTCCTTTCCATTTCAGATTACAAGTCTCATACACATTTTCCAGATGAATGATGCAGCCCTGGATAACACGTCTTGCTTCTGCTTCTGGTTCATTCCTCATTTTTCTTCATAAATCTCAGAGAAACCCATGAGAATCAAGCATCATTAACAATGACCAAATATGGCTGAGAAGTGCCCATCTGCACAGGTTTGATCAATTTCCTACCACAACGTCTCCCGGTTATGGTATGCAGATATGTCAATGGCAAATAAACTAAAGATCAGACAGTCATGAGCTAGATGCCCAGAGGTTGCCACACTTGATCAGAGATAGAGTGTGTAGAGCAGGATGGCAGAGAAACATCCAGGCCAAGGATTCTTCCCCAAGATTTCCCCTGGGCCAGCTGGCAGCAGACCCAGCAGGCACAGCAGAGCAGCCACTGCCCGGGGCTGCTTTCCCCAGATGCCCAGCAGGTGAGACAACCTCTGGGGACCGGCCCAGGGCCAAGCAGGACCCAGATCTGCGCAGGTACTCCATTGCACCCTCGTTCCCGGGGCCCGGCAGCCCTGTCTAGCTGGGACCACATTCCTGACCCAGGAGGAAAGGTCTCCTCTTGCTTATGCCTCCGTTTCCCTCTTATCCACTTCCTTCCATTACTTCCTTTCTTGGCTTCTTAAATTTGTTTCTTTGGGTAATTCAGAAAGAACAAATGGAATCATCATGTAACTGTCGAGAAATCAGCATGTAAATCCCCCATTTGGCTAAGGGAGAGGGAGACTGAAGTGTTTAGTTTTCCCATCTCCCATTATCACATGCACATATGTATACGTGTCTGTAATTCCCCTGTATACCTATTGTAAATTTCATGTTTACATAAAAAAACAATTGTTAATCTCTAGGTGTTATTCCTCCTTTCTTCCTTTAGAGAAAGAGATGTGTGGGGGGTGTGTGTGTGCATACTCAACCCTTTTCAATAGGCATGCAAGGAGCATCTACTCTGTGTAAGATATACAAAGGATGCATGGTGTGGGTGCCCACACAAATTCAAAGATAACAAACTCTCTGTCTGGCACAGCCTCCCCTGCACATATACATAGCTGACACCCTCACCTCCCTCATGTCTTTGCTTGAATGTCAATTTTTCCCAATTCTCCTTCCCCCACTTGACTTTTTCTTTCTCCTTAATACTGATAACCTTTTAATGTACTACAAAATGCGCTGATTTAACGTTGTAACTCCCCTCACTGGAATCCATGCTCCATGAAGGCAGGGATCTTTCTTTTGTTCAATAACTTATCTGCCAAGCACCAAGACAGGGTCTAGCTCATCACAGATGCTCAGAAAACGTACATTAAAAAATTACTTGTATATGTTACTTTCCCAAACATTATTCCCTAATTACCATCTCTAACTGGGCAGGTAAATGAAACCCACTTCTCCTTCCTGCCATTCTAATTTTAGAAGAAATAAAAGGTACACTGTAAGGAGCAGGGAATGTCAGCAGCTGGTTTTAAGGAAGAAAATAACCAAGGTTTTAAGATTTTATCAATGAATACAGAGAAGTTCGGTACCTCTTTGGGTTGTTGGGACCTTGACATTGTTTCCCAGAGCCAATAATTCATTGTCCTAGTAGGGAAACTCTGCCTTTTTTTATTAGCCAGGGAGCAACGGCATCATCACGGCAGCCGCACGCTTCCTTTCATCCATCCCAATGAGGCAATTTCCCATCTGGCTGAAGCAGGGGCAAGTCCCAAGCAGAGGACACTGGACTAGAAATCAGGATGCCTGGATTCCAGTGCTGGCTCCCTCACTAACCACCTGGGTGCTGTTAGGAGGTCACAGCTTTGGAGGAGGGATTGGAATAGATCGTTTCCAAGGTCCTTTCAGCTCTAATTCCATATTGCTTCAAGCATCTCTGGGGATTTCTGAGGTCACCTGGATGCCACCCCTGCTGGTGTAGAGATTGCTAACTCTTCTAATAATTGCTTGTCTAGGTGAGCTCTCAGTTGGATTAACCTAAACCACTATTGGTGAAGAAGCTGAAGTTGAGGGCTCAGAGCAGCTGCCAAGAAAATAAGACATAACCAGTTTGCATAGGCTCTGGAAGTCTGTGAAGTCCCCATTCTTGCTTACTAATGTCCAAAGAAGCCCAGGCACCATGCTGCCAAAGAGGGTCAGGCAAGATCCTCCACCGAACAGTTCCTCAGTTCCAGCTGCAGGGAGTAGGAAGTCACACAATATTTCTCAAACAAAACCTCAAAGGACTCTGATTGACCAACCAAACACCAGACAACTTGTTTATGGGTAGGGAATGTGCAACAGTATTACCCAGAGCCTTTGGGAGAAATCCACTCAGAATGAGCCTTGATTAAAATCCCTCTGGAAGAATAGCCAAGAACACTTTGACCCAAGAAGAAAGACCAAGCATGCCCATCAGATAGCAACACATGGTATGAAGGTGCAATGATCGAGACAGCATGATATTGGAGTAAGAATGACAAATCAATTGAACAGAATCTAGTACAAGATCAGTCCCATATATATATATGATAGTTTCACATAAGATAAAAGGGAAAATGGACTATTTAATAAAGGACTTTATTCCTAACAACATATGTCAAAATAAATTTCAAATGGATTATAGAGTTACATACTGAAAATTACCAAAAAAAAAAAAAAAACTAGAAAGCAATATTGCTAAATACTTATCTGGTCTCTAGTAGAGCAAGTGTTTCTAAACATATCTATGAAAGCAAATACAACAAAGGAAAGATCAATATGCGAGACTATATGAAAATGGGAAATGCTCTATAGAAGAGCATTAAATTAAAAGATGAAAAGTAAACTGAAAGGAGAGAACTCAAAACAATATGGCAGGCAAGTGGTTAATAAAGCTCTTAATAAACTAGTCTGCGTTATGTCTACGAAAATAATCCATAACCAATCTATAAATGAAAATTTGGGTGAGTTTATTCTGAGCTTAAATCTGAGGATTATAACCCGGGGCCTTTCTTCCCAAAGGAAGAAAGGGCACCAAAGAAGTGGGGTGCACAGAGTGGTTATGTACCCCCAGAGAGGATGTTTCACATAGGATTGAAATGTCCCTTTTACAGTAGTCGAGAGACTGCTCTGTGGGCACAGCGATTGATGGAAACAGCAGGTAGGTCTTCTGTCTCAGTGAATGCAGCAGGGTGGCAGTCTGTTGTCTCCAGCTGAGTGGTCACAGGTGAGCTGGGTGGTCAAAGGTGAGTGCAGCAAACAGTTCCTAGCCTAAGGAAAAATGCTTATCCCTAAGGAAAGGCTAATGTGGGGGGAAGTTGCACCTTTATCTCAAGGGCCTTTGTTCTGGCCATAGGAAATGTCTAAGCAGATATACAATGCGGGCTCAATAGCCACAGTCAGGCCCTTTTGGAAAAAACAAAGTCAGGCCGAATTAGGTTTATACCAAATGGCTTCCTCATATACTCCAATATATCCTATTGCTTGCCATTTTTATTTGTCAATTACTGCCTGCGTGAGTTTGGATGGGTCATTTAATCTTTATTATCTTGTATCATTTTAATGGGGATAATAATTGAATAGATCTCATAGGATTGCAAGGATCAAGAGAGAGAACATGTGACAGTATTAGCATAGTGAAAGGCATGTAGTAAACCTTACTAAATGTTTGCTGTCATGATTACCACTATTATTATCAATTATTGTTTATTATAATAAATAAATAATATTAAGTATTTATATTCATAAAGAATAAATAAATTGTTAATATTAAATACCCAATATAATTGTGAGTAAAGACTTAGACAGTCAGTTCAAAACAGAAGAA
Source organism: Equus caballus (assembly GCF_041296265.1). Taxonomy (NCBI): domain Eukaryota; kingdom Metazoa; phylum Chordata; class Mammalia; order Perissodactyla; family Equidae; genus Equus; species Equus caballus. The sequence goes on from NC_091703.1 coordinate 3,244,547, forward strand.
TACAAATGGAAAACAAATGAAATGGAACCTTCTCATCAGCTATCGAAGCGGGCATATTAAAATGACAATATACTTAAATGATAACATATGGAGTATGAGGAGAATCATACCTTGTTGGCAAAAGTGTATATTAATATAATCTTCCTGGAGGGCAATTTATTAAGATTATCAAAACATATCAAAATGATATAAAACAATGTTTCTATCACTTGATCTAATGATTCTACTCCTAGAACTTTATCTAAGGAAACAATCAGTTGTACGCAAAAGAAAAAAGTATATCAAGATTGTTTATCATAATAGCAATTATCAGAAATCACTTAAGGTCCAACCAGGGAACGTTTGTTCCATCCATACAATGGACTTCTATATTGCCATTGAAAATCAAATTCTAGAAAAATATGTGGAAGCATTGAAAACTGCTCAATGAAAATATTGTTCAATGAAAAAAAGTAAGTTCAACTCTGTTCTATATTTCATCTCAATTCCATAAAAAATATATATTTTTAAAATATATAGACAGACCTATACAAATAAATGTACATATATGTGTTCATGTCTATATCTGAAACAGAAATAAATACACTGTTTATATCTGGGTAGTGGAAATGCTAGCGATTTTTATATTTTTTATATCTTCTTTGTGCCTTTCTCTATTTTCCAAAGTTTCTACTATTTACTTGTATCACTTTTTTCTTATTAGAAAAAAAGGCAACAAATATTTTAATAGCCCCTGAGATCACTTTCATTCTTATCTCATATTACTTTCCAAGCTAATATTTTTATCTCAAATTGGAAATCAAGAAGGGCAGTCAATCACTCAGTTGAAGGTCTTATTTCCCCCTACCTATGGTGTGAGTGCCTCTCTAGGGAGTCCCTCTAGTGTAAGGTACTGCTGGATCAACACAATCATGCTGACCACCTCTCCACTTCCCTTTTCCCTTTTTGGGAAGTAGAGGTATATGCAAAGCACTCAGCACTTGGAGCATCCCAATCCTGAGATAGAAGCCCAGCTTCCTGGCTCCCTTGACCTTGAGCTCAGTGTTGGGAATGGTACCTGTGCCTGAGAAGAACCCTGAGAATTTCCATGCAAGATAGAGAAGAGCTTGTGATATAAAAAGTCAACCTAGGCAATTTTAATTTTCTTCTAAGATCAGTGGGAGCTAAAATAAGTTGTTTTTGTTTTTGTTGTCTGTTTGCTGAGGACGCTTTAGCCTGAACTAATATCTGTGCTAATCTTCTTCCATTTGGCATGTGGGTCACTGCTACAGCATGGCTGCTGAAAAATGGTGTAGGTCTAGCCTGGGAACTGAATGCAGGCTGCCAAAGCAGAGCACGGTAAATTTAACCACTAGGCCACAGGGCTGGCCCCAAGAAAGCTTTTAAATCAGAAAAGCAGTATGATCATTTGTCACTTAGCAAAGTATCTCTAGTAGCAATGTGAAAGACAGACAGAAATGGGAGGAGAAAACTGATGACTGTTAAATAGTTTAGGAAAGATGATGAGGGACAGCTCCAAGATGCCACAACTAAGGAAGAGATGCTAGATTTGTAAGTGTGAGTATACACGACTGCTTGGATGTGAAAGGGGAGAAAGAGGAATTGACAATGAGTCTTAGATTTCTTGCTAAGGAAATTATTGGGCCTGGGGTAGTACCAACACACCATCTACTCTCCCTGTCTTCGTTGGTTACAGAATCTCAATTTCATTCAGGGCAGCAATGTGCCCAGCTAAAAGACTACTTTCTCCAGCCTCTCTTGCAACTCAGTGTTACCTTGAGTATTGTCACAATATAAGGAACTCCCGGGAGAGCTCCTGAAAAGGACAACTGGTGTGCATGTTTTTCCCCCTCTACTCCTTTCTCCTATATCACATTTGGAAACTAGATGTGATGTCTGGGGCTCCTAAGGCCATCTTGGATCATGAGACAATATTGTGATGGAGTCCACATTTTAAGGGTGATGGAACAGAAAAATAGAAGTACACTGACTTCCTGAAGACCACCAAGCTTCCATACAAGTCCTATGTTGCCTTTATCCAAAAGTCTTTTATATTAAAAATAAATCTCTATCTTGTTTAAGTCAATTTTATTTGGCTTCTGTTAAGTGTTAATTTAGTCATCATTAACTAATTTGAAGAACATAGAAAGTGGGCAAATTTAGGGAGATGGCAAGTTAGGTTTGTGTTATGTTTTATTTGAGGCACCCATATGATACCCAATTAGATTTATCCAGAAAGCAGTTGAAAATATAAAGTATTGATTACAGTCGAAGTCCTGAATATGATTGTATGAGTCAGAGATGGTGTATGCAAAAGAAGAAACAGTTTAACCCCTGTAGTTCACCAACATTGCAAAATAATCCTAAAAATGGATGGCTCTAATAAGAGAGTTTCAAAATACAGGAAGTAAAAACTGATAGCACTGCAAGGAGAAATAGACAAATTCACAATTATACTCAGAGATTTCAGCACTGCTCTCAATAATCAATCGAATAAGCAGACAGATATTCAGTAAGGACATAGAAGACTTGAATAACACAATCAACCAACTTGACTTTGATATTTACAGAACATCACTAAACTTCAGCAGAATACACATTTTTCAAGTGCACACAGAACATTTACCATGATAGACCATATTCTGAGCCATAAAATAAGTCTCAGACCACAACGGAATTAAATTAGAAACAAATAATAGAAAGATAGCTGGAAAGTCACCAAATATTTGGAAGGATAACACATGTTTAATTAATTTATAGATCAAAGAATAAACGAGAATTAGAAAGTATTTTGAACTGAATGAAAATGAAAACACACTTCAGAAATTGTGTGATGCAGATAAAGCAATATTTTGAGGAATATTTATAGCACTAAAATTCCTATGTTAGAAAGAAGAAAGGTCTCAAATTAAAGATCTCAGCTTCCTAGCTGAGAAACCAGAAAAAGAGAGAAATGAATTTCAAAATAAGGAGAAGAAAGAAAATAATAAAGATCAGAGAAGAAGTCAATGAAATAGAAAACAGAATGCAATAAGGAAAGTCAATGAAACAAAAAGCTTGTTTTTAAAAAATTCATCATTCAGGTCTCAGATTAAATGTCTCCTCCTCAGTAAATGCTTTCTCTAACACTTAAAGTAAAATAGGTGTCCTCTTACTCTTAGTGTCCTGTTAGTTCTCCATTCTTTCATTTTATATCGTATTTTTTAATTTTTAACTTTAAAGCCATTGGTTTGTTTCAGATTTGTCTCTCTCAGACTCTAGACTACAGGAGAGCAGGAACCACCTCCAGTCTTATCATCACTGTATACCCAGCACCCAGGACAGCTTTTGACATATACTAAGTACTCAGTAAATACTTGCTAAATCAATGACAGGAGAATAATTGTTCAACGGCGAAAGCTGTGATGTTGATGAAGAAGAAGAAGAAGAAGGAGAAGAATGAATATGCACAATGCAAAATTAGGCAAAAAGGAGAAGTAGCATTTTCTACTCTTTTGAAGTGGGTAGTCGAGAAGAAAGATTTTCTGCAAGAGGTGAGGGTTGATTGTCCCTAAAATATAAATCCATATATGCAAGTAGATGGAATGAGAAATGGGAAAGAGAATCTAGTTAAATGGAACAACATAAGGAAAGATAAAGAGGCATAAAAGAGAATGACCCTTTTAGGAATCTGCCAGTCGCTGGGAATGGCTAGAGCAGAGGGTGCAGGAAGGGGAAAAGTAAGAGAAGACGCAAATTAGGTGGCAGAAATGAGATCATAAAGAGTCTTCTGTGCCATAATAAGGAGTTTGGACTTCATCCAGTAGACCTTGGGAGTTTCTGAAAAATTTTAAGCAAAGAGTGACTTGAGCAAATTTGTATTCTAGAAAGCTGATTCCGACAGTCTGTGGAGAATAGATTGGAGGAAAGGAGGAAATGTGGAAAGGAAGAGGAAATAGTTTGATTGAGGCATGTCAATTAAGCATATAGAACTTGGTCACACTTTGGATTGGGGAGTGGACACCATGAGGGAGAGAGTCAAGGTTGACTCTCAATTATTCAGCTGAGGCAACAGAAAAGATGGCGTGCAAATCAATGAAATAAGGAAAAACGGAGAAGGCTTTGCAGGAGCAAAAGATAATGAATATCCTTTGGGACATGATCAAATGCTTCTTTCCCCATTTTTCTCCCAACTGTCTTCATTCTGCCCTATGGCACCTATTAAGGAACCCTATCTGATCATATCTGGACCACCTGACCCTCTCATCATATCAGAACTCTTCCTAGATGCTATTCTCTTTAGGCCCAGAAATCTGCTAAGCGGAAATGAAATAACTGGACAAATTACTCCAGGCAACATGTCCATGTGTTATGACCCCAAAGTAATCCATGAACATTTCAACAGGGGCCTTGTTAAAAAATGAGCATGTTAAATGAAATTAGTTTGGCTTGTTGGAGGCTCCCCAACTATAACTTGCTTTTTGTAAAGTTTATTTACATTAATACTTTTGTGTCATAAATAAAAATTTAAAATGAAAAGTGAGATAGCAGAAAAACATAATATAGAAAAACGGTCTTTGCAATAATGACAAAAAAAAAAGAAAGAAGGACTTCTAATGGTGAAACTATCAGAAATCATGAGGGAGATAGTCAGAGCCATCCAAGACATAGACTGTTTCCTGTCCTGCCTCATATATCTAAAATCAAAGGACAGAAGCCCTAGCACCCCAGTTACTATAGTGACTAGATTAACAGGATGTCACCGGGCTCAAAATACACTCAGGCTTATATCCCAGCCCCTCCCCTTCCTAACTCTGTGACCTTGGTCTGTGTTTCATTGTGCCTCAGTTTTCTCATCTGAAAAACCATGATAATGATTTCAGCTTCACCGAGTTGTTGAGAAGACTAAATGCTCTATATGTAAAGCATCTGACACACCGTAGGCCTCAAGAAATGTTAGTGATTTTCAGTAGTAACAAAAAGGTTTCCAGGGAGTATTTGTGCATTTTCATGATTTGCTGTACCACGGGGTTTATTTCCTCATGTTATGAAGGCTGACAACTGTCACATTTCTTGGTCCCATCTCAAAGAGTTAGAGACAGGGCAGGGTCCTGAGCAAATTATGCAATCTCTCTGGAGCAGAAAATAAACAACACAGAACACAAATAGAATCCACCACCAGGTAAACAACTGCCCAAACCTCACGATGCCTCTGGTGATCCTTGTAAAGACAACAGGAACCACAATTATGACGGTGAAGCAATAATTATGGCAATTCAGTTTAATGGAGGCAATTAAGCCAACTTAAATAAATCAGCATTCTTCAGATATCTTGCTTACTTCTTCTACTTAACGTTCTTAAGATTCAGAAAAGCAAAGCAAACATATAACCCTGAAGTCTTCCTACGGAAGGTTTAGGGAGAACTCATTAAAGCTGAAGATGCATTTCCTGGGCTAAGACTCCTGTCTGAGGGATACAGAGCTCAGGATTGGGGGGACCCTGGCTGTTCACATGCAGACCCCAGGCAGTGGCCAAGCATCTATGAATGGCTCCATCGTGTTTTCATACCTGGAGAGAAAACAAGAACCTGGATGCCAAGGCCTCTGACAACGGCCATGGGATTCCCACAAGGGTAAGGAACTTGCGCCTGGATCCCCCCTTCTTCTCAGCAGATTCTGTGCTGAAGCTCTGCCTACCCTAAGAGCACCTGGATGGGGCACAGAAGGAAGCTTTAGTATTTACACCCAGAAAGAACTAGCCTACCTCAGATAACCACCAAGCTTCTGTTGGATGGGGCTTATGGGAAAACATATGGAAATTAATACAAATAAAATGGAGGAAAATAGTATCTATGATCTTAAACCCTTCCCCACCCCACCTCCAAAGAGTCCTGCTGGTGTTTGAAAACAATCCAATAGGATGCCTAGCTGCATAAGAGATAAACGGTAGTGGTAAAAAGGTAGGACTTACATTGCCTGGGTCCAAGTCACAACTGCCACTTACCTCGGTCTATGATCTTTGTCAAGTTACTTAACTTTTCTTTGCTTCCATTTCCTAATCTTTAAAATAGAAATAATTATAGTGCATACCTTATAAGGTCGTTTATAGAATTAAATTGAGGTAAGCAACGTAAAGTACTTAGAACAATTCCTCAGATATATAAAACACTCAGTAAGTGCTAGGATGGAGCTACATGTGCATTTTTAACTTCAGGCAACCATGAGTTTCTTCCATTCTCTTTCTACCAAATTATATCCTTCCATGGGAGTTCCTGAGAGCATTTGCAATACTCTCCATTTTTGCTTTTGTTGCTTTGGGGAAGGGAAGATCTTTTAAACCCAACTCATCAAACAGATTATATATTTGATCTAGAAAGTTCTCTTAGATCACAGAATCTGTTTTGGATTCCAGAATATTTGAATGTCCTTTATCTCCCATCCTACCCATGCCTTCAGCCAGAGTAGGACATTGTGCCTCTTACTCTTGACCCTGACCTTTCACTCATGTTATATATAACTTTTGAAACGATTCTCCCACTTCATTGAGAGACAATCTTCCGTGAATATTTTCATGGTTCTGCATAGTCAGAGCTATCTGAGCAAAAATTACTAACAACCTGGGTTAAAAGATGATTGAATGGCAAACAAGTTTTGGAAGTTAAAGACGTGAGACTTGAGGAAAGAGTTAAACACATATCATCCTGAGATGTCTGCTTACATACCAAAGGGTATAAACCTAGAGATGTTTCTGAGCAAAGGTCCCTCTCTGTCTGTCTGGCTGGCTGGCTGCCTCTCTCTCTCTACCCCATCCCCCCACCTCCACCCAGAGAAAAGGAGAAGCAGATGTGCCAGCAGCTCCTACACAAACTCCAAGTGTCATAATTTTAAACCCTGCCTGCATAGTACATCAGTGGCTCTCACCGCATCCCCTGTGGTGCACTGAGGCCCAGGGCACTGACGCAAGTTGCTCTCTGAGTAAAAGGCCTGTTCCTCAATCCAGAGGTCTCATATTTATATACACCATGAATTCCTACGGGACTGACACCCTGCCGTGTGTGTGTGCGTACACCTATCTATCCGAACCATGGCAGGCTCACTTGTTAGCTTCCAGGTGGGTAAGACGTCAAACTCTTCACAGTTTCTGACTTACCCCTTCCTCTTCACCAACACCCATCTCTTCTCCAAAATTCACCTTCTGTGTGAAGCCATCAATGGATGAAATTATGATTTCCTACAGGACTAGTTCTATTGTTTTATTTGTTCCCAGAATTTGATAGCACCCTTTTTTAACAAAGCATAAATCCATAAAGAACTTTTAAAAGCACTCAGAGAACTAAAGTGATAGGACCAAAGTCTAATCCAGATATTAAAAGACTCACAAACCCAGGCTTGTGCTGCATTAGGTCTGGCTCCCTGCCTTGAGAGGGCGCGAGCTTCAGGCCAGGAGCCCCGGGTGCAGGAGCTCCCAAGCTGCTCCGGTTTCTAGGACGCCTTCCATTGTCAGCCATTCCCTCCCTCTGTTGCTTCCCATCCACCTTGTGTATGAGGCGGGGAGAGTGGAGCTCACACTCAGATCCCTCCAATGTTTATCAAATTTAAAAATGGCTTCGTAGGACACCACAGTTCTTGTTGTTTGTTTTGTTTTGTTTTCATTTTCTGCCACAAAGCCAAGGCCATGGCAGCAGTCACATGTGGGCAGTGGAATGGGGTGAGAACGGATGGTGGTGGGAAGGAGGGAAAGGCCAGAGATCAGAGGACTATTTCTGTCCACCCTAAGCTCATCAGGGCCTGCCTTCTGCTCTGTCCTCTCAGCTGTGAGCTGAAAGGTAAGTTGGCAAATGAGTATGGTAAGAAAATAAGCTGACAGGCGTCCTCCTGCTCCTTGCCCAGATCCACCCTGAGACAGAGGGAGCGAGAGGCCCAGGGAGGAGAGAGGAAGAGGGACCTTCCCGGAATGGAAGAGCAGAGAGGGAGTGCTTGGGAAGACAGTGGCTGGGGCTTCCATTAGGAGTAAAGACTAGGGGGGACCCCTGTGCAGAGCCCAGTGGAGGTGGGAAGAACCTCAAGGGGGCACAGCTGCAGGGACCACCCAGGAGGCTGTGTCCTGGGCATGGGGCTCCCAGCCCAGCCAAGGAGGATACACTTAGCCAGAAAGCATTAGAATCACGAGCTTTCAGATGACCACACAGATATGTCCGAATGTGTACTAAGGGGCCTCTCCCCACTGTCAGCTAGCAAGTGGCACAGGAGAGGTGTAAGCCCAGGTATGGCTGATGCCAACAAGACCCAGGAAGTCAGTCCAGAGACCTCACCTGCCTGTGCAGCCAGTACCATGCTGCAGGGCCCGCAGGAAGCTGCAGCGAAGACATAGACTGAATTTCTGGCTACCCTGGCTAAGTGGAGACTCAGGGTCAGACAGATTTTGATTTAGAATAGTATTCTGATTTTTGTTGTGGCCTGTGGTGGTATAAAATGCATTCCTGCTTCATAAACGTACCTCGAGATGCAAATGTATTTTGTGAGTTAGTTTGCTTTACTGCTGCAGTCATTTCAACAATTAACCATCTTAAACCTCCTTTCTCCCTAATTCCCTGCGAAGGAGGCTTCATGCCCTGGCCTTTTTTCTCCTGTCTACCCTCCTGGAAGGCCTCTGCAGGCCTGGGGCAAGCGGCACCGTGGCAGTCGTGTTCCCCCTCCTTTCTCCTGCTCAGTAGAAGGGGCAGGAGGAAGTCAAGGAAACGTCAGTGGTCACGACCCACACCCAGAAAGCAAAGGGGACAGAGTTCCCCTAACTGCGCTCTGTTCCATTTGAGAACATCCTCCGCTCTCTTGGGAGCGTTTGTAAAGCCAGTTCCAGCCTCAGGGAACACGTGGTGGGTCTCTCCTCCTCGGAGCCCTCCTCAGCCTCGAGCTCACCAGGTCCTTCTTCCTGCCCGGCCGCCGGAGCTGCCTGCCGTGCATCCCCGCCCTCCTCCTGTGGAGGCCCTGAGTATTTGCACTCAAAACGCACAAGCAGACGCTTGGACCAGAGTCAGCTGTGTAACTAGTTTCGGTCATTTCGTGATCGATACCTCTCGCCTTAGGCTCCAAAGGAAAATTACAACCAAATACGCGCTGTGTTTTTTATAAACTGTGTACAGCTTCCCCCCGACTTTGATCCGTCTCCTGCGGCCCAGTAACTGGGCGTGGTGATGGCCAAGCTCGCATTCATAACACGGTATTGACGATGGACCGCGCCCCGCCGCACGTGACCGCCTAGGGCCCTCGTTCGTGGCCAGCCCTTGTTGTCTTACGTTTACCAGGAACCCTTTCATCTGGAAGCTGATTCTCGCCCCCGTGCGCTTCCGTGTGTCCCATGTTCCTGGATGGCGCTTCACTTTGATCTGCGACTCTGGCTTGAGGAGGAGGCGGGAGCAGGCTGCTGGGGCCCAGGAGCGGGTCTGCACTACTCTAAGGCTCCAGAGATGGTGAATGTGGTATTTCTCCACTTTAAACATGAAGTCCCAGAAAAGGAGAGCGCTAATAGGAAAGTTGCAATCCACCGAGGGTCTATGAAACAACATGCATCTTACATATATTATTCATTTAATCCTCACAGAGGGAGATAAAGAAACCGAGGCTCCGAGAAGCTGTGCGCTTGCTTGAGGGTCACATCAACTAGCCAGCCGCAGAGGAGAGGGTCAAGCCCAAAAGTGGTCGATGCGCGTGCTGAACTGCTCCGCCACGCTGCCCTGTGTCAGCCCAGGGAGCTGGGAGAGCAGCAGGGAGAGGCGGAAGTGACGCCACTAGGATGGGTGGTGGGCCGGAGCGAAGCAGGACCTGAGACGGCTCCAGCCACCAGCCTCCTTACGTGCCAGCAGGTACCCGAGGGGCCCAAGAGGAGAGAGCAGCTAACCCTGTGGCCTGGGTGACAATGTGCCCGCACTGTTGGGGCTGAACAGTCCTCTCTGCCTCAGCAGGATGACCATTTAAGTCACCTGGGGTGGTTTTTTGTTTTTCTTTTTTTTTGAGGTTATGATAGTTTACAATTGTGAAATTTCAATTGCATGTTATTATTTGTCAGTCACCTTATAGGCGTGCCCCTTCACCCTTTGTGCCCCCTCTCCCACCCTCCTTCCCCCTGCTAGCCACTAAATAAGTTCTCTTTGTCCATATGTTTGCTTATGTTCCACATATGAGTGAAATGGTATGGTGTTGGTCTTTTTCTGGCTTATTTCACTTAACATAATTCCCTCCAGGTCCTTCCATGTTGTTGCAAATGGGAGAACCTTGTCATTTTTTGTGGCTGAGTAGTATTCCATTGTATATATTATCACATCTTTATCTAATCATCAGTCAGTTAGCACTTAGGTTGCTTCCACATCTTGGCTATTGTGAATAATGCTGCAATGAACATAGGGGTGCATAAGTCTCTTTGAATTGCTGATGTCAAGTTCTTTGGATAGATACCCAGTAGTGGGATAGCTGGGTCATATGATATTTCTATTTTTAGTTTTTTGAGAAATCTCCATACTGTTTTCCATAGTGGTTGAACCAGTTTGCATGCCCACCAGCAGTGTATGAGGGTTCCCTTTTCTCCACAAACTCCCAACATTTATTTTTTATCTTGGTTATTGTAGCCATTCCAATGGGTGTAAGGTGATATCTTAGTGTGGTTTTGATTTGCATTTTCCTGATGATCAGTGATGTTGATCATCTTTTCATGTGCCTAGTGGCCATCTATATATCATCTTTGCAGAAATGTCTGATCATATCCTCTGCCCATATTTTGATCAGGTTGTTTGATTTTTTGTTGTTGAATTGTGTGAGTTCTTTATATATTATGGATATTTGACTTGCAAATATTTTTTTTGTCAGATATATGATTCGCAAATATTTTGTCCCAGTTGGTGGGTTGTCTTTTTATTTCAATCCTGGTTTCCTTTGTCTTGCAGAAGCTCTTTAGTCTGATGAAGTCCCACTTGTTTATTTTTTCTTTTGTTTCACTTGTCCAAGAAGACATGGTGTCTGAAAAGATCCTTTTAAGACCAATGTCAAAGAGTGTACTGCCTATATTTCTTCTAGAAGTTTTATGGTTTCAGGTCTTACATTCAAGTCTTTGATCCATTTTGAGTTTATTTTTGTGAATGGTGTAAAAGAATGGTCTACTTTCATTCTTTTGCATGTGACTGTCCAGTTTTCCCAAAACCATTTATTGAAGAGACTTTCCTTTTCTCCATTGTATGTTCTTAGCTCCTTTGTCATAGATGTGTAGTTTTATTTCTGGGCTTTCAGTTCCATTTTATTGATCTGTGTGTCTGTTCTTGTACCAGTACCATGCTGTTTTGATTACTATGGCTTTCTAGTATATTTTGAAGTCAGGGATTGTGATGCCTCCCATTTTGTTCTTTTTTCTCAGGATTGCTTTAGCAATTCAGGGTCTTTTGTTGCCCCATATGAATGTTAGGATTCTCTGTTCTATATCTGTGAAGAAGATCATTGGGATTCTGATTGGGTTTGCATTGAATCTGTAGATTGCTTTAGGTAGAATGGACATTTTAACTATGTTTATTCTTCCAATCCATGTGCATGGAATGTCTTTCCATTTCTTTATGTCATTATCGATTTCTTTGAGTTATGTCTTATAGTTTCTCATGTATAGGTCTTTCACCTCCTTGGTTAAATTTGTTCCAAGATATTTTATTCTTTTTTTTTGCAATTGTGAATAGGATTGTGTTCTTGAGTTCTCTTTTTGTTAGTTTATAGTTAGAGTATAAAAATGCAACTGATTTTTGTAAGTTGATTTCATACCCTGCAACTTTGTTGTAATTGTTGATTATTTCTAATAGCTATCTGATGGATTTTTTAGGGTTTTCTATATATAAACTCTTGTTGTCAGCAAATAGCGAGAGTTTCACTGCTTTGTTGCCTATTTGGATTCTTTTTATTTCTTTCTCTTGCCTAATTTCCCTGGCCAAAACCTCCAGTACTATGTTGAATAAGAGTGGTGACACTGGGCACCCCTGTATTGTTCTTGTTCTCAGAGAGATGGCTTTCAGTTCTTCCCCATTGAGTTTGATGTTGGCGGTGGTTTGTCATATATGGCCTTTATTATGTTGAAGTACTTTCCCTCTATACCCATTTTATTGAGCGTTTTTATCATAAATGGCTGTTGGATCTTGTCAAATGCTTTTCCTGCATCTATTGAGATAATCATGTGGTTTTTGTTCCTCATGTTAATGTGGTGTATCACATTGATTTGCGGATGTTGAACATCCCTGTGTCCCTGGTATAAATCCCCACTTGATCGTGGTCCATGATCTTTTTAATGTATTGCTGTATTCAGTTTGCCAATATTTTGCTGAGGATTTTTGCATCTATGTTCATCAGCAATTTTGGTGTGTAATTTTCCTTCTTTGTGTTGTCCTTGTTTGGCTTTGGTATCAGGGTGGTGTTGGTTTCATAGAATATGTTAAGAAGTGTTCCATCTTCCTCAATTTTCTGGAATAGTTTGAGAAGGATAGGTATTGAATCTTCTTTGAACTCTCCAGAGAAGCCATCTGGTCCTGGACTTTTATTTTGGGGGAGGTTTTTGATTACTGTTTCAATCTCTTTACTTGTGATTGGTCTATTCAGATTCTCTATTTCTTTCAGTTTGGGGAGGTTCTTAGAGTCTAAGAATTTATCCATTTCTTCTAGGTTATCCAATTTGTTGGCATATAGTTTTTCATAGTATTCTCTTACAATCTTTTGCATTTCTGTGGTATCCATTTAATTTCTTCTCTTTAATTTATAATTTTATGGATTTGAGTCTACTCTCTCTTTTTCTTAGTGAGCCTGGTTAAGGGTTTGTCAATTTTGTTTATCTTCCCAGCTCTTTGTTTCATTGATCCTTTCTACTGCCTTTGTTATTTCATTTATTTCTGCTCTAATTTTTATTATTTCCCTTCTTCTACTGACTTTGGGCTTTGTTTTTTCTTCTTTTTATAATTCTTTTAGGTGTAGTTTGAGATTGCTTATTTGAGATTTTTCTTGTTTGTTGAAGTGAGCCTATATTACAATGAATTTCCCTCTTAGGACCAGTTTTGCTGCATCCCAAATGAGCTGGTATGGTGCATTTTCATTTTCATTTGTCTCCAGATAATATTTGATTTCTCCTTTGATTTCTTCAATGATCCTTTGCTTGTTCAGTAGCGTGTTGTTTAATCTCCACTTCTTTGTCCCTTTCCTAGCTTTTTTCTTGTTATTGATGTCTAGTTTCATAACATTATGGTAGAAAAAGATGCTTGATATTATTTCAGTTCTCTTAAATTTATTGAGGCTTCCTTTGCTTCCCAACATATGTTCTATCCTTGAGAATGTTTCATGTGCACTTGAGAAGAATGTGTAACCTGCTGTTTTTGGATGGATGGTTCTATATATATCTATTAAGTCCATCTAGTTTAGTTTTTCATTTAATTCTACAATTTCCTTGTTGACTTTCTGTCTAGATGATCTATCCATTGGTCTAAGCAGGGTGTTGAGATCCCCTACTATTATTGTATTGTTGTTAATATCTTCTTTTAGGTTTGTAAATAGTTGCTTTATGTACTTTGGTGCTCCTGTGTTGGGTGCGTATATGTTTATAAGTGTTATGTGTTCTTGGTTGAATGTCCCTTTTATCATTGTATACTGCCCCTCTTTGTCTCTCTTTACCTGTCTTGTCTTGAAGTCTACTTTGTCTGATATAAGTATGATGACACCTGCTTTCTTTTATTCGCCATTAGGTTGGAGCATTGTCTTCCACCCCTTCACTCTGCGTCTGTTTGTCTTTGGGGCTGTGTTTCCTGGAGGCAGCATATATTTGGGTCTTCTTTTTTAATCCATTCTGCCACTCTGTGTCTTTTTATTGGAGAATTCAATTCATTTACATTTAGAGTGGGTATTGATACTTGAGGGCCCAACACTGCATTTTATTGCTCATTTTCCAGTTCTCCTGTGTTTCCCTTGTTTCTCATCCCATGTATTTCAGACTACAAATTCAGTTAGGTGGTTTTTCTATGCTGATTTTCTTAGTTTTATCCTTATTTATAATTTGTGTCTCTGTTCTAATTATTCGTTTAGCGGTTACTGTGTGGTTTGTATAAAAAATCTCATAGATGAAATAGTCCATTTTCTGATAGCCTCTTATTTCCATAGACCAAGCCAGTTCCATCCCTATCCTCTTCCCCTTCTAAGTTGTTGTCACATCTTATTTCATCTTGTGCTGTGAGTTTGTGGTTAAAATGACAAGATTATATTTATTCTTGATGTTTTCCTTCCCTTTAATTATTATGTTCTAATTAAGCATTTGCTAACTTGTTCTGATGGAGAGCTGCAATTTTCTGATTTTGTCCATCTACTTATCTCTTTGCTCAGGGTTTTGTAACCCCTTACCTTTTTTTTTTTTTTTTTTCAGATATGAGAGCCTTCCTGAGGATTTCTTGTGTGTGTGACGGGAGGAGTCTTGTGGCAATGAACTCCCTTAGCTTTTGTTTATCTTGGAAAGTTTTTATTTCTCCATCATATTTGAAGGATATTTTTGCTGGATAGAGTATTCTCGGCTGAAAGTTTTCATCTTTCAAAATTTTGAATATATCATTCCACTTTCTCCTAGCCTATAAGGTTTCTGCTGAGAAATCTGCTGACAGCCTGATAGGGTTCCTTTGTAGGTTATTTTCCTCTGCCTTGCTACCCTTAATATTTTTTCTTTGTCATTCACTTTTGCCAGCTTTCCTACTATATGCATTGATAAAGTCTGGAGATCTGTTGGCTTCTATCACATGGATTTTCAGCTTCCTCCCCAGGTTTGGGAAGTTCTCAGCTATTATTTCTTTGAACAAAATTTCTGCTCCATCCCCCTTCTCTTCTCCCTCTGGGATACCTATAATCCTTATGTTGCATTTCCTAATTGAGTTGGATATTTCTCAGAGTTTCTTCATTTCTTTTTAGTCTTAGTTCTCTCTCCTCCTTTGTCTGAAGCATTTCTATATTCCTGTCCTCCAGACTGCTAATTCTGTCCTCCATATTATCAGTCCTACTGTTGAGGGAGTCCAGATTTTTCTTAATCTCCTCCATTGTGTTTTTCAACTCCAACATTTCTGATTGGTTCTTCTTTATAGTTTCAAGCTGTCTTGTGATGTAGCTCCTGAATTCGTTGAATTGTCTATCTGTATTCTCTTTTAACTCATTGAGTTTTTTTAATGATAGTTATTTTGAATTCTTTGTCATTTAGGTTATAGATTTCTGTGTCTTCAGGATTGATTTCTGGGTACTTATCATTTTCCTTCTGTTCTTGGGGTTTAATATATTTTTTCATACTGCTTGATGGTGTGTATTTGTGCCTCCACATAGAGATAGAATTTGGTCATAGCTTCCACTTGCTGCCACTGGGGAGAGGGGGCAGGAGCTGTGTAATCTGCACCCACCAGGATCTCTGTCAGCTGTCCCTGTCTGAGCCTGGGCCACTCCTTGGGATCACAGTGGCTCTCCAGCATCTCCCACCAACTGTGGGAAAAATCAAATGGAGGCTCCAGGTTGCTGCCCCCGGCTCCCACAGACACACCCAGATGCACTCCTGCCTTAGGGACTGTAGTGGTCTCATGGGCTTTCAAAGCAGCCAGGAGCCTGTTCACCTGGACTTGCAGTTCCACTGTCATCTGGTTCTAGGTCACACCAGCGGTTGTGCTTGGTGGGTGGGGCCTCCCCACTGGTTCTGAGCCTGTGCCACTCCCTGGGACTGTGGTGGGATTGTGGACTCTCCCACTGGTCGAGAGAGTGATCACACAGGGGCTCAGGGCTGCTGCCACCTGCTTCCACAGTCCCACCAGTCATACTGCCCCTTCAGGGCTGCTGTGCTACTGTGGACATTTGTGGTAGCTGGAGGAATTTTTGCCCAGGCTGCAGATATGCCACCATCTGTTCCCAGGTCACACCAGCATTTGTGCTTGGTGGGCAGGGCCTCCCTACCAGGTCTGAGCCTGAGTCACTCCCTGGGGCCGCAGTGGGACTGTGGATTTTCCCACTGGATCAAAGAGCAATCATGGTAGGCTCAGGGCTAGAGTCACCTGTTTCCACAGTCGTGCCAAGGCCCTTGAGCTGAAAGAGTAGTCACTTGTGGGTACTGAGCTGTCTGGGGGCTGGAGAGTTCTCACCTATCTCCACCTCCTCCCCGGGGGTAGTGCATCCACCTTCTGATGTATAGCAGTGCAGGTCTCTCAGGTGTCCTGATGTGCTGTGTGGGTATCCTCCGTTGATCAATGAATGTCCATTTAGTTGTAGTTCGAAGGGAGAGAGACAAAGGAAATCTCTCACTCCACCTCATTGCTGACATCACTTCTGGGGTATTTTTAAACAGGTGCATATCCATCATCACACCTGTTCAACTGAAGAAACACCTCTCAAGGTAAGGGGACCAGGATACCATAAAAGCTTCCCCCAGGGGCTAGACCTACTGCCAGAGCCCTTCAAGACCCCTTCCAGGTGCTCCCAGCATCCCCAGAGCTTTGCCCCTTCTCTAAAGCCATATGCTTTGGGCCTTCCTGCACACATGAGGACAGCATGTTGTTGTCTCCTTTATGGCCTCCCAGGGTGAAAGAATACCAGCTCTGTGTGAATTTTGCCATATTCCCTCCCCTGGACTGTGAACTGCTTGCAGCAAAGGTGTGCTCTCCTCTCCATGAGCCCTGCTGGTCCCAGCGCAGGTCTAAGCCTGGGGCAGGTCCTCCAAACATTTTCTCAGTCATGTGTGGAGACTGAATGCATCCATACCCTCAAAAAGTTCCCCGACGCAATCTGAAGGTCTTATTTCTTATCCACTGTCTCCCACCGGATGTCAGTTAAAAACATTTCCAAACTTCATTTCCATAAATTTGATGGTTCAACTAGTTCCTCTAAGTAAGAATACTTTGCAATGCGCAGTAATATGGATATTAAAAATCAGAAAGCTTCGTGACATGCATCTCAGGGTGGAAGTTGAAAGTGTAGCATAGACCCGGAAAGAGTTGAGTATTCAGACGCGTGAGTGGAAGAGACAAGCCTTGCTATAAGTGGAAGCGAGACCAGGAAGGCCTTGGCACCACTTTCAGGATTTCAGCCTTTATTCTGAATGCCATCAGGAGACACTAAATGTGCTCAATTATGCACTTTAGGAGATGCCCTGAGGAATGGCCTCTGGGGCAGGAATACTGGAGGCCAGGTAACAGTTAGGAAGCTGTTGTAGATACCCCAGTGAGCGGAACTTCTGCCAGAACTAAGATAGTTGCATAGAGACAGAGAGAGACCAGCTACTTCTCAGGACATACCTGATTTGCATAGTGGGGATAAAGGAGAAGGAAAATTCTGAAACACCTTCTAGTCAGCTGTCTAGATGCTGATGCTGCGCACTGCGGCCAAATGACTCAGGGAGACGCAGCTCTGGTGAAGAAGGCAGGATTTCGTGCCTGTGGGACATCCAGTGGCAGATGCCTAGCAGGAGTCGGATTCCTGAGCCTAGAGCTGAGGACCACTTTCAGGGGTTCAGATGTGGGAGCCATAATGATAGGGGGGCTCCCTGGAGCCATAGGAGAGGATGAGGCCACCCAGGGGAAGCGGGGGAGGTGAGAAAGAAGGAAGCAGAGGATGGAGCTGGGGGGAGTGCCCACATTTTAGGGACAAGACCCTGAGAAGGAGCAGACAGAAAGGACAGGCAACTGGTGGGAGGTGATGGGGAGAGAGGTAGTCATCGGGCCGGACTCTGTCAGAACTCTGGGGAGATCCTGCTGGGAAGGCTCCACTGTGAGTGGAGGGGTGGGAAGGGCTGGCACATGACAGGGCCCAGGTCTGCTTGATTCATGAAGGGGAAGGTGGTGTATAATCCAGCTGGTCTGCATCTGAGGTCTCAGTGTCAGAGCAGGGGCACAGTTCAAAGCAGACATGGACAAATGAATGTGAATGGCCGGAAAGCCGCGTTCACAGCACAAAACTGGCATCAGCAAGAGACAAGGGAGGAGCAGAGTGCAGAAGATGGGAGACACCAAGTGAGAAAGTGCGAGAGGGGCCCCTGTAATCAGGTGGTGAGTCTGGGAAGGGGCCCCCCGCGAGCTTTGGGGAGCCCACCACTGGGTCCTCGCTCCATGCTGAGGCACCTGGGAATACAAGTCTGGGCAAGTCTCACTTCTCCCTGACTCCAGCCCCCGAGGCCTGGCTTGCAGTTATTCTCTCCCTTCAGGTCCCCATATAACAGTGAGAGGGCCGGGGCCCAGTTCTCATGTCCACTGTGCTTGCTTGCTTATCCAAAAAGAGTCAGACATGTTTCCTCCCCACCCCTCACCCTGAGTCTTTCTGTTTCATCAAGATCCTCCAGAGGCAGTGTAAAATCACCTCACGTGGATAGAAACTGGGAAGCCATGGCTGGAATTAGATCAGATTATGATAGGTCTGCAGGAGTATCATGGGTGATCACTGATGATCACAAATACCTCTTGACCTTTAGGAACTAGGTCAACGCCGAGGCCAAGTTCATTCCCAGTCTCAGTTCTCTGAGAAGTGTTGATTCTCTTTGGTACTGCTACTAAAACTCTCCAGTTCACATTCATAGTATTTACAGAATAATTAGGAGCAAGCGCCACATGGTTGTCTTGGGAATGGATTTTTAAAATCAATCAATCAACCTGTGCATTGCCCTTGCACATGGATAATACCTAGCATTTATTAAGAAATCAGTAAACAACAGGCACTGTGATGAGCCCGCACGTTTATTGTCTCATTCAACCCCCTAAGAGCACGACGAGGCAAGCTGCTTTTACTCATCCGTTTTTATGATGAGTTGTTAAGATGCAAACCCAGATGAAGCTGACTTCTAACTCCTAATGCTCAGCCGAGCTGCCTCCCAGCCCTTTGGGGGAGACCGTGTCAATGACCGACCCTAAATAGTAGCTAGGTTATGACACTAATGAGAGCGGTAGTTGCCAAAAAAGCGAGTTCCATCCACCAAGTAAAACTTAACAGTTAGCAGCTTGAGACTTCAGACATCCATTTAATGAGACAAAAGTGAGAACAAGCATAAACTCCGTTGTCATGGTGCCCTGATTAAAATCCTCCAATGACTTCTTGCCGTGAGATTGGTTTCCAATTCCTCAGCAGAGCAAACTGGCTGCCTCAGGCTGGCCCCACTCAGGCCTTCCCCCTGCCTGCTCCCTGACCAGCTCCTCTCTGTCCTCAGAAGTTCTCACAGCTTCCGTGCACAGCACTTTGCACAGGCTGTTCCCCCTCCCTGGCGCTCTTCCCTGCCCCCAGCCTTCCAGGGCTGACTCCTATCCCTTCCATTCTGAAATTGGGTTATAAATATTCCTGATATCTACCCACCCAATGAGGCTGGGTCTCTCATTAGTCACATACTCTCATAGCCCATTGTAATTTTTCAAGATAAAATTGATCAAGTTGATAATTAAATGCTTGTTTATTTCATCTCTACCTCTTCCCTCTGCATGTCTCTCAGAGCATGAAGACAAGAGCCTTGTCTGTTATCTGCTATTTCTCAGCCCCTGGCCATGAGCACTTGTCAGAAGAAGGGCGGGGGCGAGGCAGCGCTGTACATTTGTTCCATCCTTTGGAATAATGCAGCAGCAGCAGCGAAGCCTGGGTCAGGCTGCCCCTCGTGGACGTGCACACTGGGCCTGCACAGGCCCCTGAGGGTGAGTGGGGCTGAAATCCATCCAGGTTTCTTATCTAATTTGCAGCCAAAGCCATCTCAGCCAGTGGTGGCCTTAATAACCATCATCCATGTACCAGGCACCACAACCGTTGCTTTAACGTCTGTTATTTAATCTTCAACATGGCTCTGTGACTTAGGTCTGATTAAGAACATTTTACAGGAAAATGGACCTCAGAGACATTAACTTGCCCAAAGTATTCCTGGCCTTGTTCAAATTTCAGGGTTTTCCCACAAACACTTAGGGTTTCCAGATAAAATACAGAGCACCCAGTTTAATTTGAATTTCAGATAAATAGTGAGGAACTTTTTCAGTATAAGTATATCTTAAACATTGCATGGGATATACTGATACTTTAAAAAAAAGCTTCATTTATCTGACATTCAAATTTAACTGGGGACCCCGTACTTCATTTGCTAAATCTGCCAGTCCTATCTGCTCAGGGACTCTATCCCACTGGAGTCTAAAGGCCTGGGAAGGATGAACAGTCTGCTTAGCGCAGCACTGCTGCACTGAGATGGTTCTTCCTAATCACTCACCTTTTTCCCCACCGGAGTCTGCACAGACATCTGCGACCCTGCGGGGCCCGCAGCCAGTCTGTGATCGCAGGCAACTCATTGCCTCTGGACGCTCCGGCACTCCCTTCTTCCTGGCAGGCCTGGAAGCCCTCGAATTGCACCCCACCCGTGGCCCCTCCCCACTCCCCTGAGGGAGACCTGCACCCACCCCGCTGGCCTCAGCTCTGACCTGCCTGTTACTTTCGCTCAGAGCCACCTGGAAATACCTGGAAACATCTCTGCCCTGGAGAGTGGTGGTATCACGCCATTGGAGTTATTTCTACATTTGTTTGTCTGTTTCTTCCACTTTTCACTGTAATCACCTTTTCATATCAGCCTCAAAGTTTTTACTTTCTTCATATCCTGGAATCTTGCTCCTCCCCTGTTAGAAGCCCTGCAGGCATTTGCTTTATCGTCTTCCTTTATTCCGTACATATAGAATGTGCATGCTCTCTTGCTCGTATGAGTTAGTGAAAGAAAATTAGAATCAAAACAAAACAAATATACAAAGAAGCCCAAAACATGCTCCTGTGCCTGAGACTTCTGTGTGACTTCTAAGTCATCCTCGTGCCCAGCTATCCCTGCTGAAAGGTGGCTGAACTTCCTGTTTCTGAGAAGAAACAGGCTTGGGGAAAGTATGATTTGATTCTTGACACTCCATCTGTTGTGGGAATAGGATGGGGGAGGGGACGGAATAAGGAAAAGAAGTGCCTTCAGCCAAAAGCGAGACCACCTTTCATCCACTGATGGTCTTTTTTTATAATTGAACATATTTGACATATAACATCCTGTAAATTAAGGTGTAACCGTGTCAATTCAGTACATTTCTATGTTGTGATACAATTGCCATCGCAGCAATAATTAGCACCTCTCTCACGTTACGTAACTATCCTTTCTTTTTAGCTCCAAATGGAGGAAAGACTTGAACTTAAGACCTGATACAATAAAACTCCTAGAAGAAAAGATTGGGAAGAAACTCCCGACATTGGTCTTAGCAATGATTTTTTGGATATGACATCAAAAGCACAAACAACAAAAGCAGAAATCAACAAAGGACTACATCAAACTAAAAAGCTTCTGCACAGCGAAAGAAACAATTAACAAAAAGAAAAGATAACCTACAGAATGGAGAAAATTTTTGCAAATCATATATCAGATAAGGGATTAATATCCAAAATATGTAAAGAACTCAATCACAAAAATCAGATAGTCTTTTAAATTTATAAAGTGTGTTTTGTTTTAAAGGGGTTTGAATAAAGCAAAGTGCACAATGCCCACACTTCACTGCTCTCCAATCTCTAGGTGACTCTGGAGATTCAGTGACTCTTTTTTGGAAGCACAGGGGCAAGGGGGCTGCCCGTCCTACCAGCAGGACCTGGAGCCTGCCTCCTCTCACAGCCTCTGTTCAAAGGTCACTTGTCCAGAGAACGAGACCCTCCCCTCACGCGTCCCAGCTCCATGGCTTTTGCTCTCTGACTTAATACAATGTATCAGAACGCCCGTTGCTGCTGGCGACAGCCTCAGTGAAGCTATTTGATGTCGCATGTAGTGGAGCCGTTAAGGGAACAGGAGGGGTCAGATTGTGGCTCAGCCACTTCCTGGATGTATGAATGACCTTGGAAAAATTATGTACCTGTGCCCCCGTGCCAGCCCTGATAGAGCAGGGGCACGAGGGTGGCAGGGAGTGTGCGCTGAGAGGGTGCTTGCGTGGTGCCCACACAGCAGGAGCTCAGTAGAGGTACGTCACTTTTTCCTCAAAATAATCTCACTCACATCCTGTTTTCTTCACTTTGTAATTCCAACTTCACAGAAACACACCTTCAAGCTAATTTTCAAGACTAATATTTTCCTTTTTAGATGACAGTAGTTTTTTTCAGTATGAAGTCAGAGCCTGTTTGGCGCTGTAGCCATATGAATTAAATCTTATAAAAATTTGGTAAATACAGTGAAAGAACCAAACAGATTCAAAATGCCAGAGTTGGAGATTCCAGGTCTGATGCTAACCAGCCGCCAGTCCTAGTGCCTGCTTCGCCTCTTGGCGCGCACCTCAACCGCACGAAATGAGGAAGGGGCTTAAGTCACCTCTGCTCATCCTGCATGAAAACGTAAGCTCTTTGAAGTGTCAGGATCTGCAGACTACAACTACATTAGATTTGTGAAGGAGAGATAGTTAGTAATGCAGAGAATATACACTAAAAAGATTATCTACACCAAGACCACATTGTTTTCGAAAATAAAAACAAAATCCTGTAATTAGAAACTTGAAGTAGTGACTAAAAACAACTCGTAAACCACAGGAATGTGTCTGTGAAACTTGTCCTTCGAGTAGTTCATGTTATTTTTATGCCCACATCCAGTAATGCCCACTCATCTAGTGAGGTCGGGCTGCTGATATAAACAGGAATCCGGGCTTCTTCCTGAGACTTCTCCTGGGGAATACAACGTCGAAACTTCCATTAGATGCAGCAGCATGTTCCCAGCTCTATGTTCCACATTGTGAGCTTGAAGTCAAACAGTATTTACAGCATAGAAATTGGCACAAACAACAAAGCTGAGCCTTTTAGCTCCACCCCCACCCCAGCTGGTTGCTAAACATTTTCCAGCATACCTTATTAGATTTTAATTTGGTCCAACTAAACCACACAATTTCAACTCAAAAACTCGAGTCTATCTTGAACTGGTTTTTTATTCATGGAGTCTGAGCATTAAAGGGAAGACGAATATGTGTATATATTTACGTGTGTGTCTATCTACATATATTTGAAATTAATATTTTATGGGAGAACAGAGGCCTGGTCCAAAGTGAGAACCAGGATAAATAAATAAATGATGCTTACCTCAGAGCATATTTAATTATCTTCCTTACCATATGCCTCGCCTGGTCTTATGCTTAGATCTCTAAATTTCTCCATATTATTTACTGATTGATTAGGTCTTTCTTTCTTTCTTTCTTTCTTTCTCATTCATTCTCCTCCTTGATCTGGGAAGAATTGATGATGTGTATCTGTATGTTAAATTGTTATAACATTGATGTGCAAGGCTAGCCTTTAAACATGGACAGAATACTTGAGCATACAGATGGCAGGGTAGACAAAGAGACATTAGGCAGGGCTGGCCCCATGGCTGAGTGGTTAAGTTCCCACGCTCCACTTCGGAGGCCCAGGGTTTCACCTGTTCGGATCCTGGGTGCGGACATGGCACTGCTCATCAGGCCATGTTGAGGCGGCGTCCCACATAGCACAACCAGAAGGACCTACAACTAGAATATACAAGTGTGTACTGAGGGGCTTTGGGGAGAAGAAAGGAAAAAAAATAGAAGATTGGCAAGAGATGATAGCTCAGGTGCGAATCTTGAAAAAAAGAGAGAGAGATATTAGGAAAAGGCAAACAAGATGAAAGCAGGGGTCACAATATTAATGTCAAAAAAGGTGAAATTTAAAGGTATTTAAAGATTTCTTTAAAGCATTAAGCAAGATAAAGAATATATAATAGTCACAAATGTATTCACCCAAAAACAATTACAGCGGAAATCGTTAACACACTTCTTTCAGAATTAGACAAATATAATAGAAAAAAGTAAATTAAGATATTCTGATCGTAATCTAATAAAATTACAAAAATCTAATAAAAAGAGCAATACAAATAGTTTAACTGACTAGAAACTAAAATATACCTTTCTAAATAACCCATTCAATAAGACTGACCAGGAGCTAAAAATGAGTTAGCACTCTCATGCTGTAACACGATAACCAAGCCCAACAAGAAGAAGAAAGACAACTTCTCAACCCCAAGAAACTCAGCCAATGAGAGGCTGTCACAACTCAGCCAGTGAGAAGCCACCGCACCTGGAACTCTCTGTTTACAATAGCCTCCCAGCTTCCTCTTCCCTCTGTGAAAGAGTTTCTCCTTCCCTTATGTTGCTGGGGGCTTGCATGGGGCCCACCATGGTCGCAGACACAGAATTGCAATTCTTCGCTGGTCCCAAATAATCCCATTTTTGCTGGAGAAATAACTAGCTGTCTATCTTTTTAAGGCCAATGTTTTGGTGGTCCTTAAGGGGATCCAGAGAAGACCCCTGACGACTCTGAGGCCGGTGAGCAAACAGGTTTGGTACCCCCAACAGAGCCCGTCCAGCTGGCTGCTTTTCTCATCGACAATGGAGTTTGAGGGTCCGTCTTTCTCTGGGATCCAAGCTTTCACCCTTGTTGCATTTGAGGGGCTCCAGGCTTCGCTCGGGATCTGTTTTAAGGCTTCATCCTTTTTTGGTCTGTGAGTACTCAGGTGGCACTTTGGTCTGATTCTTTTGAAATCAGTCTGTTTCTACCTGCACTGTGCTAAGCCTGTGGTCTGATTCTTTTGGAAGCAGACTGTTCCTACTTGGAACGGAGCTGGCACTTTGGCCGACTCCTCTGGGAACAGACCATTCCTTGGAACCGCATTGATCAGCCTCGGTCCATCTACTGCAACTGGCCTGTTATATTGAACTGGCTGCTTTGAAGTTTGCAGGCAGTTTGAGCTGCTCAAGCTGTTTGAATTTGAATGTTTAAGCCACTTAAGCTGTTTGGGCTGTTTGAGAACTATTCCTTTGCTCTAGAAAGACACCTCTAAAAAATGAGATTCCAGTGATCTAAATATTTTGAGCACACCCGCCCTACAGGGATCCAGGCTAATTTTATGTTTAAAAACTGCAGTCATTCCTCATGCACATTTCTAACAAAGTGGACCAATTTAACCAGAAGTAATCTGGAGTAGCAATGGCCATATGGGGAACTTTTGAACTCCCCTAACTTACTTTCCTTAAAACTGCATTGGACAACCACAGCTCTCTAATTTCCAGAACTGAATGGAACTCTCACTTCAATTGGTATTTTGAAGCTTCCAAAGTTACCAGGAGCCCGAAATTGCCTCTTTTCAAAATAAAATTTTAAGGTTAATTGAGGCAAACAAAGATAAAATGGCTTCTGAAGCCTCATAGCCTCCTCCCCAGCTTCTTTGTCTCAGGCTCTGCCTCCGGCACCATCTTCCTCCCTTGCTTCTATGCCTCCTACACCTCCTCCGGACCCTCGGTTCCCCCCAACCTCTCTCGCTGAACTTCCCCTTTTCACGGAACGTCTCCCCTCTCCCTCTTCCTCTGAAGCTACCAGAACCTGTCCCTTTAAAATAAGTCTTCTGAGGACCCAAAGGCTAAACCCTCAATTTCTTAGACTCCCTGGACTAAAGCTGAAGTGTGAGCCATAGTCAAAGATTTTCGCAAAATACCCAAAGATCCTCACAGATTTGCTAAGGAATTTAATATCACCTTTCAAACTTACCAACCTATTTTTTCTGACTTACATCAGCTAGCTCATATGCTTGTCGGTGAAGGACAGGCCCAGCGTTGGGTGTAAACCACTGACTGGGAAAATCCTGAAAGGTCTCTAGGATTACAACCAGGAGACCAACCCACCGGCCTGCAGGATAATCAGGCCCAGGCAATCGCTGGACGGCTTCCTCGGGAAACTCCTAGGGCTTTCCCAGAGACTGTTGATTGGAACAAAATTCAGGCTTCTGTGCAAACACCTGACGAACTTGTTCATGGCTGTTACAACTGACTTCAGATTGTTTTTAAAGAAAATTCTAGTCTCCCTTCAGACGTTGGTTCCTCCCAGGTAGCTTTCAACTCTATGTAGATTAGTGGGCTGAGCCAGGACCTTTCCTTTCTAGCAAAAAGGACCAGGATGGAATGGGAAACTCCAGATCTAGTTAATCTGGCAAAAAATGGGAGTGTTCACTCCAGATTTAGTTAATCTGACAAACCAACTCTCTCGCAGGAGTCACCTAAAAAAAAAGACTGCTAAAACTCTTAATCTTCAACTCCAGCAAATGAAGACCCTTAAATGAAACCAAAATTCCCCTAGTTTCTGTTATTATTGTAAGGAACCAGGACAATGGAAAATGGATCGTTAGAAATTTAAGTGCTTCAGGCACCTGCAGCCCTCCACCCAGCCTTTCCAATGTCCTCCAAATTCCCAGGGAAGGGGCTCCAAGGAACTACAGGGGCTCTTCCCAATCTTCCCTCTTAATCACCTTCTAGAAACATTTCTCCAGATTGGAGATGAGTCTCCTTCTGTCCTAACTGACACCCGAGCCACACTCTCAGTGCTCACTCCTAGTATTATACAGCAGCCCCTGCCTCAGAGCACTGAAGCAGTTCAAATAGTGGGCATCGCTAATAAACTTCCAAAGGTTCCTGTCTCTGAACCTATTCCCTTGTGTTTAGGCTCTTTGAGAGACACATACCCTTTTCTCCTTAGTTCCTCTGCCCCTATTCATTTATTGGGCCAAGACTTTTTTGGAAAAGTATCATGCTGGAATTTCTTTCTCCCCAAAGGAGGAAATGATTCTAGAATTTGACATGAGCCATCAAAACAGCCAAGCAGGTGAATTAAATGACCCTTTGACATCCTTTATTTGCTCCATCTTTGGTGGCAGTGGAGGTAATTCTGGAAACACTAATCATTTGTCCCTATTGAATCAGCTACCACCATCCTTATGGGCAAGATCTCCAACTGATATTGGTAAAGTTCACAGTGCACCACCTATCAAAATTCAAATAGATTCTTCAAAACCTCTCCCCAAAATTAATCAATACCCTCTAGGTAAAGAAGCCCTTCAAGGTATAAAGTTCGTAATAGAGGATTACAAGGCCCAAGATCTCATTAGGCATCCCTTGTACTAGTCCTGGTAATAATCCTATTTACCTGTGAGAAAACCCAAGGCCGAGGGTGGAAGTTCACCCAGGACTTCCAAGCAATAGACAACATTGTCATCTCTTGACGCTCCATTGTTCCTAAGTCTCATGTGCTACTAACATCCATTCTCACTGGAGCAAATTCTTCACAGTGATTGATTTGTGCAGTGCATTCCTTAGCAGTCCAATCGAGGAAGCTGGTCAATACCTCTTTGCCTTCACTTGGGAAGGAAAACAATACACCTGGACAGTAATGCCTCAGGGTTTTACTGCAAGCCCTTCTTGTTTTTCACAAATCCTGAAGGCCGATCTGGATAATATAAGCTCCCTACAGGTCTACTTTGTTGAAATATGTGGATGACTTCCTCCTTTACTCCTCCACCCGAGTGTCCTCACAGGAAGACAGCATCTATTTGCTAAAGCTTTTAGCCCTAAAGGGACATGAGGTCACCAAAGAGAAATTGCAGTTTGCCCAAACTGAGCCTCGATATATAGGGTGCCTGATATCAGAACAGCTACACCAGACCCAGGTAGCCTTCATGGCGCCCTAAGTCTCCCCAAACGCAAAACTAAGCGCTAACTGTGAGGTTTTCTCAGGCTAGTTGGTTATTGCTGAAACTGGATTCCAAATTTCTCTCATGTGGCCAAACCGCTGTATGTTTTACTAAAGAACAACAACCCAGACCCAATTTTACGGGAAGAACCAGATGACATAGCCTTTAAGGCCATAAAGGAGAGTTTGGTGAACTCACCTGCCTTTGGACATTCCAGTGATCAGATTCCCTTCTTCCTTTTTTGTGTGTGAAAAGGAAGGGAATGCCCTTCAGGTACTCACCCAACAACATGGGAACCACCATCGATCCATAGGGCATTATAGGCAGCATCTGGACCCTGTGGTGCAGAGACACCCTCCCTGCCTTAGAGCCATTGCTGCCACTGCCCTTTTGGTTGAGGCCACTGAGAAACTCACTGTGGGATCCCCTTTAACCATCTTTGTTCCTCGCGCAGTAGAAGCCCTCCTGAATTCCCATCATAGTCACCAGTTTTCAGTCGCCTCGCCTCCTATGAAACCCTTCTGCTAACTGCTCCTCACACAGCTCTTTCATGTTATAATAACCTTAACCCTGGGACTCTTCTCCCCTCCATTACCAATAAAGTCCTTCATGACTGCTCGATGTTGATGGCTCATCTCCTCACTCTTCATCATGACCTACAGCAAACTCCTTTGGATAATGCTGACTTCTCATGGCTCACTGATGGTTCTTATTTAAATGGTGACAATGGTAAATACTGTGCTGGGTGTGCCATTGCCACTCCTTCTGATATCATTGAGGCAGCACCTTTACCTATGGCTACTTCGGCCCAACAGCCTGAATTACATGCTCTTACACAGGCTTGTACTTCAGCCAAGAGCAAAACTACCAATATTTGTACGGATAGTAGATATACTTTCAGAGTAGCTCATGACTGAGGAATATTGTGAAGCAATGTGGCTGCCTTACTTCCAGGAGAAATGAAATTCAAAATGGTCCTTATGTTCAGAAAGTATTAGATGTTATACTTTTATCTGCTGCTTTAGCTATTATTAAGATCCAGGGCATAATAAGCTTGACTCCCTGGAAGCTAAAGGAAATCACCTTGCTGACATTTCCACAAGGAATGCAGCCCTTAAAGAAACCAACAGCAGCCAAACGTCTGTCATGGTCCAAAGGCATATTAACCCAAATGATAATTTAGAAAAACTGACTAGAGAAATCCAAAAATTGACCTCAGAAAAGGAAAAATAAGATTGGAATCTCAACAATTGTCAGCTTGATAAAAAGAGAAAGGTCTGGTTCAGACCAAATAACAATCCAGTCCTACCCAAGACTCTAAAGTTCCCTCTTCTAACCACTGTGCATGCATTAAACCATTGGTCTACTCGCAAAATGATAGCATTCATGAGTCAATATTGTGGGGAAATATTAACAAGTCCACAAAAAGTGCCTACCTCACTTCTCCCACTTGTCCAAAATACCACCCAGGGAAGCCTATTCGAACTGGTCTCAGACATTTTAAACTACCTAATGGACCATTCGAGTTTTGGCCAATGGACTTCACACAACTTCCCTGTCTCTTGGGTATGAATATGTTTGAATTATAGTTTGTATGTTTTCTCAGTGGACTGAATCCTTTCCTTGCAGACGGGCTCCTGCGTCTTCTGTGGGAAAAAGTCATTTCAGAAAAGATTATCCCTACCTGGGGAACCCCTCTTGAGCTTCATAGTGACTGAGGAATCCGTTTTACTGATCAGGTACTTCAACAAGTCTGCTCTGTTTGGCCAGTATTACAACACTTTCACTTTGCTTACCACTCTCAACCCTCTGGTTTAGTTGAACACACAGCATTATTAAGACTCAATTGGCAAAATTTGTAGAGATCCTGCAAATACATTGGCCAAAAGAGTTGCCATTGGTCCTCCTAAATTTCAGATCCACCCTGTTTGGAATACATAAACTCCCACGCTTTGACACAGTCACAGGATGCCCAATGCCCTTGGCTCCTCTCTCCTTTAACTCGCGAGTGATAAAAGGAGATATACTCCAATATTGTGAAGGCCTAATTGCTTCTACTAAAACTACCCATGTTTTGGTAGAGTGATCTTCTCAGTGTGCTCCAGGGAGACGAAGATCTTAAGTATCACACTTTGCAACCTGGAAATTTCATCTACCAGAAAAGATACATTCAGAAGGACTCTCTTCAACCTCACTGGAAAGACCCTATCAGGTACTGCTAACTAACCCCTATGCTGCAAAACTCCAGGGGATAGACTCTTGGATTCACATGACACACCTAAAGAAAGCACCAAACCCTTCCTGGACCTGCACATCATCTGCTGACCTGAAAGTAAAGATTTGCCAGATGACATCTGATGAGACAGCTTTCCCAAGATGCCTGGACCAGGCCTGTTGTCAGTTTGTCTACCAAGCCTTTGATGATGAGATAACACTTCAGATGACCTCCCATGCCTATGACTTTGATAACATATGGACTTTAGGAAAGAAAAACGCCTGAGATTTCTCCCTTCTGTCCATCTTTGTTACTCAGATGTGGCCACAATAGGTTTCCAATCTGCACACTTTCCAACATGGGACACAACACCCAGGAAAGGTCCTTCCTGGCATCAAAGGACAACAGGCTGCCAAAACCAAAAAGACCTGACGTGATCAGTGATGCTTTCAGAGAAAGATCTTGATCAAAAGGGGAAAATGTGGAAATTAACAAACAGAAACCTCATTAAATTGGAGTCAGGAGGCCAAAGTGGGGAGCTCTCACGACTTGTGTAGATAGCAGGGCCCAACAGGGAGAAGAAAGTCTTCCTCTTCTTGATGGCAAGAAGCTCAGTCAATGGGAGACTGTCATAACTCAGTCAATGAACAGTGACTGCGCTTGGAACTCCCAGCCTCCTCCCATACTGTCTTTGTTTACCACAGCCCTCCCAACTGCCTCTTCCCCTCTATAAAAGAGTTTCTGCACCCTTGCTGTGGGGGTCTTGAACCTGGTTTACTGTGGTTGCAGACGCCAAATTGCAGTTCTTTGCTGATCCCAAATAAACCCATTTTTGTTGGAGAAATAACTGGCTGTCTGTTTGTTTAAGGTCAACAATAAGATTCTATTTTAGAAAAATAAACAATTATAAAAATATGTTGTGTGTGTGTACCTACCTGAAAAATCATATATTTATTTATATGAACATAAAGACACTCAGTCCCTGCAGAGAACGGAGGTGAGAAGTGAGGGCAGGATAGAAGGAGGGGAGAGTACTTCCAGCTATAAAGAGATACAAGAAGGATGGTCACCAATATCCTGTTGTTAGCTCAGGGTGATAGAATTCAGATGATTTTAACTTTCTTACAATTTTCTATACAGTTTAGAAATTTTTTCTACACTGATCATTTATTATGTGTGTATTTTAAAAGCTGTTCTCATTTTGGAAAATCATAAAATTTAATAAACAAAAAAAGATCATTTTGTATTCTGATTCTTAAAAGGGGCCCCTGAAACCACCTTAGCCTCAGGCCTTCAGAAACGCGGGACCACTCGTGCCTACAGGACTTGGACAAGCTTATCACCTTATCTCAGCTTCGAGCTGCAACTGGCACAAAATCAGGAAACAGGAATATTCACCAGCAAGATCTGCTTTCCATCGTCTCCAACCAGCCAGAACACGAACAGCCAAGAAGACTCTGGAAAGTCTGTGCTTGCTGGCCTTACCCAGGACATGTGAAAGTCCTGAGAATGCTCGAAATTTGCAGCTGCATTCTGAGGGATTCATTCTGCTGGCTTGGCCTGTGCTGTGTCAGACTTAGGGCCTCTGCAGGACTCTCCCAGCAAGCAGCTGCCCCTCTCACCTGTGCCTATCCCCAGCTGCATCTGAGGGTCACTGCAGGCAGAAGACAGCACACAAAAGAGGGTGTGGGCCTTCTCAGCACAGGGCTCTGCTGCCACCCCTGGGCCCAGGGGCAGGGCACACATGTTTCTGGGCCTGGTGACTGAGAGGGGAGACATCTGTGGAGAGGACCTTCCAGACCTGCATTGAGGGAGGCAGCCCTTCAGGAGAGAACTGGGTCATCAACCTGGGCCACTCTTCCCTTGGTGCCATCACTTGCCCCAGGGCACTGAGCGTGATGGAGAAGGCTGGAGAGTGGAATTGGAGGAACCAAAAGAAGCTCCCCAAGGTGGCCGGCAATCTCCTAGAATCTACACCAAGGGGAGTTGTCCTCCCTCCACATGAATGAGACTGACTAGCTGAGCCCCTGCTTTCTCCTTCCCTCCAAAATGCAAAGGATGCAGAAATGCTGCACCGGTCTTGAGTCAGAAGAGTACCCCTTACGTTCATACTTCCTGCCTCTTTGTGAACCCCTAGCTCTCCTGCGTGTTCGAGACGGTCAGGGTGAGGCAAGCAAGACATCTAGGGAGCAAAGTCCAAGGAGCCGGCCTTCTCACCAGCCCACCTTGCTCTAGTCCTGGCAACACAGAAACACATCAGAACATATTTGGGGAGCAAGTAACACTAACTACATCTGCAAGTAACATTCTTTATGTCCAGGTGACACCCTAAAACACGTGTCACTGTGACAACTAGCCTTGAATGGCTGTGCTTTGGCCTCACTCTATAAACGGCTGTTTCACCAGGGAAATCTGAGTTTTCCATGGCCGAACAAGCTCAACAATTTAAAACAAGTATCTCAAATGGCACTTATATAATAGGAGTGAAACCATCAACAATCTAGAGTAGGTAAGCTGTTCCTCCTGCTGTGCTGTGTAGCATAGGGGTTAAGAGCCCATGTTCAGGATGCAGAATGCTAGATCTTGCTAGCTGTGTGACCTTGGGCAGGTGACTTAACTGAGCTGAGCCTAAGCCTCATCCACAAAATGGAGAGAAGGACAGAGTTGGCCTCAGGGAGGAGGTGTTGAGAGGTTTAAATGAGATAATCCAAATAGTGTCTGACACATAGTAAGGAATCAACCAATGTTAGCGATTTTTATTTTTATTATTGTATGCTTATTTTTAAAAACATTTGTGTAATTTTTCTCAACTTACAATAATTTCTGCCAGGAGAATGATGGTGCCATTTGAAGTAACTTTGGTCCATTGGATAGTATGTTTTCAGGTGTGATAGAAAAAAACCCTAACACGATTATAACAAACAACATACTTAGACATGGTTTTTCTACAGAAAATATAATTACCTAAAAAGAAAATGGTACTTATAGCAACTCATTTTTTTTTAACTGTACCAGTTAAGAACAAGAATTTTTTTTAAAAAAAAGGGAAAAGAAATCCTTTCTAAGCATGAGTTGCATAGCCTCGGATCTTTGTAACTATTTCACTTATGCTAAGCATGTGCTCGCCTTTGAAGCTGGACCGTTATCTGGTCCTTGCTCTTGAGACCTGACCTCACCTGTCCCAGCTGGCTTCCACTGCAGCTGTGTGGAATGTTCAGTCCAGCAGGGACCGCACCTGATTCCGTTCTGTATCTCCAAAGCTGATAGGGCTCCTGATACAGTAAATGTTTGCAAATTTTAAACTAAAACCCCTGTGTTATCCTCTTGATTTTTTCTCCTCCAGCCATCTGGAACTCTAAGCCCCTGAGACATCCTGCAGCCATGTATAACATCCTTCTGTCAGTTCCTCACACTTAAGGAGCTGACTTTACCATCTGTCTTCAAAAGGAGCTTGTTTAAGTGGCTAGAACCTTTTTCATATAGCATTGACAAACATCCACACCACATAATGTTCTCTGAGAGGATGTTTTAAACAAAGGTGTTGTCATAGCCTACAAAACAGAGTGGGGAAGCCTCACAAGGGTCATGACTTGGAACAAGCCCATTTGTAGGAGGTTGGGGAAGAATGGCCAGGGAGAGGCACACACCTGTCCCATAGGCAGGGTATGGGGCTGAGTTTTAGAGCCACAATTCTCACACTCACAAGGGTGACTGGTGAGAGTAAAGCCTCAATCCTAAAACTACCTGGGCCCTAGGAAGATTCTGAAGATGGACTCAGACACAGGGACTAAAACCCAGTCCCATCATTAGAACTTGGATACAGTGGGACCCAGGAATAAGTCTCCTTAACAGAACTGGCATATAAGGTCACATCTGCCACCTCAAGTCATGTCAAGTCACCTCTGTGACTTGACCTTGAGTCACAGACTGTTGACCTCAGTGTACATTTTAAGTCAGACATCTCAAACATACCCCTCACATTTGACAAAAATCCCCCAACCATTTTTGTATGATGTAGAGAAAAATAGTTATTTTTATTGAAAAGATTTATGATGTGCAAGTGTACATTGTGCCGGACCATTTGTAATGTAGCTTTATTGAATCTCTGCAAACACTGAGAAACCTTATTCAAATAAAGAACTAGAATGTGGTAGAGCTGAAATTCAAACCCAGCTTTTATCTGATTCCAATATTCATATTCTTTTTATTACATGACATGGACTCTCAACAATTCCTGTGCATGGCACCCCTTTCATTCTGCTTATATTTTGATCTCCAAAAGGACAGAATTGTGGCTTGAATTGAATAGCACTCCTTGCAGTACCCAGCCTGCTTTTGATTACAAAGTAGGTTTAATAAATATCTTTTAATTAACTGATGTATGAATCAATGGCCACCAGTTTTCAAGAAAGCAATTTCCATGGAAACTATGCCCAATCTCAAGCCTTTAAGTGTGAGCTTGCAAGTTGAGGAGTCTGCGGCCATCTAAGAAATACAGTGTTGCACAAATATGGAAACTGCCACGCTAACAAATTCACCGCTTCAGATGCTGTATGTGCAATTTCATACAAACTGTCTAATAACCACAATATAGTTGTGCATTCATCGGCTAACTTCAGCACGGGGAGCAGCCTAGAGTAACCACCCAGTGAAAAGCATAGCTGGTAGCTGGTTATATGCAAAGTGGACTAGGCTGGGCCTCAGTGTGAAGAGGAACCTTAGTAGTTGGCTCCAGACCTCTTATCTCACTTCAATGAGAGCAACCCCACTGCATCTATTCTCAGCTAAATGCTAACATTTATTCTGTTGATACAATGTGCCAGGAACTGTATCCAGGGCTTTACAAGTATTTCATTTACCACTTACAACAATGCTATTAGATAGGTATAATTACCTTCATTCTAAAAATGAGAAAACTAGGAGTGACATTGCATGATGATGGAGTGAGTTATTCCCTTTGTCTCTCTCCTCTAAGTTACAACCAAATGGACATCCACTGACTAACAGAGGATTCCCTACACAGCACAACAGGACATACAAGAGATAAATGCATCTGTACATCTGAATGTATGTGGGCTGGACCCCCAGGAGGCAATGGAACTAGGGAAGCAGTCTCCTTGCTCTCCACCTAGCAGCAGCAATCCAGGGTGTGAATCTGCATGCTTGCATGCATGCCTGCAAGCAGTTGCTACAGGAGCAGATACAGAAGACACTCCAGCTCACATGACTGCAAGTGGAGAGGAAACAGTAGGTTCCTGTGACTGCAAGTGGACATGGTGGGAGCAAAACCAACAGGTGTCCCTGACCATCTCCTAGCAGATCCAGCCACAATGTCTGAGACCTGTCACTACAGGGGCAGAACAAACAAGCACAGCTTGTTTCCTACCCATCCTCCAGCAGATCCAGTGCACATGTCCCCTCCCCCGCCCCCAGCAGTAACCAGGTCTTTCCAACAGTGGGGACAGTATACAAAATTCATATTTTCCCAGCTAGGGGGTGGGGCACCCTGACCCAAATTTTCAAAACACACTAGTTAGTGCAAGAGATCAGAGGCTGTACTAGCAAGCAGCAACAAGAACCTCTCCCTGCTTAGCCCCTGCTTCCCCCCGGCAGTGGCAGGTGGACCTTGTGGACAGAGGCATCAAGATCACAGCAGAACCGGTGACCTAGCTCCCAATGGCAGCACCACTAATGCCAGCTCCACCAGCCATGTGGGCTGCATACGAGTCCCCAGGTTCCTGAGCCCCCAGCACTGACAGTGACACCCATGAGCCCAGCACCCCTGCAGTATTGCAACCAGCACTTTCAGACAATCCAGGGGCAGCAGCACAGGTGGTACCTAGGCAGCAGCATCTGAGCCCGTGGAGAGCTCATGGAGAGCCAGTGGAGGAACACGAGTCCCAGGCAACCCCGGAAGCAGCACCAGTGCTCACAGCTTGATGACCCTGGTGGCAACCCCTGAGACTGCAGTGACATCATAAGCAGCAAGGCACCAGCAAACTCAGAGATGCAAGCAGCACAAAGAGGGCACAAATGACACCTCTGGCAGAGGCAGTGGAGAGTGGAAAGTGCAGGCTCTCAAACACAACTAGAAGCTCAGAACCAAAGTAAATCAAGCCGTACCCAAATGAGAAAGGTGTTTACTACCACAAACGTGCCAGCAGAGCATCAATTCATCAAACACCATGAAGAACTACAGTAACACAGCAGAACAGATAGACAACAACAACTCTCCAGAAACCAAACTTAAAGTCACAGAAGACTACAATCTAACTGACAGAGAACTCAAAATAGCTGTCATAAAGGACCTCAGTGAGTTTCCAAGAGACAGTTCAATGAGCCCAGGAATAAAATTAATTAACAGAAGGAGTATTTCACCAAAAAGATTGAAGCACTGAAAAAAAACCAACAGAAATCCTGGATATGAAGAACACAATTCATGAGATGAAAAATAATGTAGAAAGCATTAAAAATAGAGTAGACCATATGAAGCAGAGTTAGTGAGCTTGAAGATAGAAACCTAGAAATGATTCAGATGGAGGAAGAGAGAGAACTAAGATTTTTTTTAAATGAAGAAATTCTTTGAGAAATATCCAACTTAAGAAAAGTAACATAAGGCTAGGTATTACAAAATGAGAAGAGAGGGAGAAAGGAGAAGAGAGCTTATTCAAAGAAATAATGGCTGAGAACTTCCCAAACCTAGGGAAGAAACTGGACATACAAGTACATGAAGATAATAAAACTCCTAATTACCTCAAAGCCAAAAGACTTTCTCCAAGGCATATATTAAAATTGTCAAAAGTCAGTGACAAACAAAAGACATTAAGGGCAGACAGAGAGAAGAAAATAACCTACAAAGGAACCACCTTCAGGCTTTCAGTGGATTTCTCAGCAGAAACCCCACAGGCTAGGAGAGAGTGGAATGATATATTCAAAATACTAAAAGGCAAAAACTATCAGCCTACACTCTATCCAGTACACTATCCAGAAAAATTTTCCTTCAGATGTGATGGAGAAATAAAAGCTTTCCCAGACAAACAAAAGCTGAGGGAGTTCATTGCCATTAGACCTGCTTTACAGGAAATGTTGTAAGGCTCCTTCTTACCTGAAACAGAAAGGCAAAGGTTTACAAAGCTTTGAGCAAGGAGATAAATAGACAGACAGAATCAGAAAATTACAGCTTTATATCAGAATAGGTTAGAAAACAATTATAAAGGATAAGGGAAAGAAAGCATCAAAAATGACTACAACTACTTTGATTTGGTCACAAACTCAAGAAGACAAAGAATAATTTGTGACTACAAAAAGATAGAAAGGAAAGAGGAGAGGGATAGAACCTGTTTAGGCTAATGGAGACAAGAAGCTATCAGAAAATGCACAATCTCATCTATGAGATCTTTTATACAAACCTCTGGGTAACTACAATGAAAAAGATCAGAGCAGAGTCACAATTCATAAATAAAGAGAAAACTGAGAAAACCAAGACAGAAAATCACCAAACTGAAATGGCAGTCAGAAATACAAAGGAAGAGAAACAATGGAAATATAGAACTGGAAAACAACAGATAAAATGGTACTATTAAGCTCTCATATATCAATAATGACTCTAAAAGTAAATGGATTGAATTCTCCAATCAAAAGACATAGAGTGGCTGGCTAGATTAAAAATCAAGACCCAATAGTACTCTTCTTGCAGGAAACACATCTCAGCTCTACAGATAAACATAGGCTCAGAGTGAAAGGATGGAAGACGATACTCCAAGCAAAGGGCAAACAAAAGAAAGTGGGTGTAGCCATATTTAACCAGACAAAACAGACTTCAAGTCAAAAGTGATAATAAGAGACAACAACAGATATTATATAATGATAAAAAGGACATTTCACCAAAAAGACTTAACACTTATTAATACTTTTGCACCTAACATAGAAGCACCAAAGTATATAAAGCAATTATAACAGACCTAAAGGAAGAAACTCACAGAAACACAATAATATTAGGGGACCTTAACACCCTACTTACGTCAATGGGTAGATCATCCAGACAGAAAGTCAACAAGGAAACAGTGGCCTTAAATGAAACTCTAGACCAGATGGACTTAATAGAAATATATATAACATTCCAACCAAAAATAGCAGAACACACATTCTTCCCAAGTGCACATGGAACATTCTCAAAGACTGACCACATTTTGTGAAACAAAGCAAGCCTCAATAAATTTAAGAAGACTGAAATCATATCAAGCATCTTTTCTGACCACAGTGGTATGAAACTAGAAATCAACTATAAGAAAAAAGCTGAAAAGTTCGTGAATATGTGGAGACTAAACAACATGCTTCTGAACAACTATTTGATCAAAGAAAAATAAAAAAATGCCGGGAGACAAACGAAAATGAAAACACAGCATACAAAAACTTATGGGATGCAGTAAAGCAGTACTAAGGGAAGTTTATAGCAATACAGGCCCACCTCAAGAAACAAGAAAAATCTCAAATAAACAATCTTACACTATACCTAAAAGAACTAGAAAAAGAATAACAAACAAAACCCAAATTCAGTAGGAGGAAGGAAATAATAAAAATCAGAGCAGAAATAAATGAAATAGAGACTGAAAAAACAATAGAAAGGGTCAATGAAAATAAGACTGGTTCTTTGAGAAGATGAACAAAATTGACAAATCCTTAGCCAGACTCACTAAGAAAAAAAGGAAGAAGAATTGAATAAATAAAATTAGAAATGAAAGAGAAGAAATTGCAATGGATACCACAGAAATAGAAAGGATTATAAGAGAATATGACTGGAAGTTATATGCCAACAAATTGGAAAACCTAGAGGAGATGTATAAATCATAAAACCTCCCAAAACTGAATCAAGAAGAAATAGAGAATCTGAATAGACCAATCACAAGTAAATAGAATGAAGCAGTAATCCAAAACCTCCCAGGGGCCGGCCCCATGGCCAAGTGGTTAAGTTCGTGTGCTCCACTTCAGTGGCCCAGGGTTTTGCTGGTTCAGATCCTGGGCACAGACATGGCACTGCTCATCAAGCCACGCTGAGGTGGTGTCCCACATAGCACAACCAGAGGCACTCACAACTAGAATATACAACCATGTATTGGGGGGCTTTGGGGAGAAGAATAAAAAAAAAAAGGTTGGCGTCAGTTGTTAGCTCAGGTGCCAATATTTAAGAAAAATAAAACCTCCCCAAAAACAAAAGCCCAGGACCAGACAGCTTATCTGGTGAATTCTACCAAATATTCAAAGGAGATTTATTACCTATTCTTCTCAAATTATTCTGAAAAATTGGAGGGAATGGGATGCTTCCTAACTCATTTTACAAGGCCAACATTACCCTGATACCAAAACCAGACAAGGACAGCACAAAGAAGGAAAATTATAGGCCAATATTGCTGATGAACATAGATGCAAAAGTCCTTAACAAAATATTAGCAAATCGAATACCACAATACATTAAAAGGATCATATACCACAATCAAGTGGGATTTAGTCCAGGGATGCAAGGATAGTTCATCATCTACAAATCAATTAATGTGATGCACCACATTAACAAAATGAAGCATAAAAATCATACGATCATCTCAATGGATGCAGAGAAAGCATTTGACAAGATCCAACATCCAATTGTGATAAAAACTCTCGATAAAATAGTGTGGAAGGAAAGTATCTCAACATAAGAAAGGCCATATATGATAAACACATGGCCAACATCATAATCAATAGTGAAAAACTGAAAGCTATCCTTTTGAGAACAGGAACAAGACAAGGGTGCCCACTATAATCACTCTTATTCAACATAGTACTGGACTTTTTAGCCTGAGCAATTAGGCAAGAAAAAGAAATGAAAGGATCTATATTGGAAATGAAGAAGTAAAATTGTCACTATTTGTGGATGACATATTTCTATATATAGAAAATCTTAAAGAAGCCACCAAAAAATTATTAGAAATAATCCGTGAATACAGCAAAGTTGCAGAGCACTAAATCAACATACAAAAATCACTCTCATTTCTATACACTAATAGCAAACTAGCAGAAAGAGAAATCAAGAACACAATTGCAACAAAAATAATAAAATACCTAGGAATAAACTTAATCAAGGAGGTGAAAGATCTATACAATGAAAACTATGAGACATTATTGAAAGAAATTGAAGAAAACATATAGAAATGGAAAGATATTCCATGCTCATGGAATGGAAGAATAAACATAGTTTAAATGTCCATATTACCTAAAGCAATCTAGACATTCAGTGTAATCCCAATCAGAATCCCAATGACACTCTTCATAGAAATAGAACAAAGAATCCTAAAAATTTATACAGAAGAACAAAAGATCCCCAGTAGCCAAAGTAATCCTGAAGAAAAAGAACAAAGCTGGAGGTATCACACTCCCTGAATTCAAAATACACTACAAAGCTATAGTAATCAAAACAGCATGGTACTGGCAGAAAAACAAACACACAGATCAATGGAAAAGAATTGAGCCCATAAACAAACCTACACATCTATGGAGAGCTAATTTTCAACAAAGGAGCCACGAACATATAATGGAGAAAGGAAAGTCTCTTCAATACATGCTGTTGGGAAAACTGGACAGCCATATGCAAAAGAATGAAAGTAGACCATTATTTTATACCATACACAAAAATTAACTCAAAATGGATTAAAGACCTGAAACCATAAAACTCCTAGAAGAAAGTATAGGCAGTCCATTCTTTGACTCTGGTCTTAGCAGTATCTCTTTGAATACCATATCTACTCAAGCAAAGGAAACAAAAGAAAAAATAAATAAATGGGACTACATCAGACTAAAAATCTTCTCAACAGCAAAGGAAACCATGAACCAAATGAAAAGTCAATCCACAAACAGGGAGAAAATATTTGCAAATCATATATTTGACAAGGGGTTAATATTCAAAGTATATAAATACCTCATACATCTCAAACACAACAACAAAAAATGAATAACTCGATGAAAAAATGGGTAGAATATCTGAAGAAACATTTTTCCAAAGAAGATATACAGATGGCCAACAGGCACATGAAAAGATGTTCAATATCATTAATTATTAGGGAAATGCAAATCAAAGCTACAATATCACCTCATACCTGTCAGAATGACCATAAGTAACAAGAGAAGAACTAACCAGTGTTGGAAAGGATGTGGAGAAAAGGGAACCCTCATACACTGCTGTGGGAGTGCAAACTGGTGAGCCACTATGGGAAACAGTGTGGAGATTCCTCAAAAAATTAAAAATAGAAATACCATATGATCCAACTATTCCACTATCAAGTATGTATCCAAGGAACATGAAATCAATAATTCAAAAAAGTTTCATACATTCTTATATTCATCACAGCATTATTCACAGTAGCCAAGATGCAGAAGCAACTCAAGTGCCCATTAGCTGATGAACGGATGAAGAAGATGTGGTGTGTGTACATATATATATATATATATATATATATACAATGGAATAGTACTCAGCCAGAAGAAAGAAAATCTTGCCATTTGTGACATGGATGGACCTTGAGGGTATTACGCTAAGCGAAATAAACCAGACAGAGAAAGACAAACACTGCATGATTTCACTCA
This sequence comes from Equus caballus, assembly GCF_041296265.1. Taxonomy (NCBI): domain Eukaryota; kingdom Metazoa; phylum Chordata; class Mammalia; order Perissodactyla; family Equidae; genus Equus; species Equus caballus. The sequence goes on from NC_091703.1 coordinate 3,285,883, forward strand.
TATGTGGAAGATAAACAAACAAACACATAAATAAGGACAACAGATTGGTGGTTACCAACAGAGAAGGGTGCAGGGGAAGAGTGAAAGGGGTAAAGGGGCACCTATGTATGGTGATGGATAAAAACTAGATTATTGGTGGTGAACATGATGTGGTCTGTACAGAAACTGAAATATAATAATGTACACTTGAAATTTACACAATGTTATAAGCCAATATGACCTCAATAAAATAAATTTTTAAAAAGTTAAGGAATTAAAATGTAAATGGGAAAAATGATGCAAATCTCAAAATATTAATTTTTATGTCAAAAATTAAAAAGCAAAATAAGGGGCCGGCCCTGTGGCCAAGTGGTTGGGTTCGCGCGCTCTGCTGCAGGCGGTCCAGTGTTTCGTTGGTTCAAATCCTGAGTGCGGACATGTCACTGCTCATCAAACCATGCTGAGGCAGCGTCCCACATGCCACAACTAGAAAGACCCACAATGAAGAATATACAACTATGTACCGGGGGGCTTTGGGGAGAAAAAGGAAAAAAATAAAATCTTTAAAAAAGTTAAAAAGCAAAATATGAGAAAAGTAAATCTTGGGGAATTTTTGAAATGTGCTGCTCAGAGCAAGTAGAGTCTTGGACCTGGCTTTGAACCCAAGAGGGCTATCTACACTGTGTTCAGTAGCTGCAAATAAAACGTCTTTCAGTTTCCACTGGGCAAAGCTTTCTTTGATGCTGTTTAATTTCTTAATATGTTAAATCCTCTAATTAGGATCAACAGATAAGGGCCTATCCAAACAATTTCTCTAACTGGTCTTTTTTTAAAAAAATAAATATGGGTAGACAATGCATGCTGAATATTATAACATCACCTACAGAATACTTAACTATTTGGAAAGACATTGATAACATATTTTAGAATTAAATAGTATATATTTTCAATACTTTAATGAAATTTAAGGAGCAATGTCGGGAATAGGACATTTTTATGGAGCAATGTTGGAGATAGGAAAGGTCAGTGGTTCTCAACATGGAGGGGAGAGAGGAAGATTTAGCACCCTCCCCCTAGGGAACATTTGGCAATGTCTGGAGACATGTTTGGTTGTCACAACTGAGGAGGGTGATGCTACTGGCATCTAGTGTATAGTGGCCAGTGATACTGCTAAGCATCTTGCAATGCACAGGACAGACACCCACAACAAAGGATTATCCAATCCAAAATGCCAATAGTGCCAAGGTTAAAATACCCTGAGAGAGACAGAGACATAGGTGGGTCAGTCCATAGGAAAGTAAGTAGGTAGGTAGATATGTAGGTAGGTGGATGGATGGGTGACTGGATGGATGGTTGAACGGATGGAGGGATGGATGGTTGGGTGGATAGATAGGTGGGTAGATGGATGGATGAATGGATGGATGAATGGGTGGATGGATAGGTGGATGGACAGATGGATAGATGGATGAATAGATGAACGGATAATACTGTGCCCTGGAAGTTACTTTTGAGTCAAAAGACTGACCAAAATATCATGATTAGCCTTCCAGTCTTGATGTGACCTTGTCCTGTAGCTACTTGTCAAATGATTCAAATTTAACATGTATTTCTAAGCAGGTAATAAGGTTATCAGTCATATTTAGTAATAACTTATCAGTCATAATTGAGGAGTACTGTGAAATCTTATAGAAGTGGCAAGTACTTATCCAAGATGTACTTATGTGAGAGGAAAGAGAAAAGAAAATATAAAAGATGATTTCATGATTCTGAAACTATTTAATTACAAACGTAATTACACCTTTCCTGAAAATAAAGGAACTGGAAAAGAAATTGTGGCTTCAGACATGTTGAGGTTGAGATGACCATGATATACGTAAACAAAGATGCTTGGAAAGCAGTCAAAAACATGGGGCTGGAAACAATAGATCTAGAGCTGAGAGTCTCAGCTTTGAAGTAATAGTTGAAGTCACAAGACAAAGATTGCTTACCAGAGTCAAGAAAGTGGTAACGTTGATGGGAGCACTCACTTTGGAGAGTACCCGGAGAGAATAGCGAAGAGGAAAGGGAGTCAGTAAGGAAGTAAAGGACCAAGAAGCTTTGATGCCACAGAAGCACATGGAGGAGAGAGTTTAAAGAATAAGGATGTGGTCATCAGTACCAAATTCTATAAGAAAATCAAGAGAAAGAAAGTGCAAGAAAGATCAGATATTTTGAAAAATGACTAGCAGCTTTCAGAAATGCAATAGATGCAGATAATCAAGGAATAGATAATTTTAAAAATAGAGACATTTTAGGTAGACCAATTGTTTCAGAAATAGAGCAGTGAAGGGAAGCCAGTTTGGATGAGACCTAGGCATGGGCTGGTTGAGCAACGTTTTCCTCTAAGATGAAAGCTATTTAAACACGTTCTAAAAAAGGGTACAGTCAGGGAGTAGTTGGTAAAATAAAAATGATTTCAATAGAATCAATTTCTTTTCTCCTATGAATAGAAGGAAAAAAGAAAAAATTATTATAACTATTTGAAATGTTAAAGTAACAAGGAAAATTTTAATTTACCAACGTACATTAGCCAAGAAGGACCAAATATTTAATTTCCTAACCTGCCTGAAACAATAAAAAATTTGGGGGTCTATTTCCAATTGCATAAAAATGCAATGAAGATAACTGGACACACCAAAGAAAGCTATCTCAGTGTGCATTGTATTAATGTCTGTAAAAGTTGTTCCTACTTTCCTATTCAGATTACATTTTAAAGCTTCTAGGAGAAATCTATGCAAGACATTTGGCATGAACTTGCCAATCAATGCTTGTATTTTCAAAGCAAGAGTAATGTATTACCTAAGTAAATTTGCTTTAATGCCAAGGGGGAAAATGGTAACACTAGCCTGAAATGGTTCCAGTGGCTGATAATCTATATCAAAGAAAAGTGATGCAGTTCGGAGTTATAATGACTATCGGTGAGAAGAATAGCAGAATAACTTGTTTGCTGCTGTGGCGTGGCTTGGCCCTGAGTTCAATTACATAAATATCCTTTGTAAAACTTGTTACAGAGTCAGGAAAGCGAAATCCAGCCACTGTAACTGCAAAAGTATTTTCCACATTCTTAGCAAAACCCAGGAAGCTGGGTCCAGGATAATCATCATCCAAATTTATTCTGTCTACTTGAAATAAAACTTTGTATCTATTCATTTTTTATACTCACCTTTTTTCCAAAAAGGATTTAATGTTAAATTTATTTTCTTTATAAATACATAACCTGTCTTAAACTTCATGGTATATGACTAAACCATGAGTACACAGGGCAAGAATGAAGAATGCTTAAATTTTCAAAGGCACAGTCTCTTTTGGAAAGAACACGTATAGAAGACAGAATCCAGGTTTGAGAGCAACGTGAGGACTCAGAGATCATCTAATTCAAACCCTCCCCCAACTTTGTACAAGATTAGTAAACTGAGACCAATGTCAGCGAAGCTAACTGCCTAAAACGTTCCTCTAACTCTGCTTTTAAAAAGACCTAGGACCACAGCCTGAGTTTTTTAATCTTCAAGATAATTTTCTTCCCCTTCCTGAGAGTTATCCCTATGAGTGGCAGGGATTTTCTTAATAATAACAAAAAATTAATAATAATAATAATAAGTCTGGGTTTGCTGTTATTTGCCACAAATCATTTTTTGAAATGTAGGAAAAATGATAATAATTTTCAAAACCCTTGGCCTCCCTTGTGAGCCCATCAGAGTGAGGATAAGTTCATTTCCTTCACTCAACCCCCATTAACAGAGGTAGAGAAAAGAGCTTCCTAATTTCTAAGGGCTCTGGCAGAAGCCAGGCTGGAGATGAGAGACAGGAGGCAGTAAACTTCCTTCCCAGCCTCAGGCCCACAAAGGACCGTGAGCTAGTTGATGGGAATACAGGACGGTGGTGCTCAACGTGCTGAAATTCCAAGCACACCAATAATCACCAGAACTTTAAGGGGAAATCGGGCTGGTGTAGGACTGGCCACGGGGGTCAGCATAGGCTCAGCAAGGAGATTTCTCAATTTTCCTTGGTCTCTAAACTGAACCTAGATATCAGGCAGCTGAAGAGAAGACCCCTCCAGAAAAGTCTCAAGGCAAAGGGAGAGGTATCAAAAAAAAAAAAAAAAAAAAAGGGAGAGGTATCACTTTGTCACACCTTCCCTTTAAAAAAGCCTAGTAGTTTTCCAGTTTGCAGTGGGAGAGCCACCAGACAGCATGGGCTTTGCACGAAGCAAGGATACTGGAACCAGTTATACAACAAACCTTGACTGAGCCCTCAAAAGACACCGACAACTTCAGGCCTCTGGCTATCACTGTATCAGATGACATCACCGCTGAATAATCTCCCAAAGCCACAAAACCTTTCATGTCCTTTCACTCAAGTTTCTCTTCTTTGGGGCTTGAATATCAAATGACAGTGACTTCCAACATATAGAATGACCTTCTCTTTTTTTTCCAGCCAAGTAATGAAAAGATAAATGGTGTTCTCCACTATATTCAAATTGTCTTTAGAAAAATTATGAAACAACTTTAGAAAAATTATAAAACAACTTTTGTTAAAGTGATGACTAGTGATTGCTCTAAGATTGGCCTCTGTTCAATGATTATATAATGCTGGGTGTTTGGCAAGAGTCTGCCACGCAGAAAATGGTCCTGAAAAAAAAAAACAAAAGACACTTTATAAATTACCGTGAAGTAAATCGTTACTGCCAAAGCAGCATTTCTCAAACCGTATCCCAAAGGAAATTAGAGGTGTGTGGAGGGAAACAAGGAAAGGAGGCTTACATACTCAAATAGCACATTCTGTATACTCCTGTTAGAGATGTCTAAGACACATTAACGTATCAGGAGTTTATTTGACCGCAGAACCCCATTTCCCTGAAATTTCTACTAAGACTCCAGTATGTCTCAAGTTCCCTGGAAACCAGTTGTGAAACATTATTCTGAAGTCTCTGGAACAGTCCATCCTTCTAAGGAGTTTGAAGAGTCCACTTGTGATTTGTTTTGACTAACAGTTTGCTTGGTAAAGTCTTTCCTCATATCTAATCCCAAAGCAAACTTTTACCCAGGTCTGTGTTGAACATCAAAAAGTCCGAGTCAGTAAGGTTTGAACCAACGAGGGTTTGAGCCCATAAGCACAGGCGCACCTTGGAGATACTGGAGGTTTGGTTCCAGAGCACCACAATAAAGCGAGTATTGCAATAAAGCAAGTCACACGAATCTTTTGGCTTCCCAAAATGTGTGTTTACTCTATACTGTAGTCTATTAAGTGTGCAATAGCATTATGTCTAAAAGAAAACAATGTCCATACCTTAACTAAAAAGTACTTTATTGCTAAAAAGTGCTAACCATCTTCTGAGCCTTCAGCAAGTCATAATCCTTTGCTGGAGATGGGTCTTTCCTTGGTGTTAATGGCCGCTGACTGACCAGGGTGTGGTTGCTGAATGCTGGGGCAGCTGTGACAATTTCTTAAAGTAAGACAACAATGAAGTCTGTGGCATCGATTGACTCTTCCTTTCATGAACAATTTCTCTGTAGCCTGCGATGCTGTTTGAGAGCATTTTACCCACAGCAGAACCTCTTTCAAAATAGAAGTCAGTCCTCTCACACCCTGCTTGCCGCTTTATCAGCTAAGTTCATGTCGTATTCTAAATTCTTTGTTGTCATTTCAACAATCTTCACAGCATCTTCACCAGGAACAGATTCCTTCTTAAGAAACCACTTTCTTCGCTCATCCAAAGAAGCAACTTCTCATGTGTTAAAGTTTGATCATGAGATTGCAGCAATTCAGTCACGTCTTCAGGCTCCACTCCTAATTCTAGTTCTCATGCAATTTCTCCCACATCTGCACTCACTTCCTCTCGAACCCCTCAAAGTCATCCATGAGAATTGGAATCAACTTCCTCCAAACTCCTATTATTGATATTTTGACATCTTCCCATAAATTATAAATGTTTATAATGGCATCTAGAATGGTGAACTCCTTCCAGAAGGTTTTCAATTTTTTTGCCCAGATCCATCAGAGGAATCACTACCTATGGCAGCCATAGCCTTATGAAATGTATTTCTTCAATAATAAGACTTAAAAGTCAACATTCCTCCTGATCCATGGGCCACAGAACGGATGGCATGAAAACAACATTAGTCTCATTGTACATCTCCATCAGAGCTCTTGGGTGACCAGGTGCATTGTCAACAAGCAGTAATATTTTGAAAGGAATCTTATTTTATGAGCAGTAGTTCTCAACGGTGGGCTTAAAATACTCAGTAAACCATGTCATAAATAGATGGGCTGTCATATGGTCTTTGCTGTTCCATTTATAGAGCACAGATAGAGTTAGCATAATTCTGGAGGTCCCTAGGATTTTTAGAATGGTAAATTGAGCATTGGCTTCAACTTAAATTCACCAGTTGCATTAGCCCCTAACAAGAGAGCCAGCCTGTCCTTTGCAGCTTTGAAGCCAGGCGTTGACTTCTCCTCTCTAGCTATGAAAGTCCTAGATGACATCTTCCTCCAATATAAGGCTGTTTCCCCTGCACTGAAAATCTGTTGTTTCGAGGAGCCCCCTTCATTAAGGATCTTAGCTAGGTCTTCTGGAGAACCTCCACAGCTTCTGCATCAGCACTTGCTGCTTCACTTGCTCTTCTACATTATGGAGACAGCTTCTTTCCCTAAACCTCGTGAACCAACCTCTGCTGCTTCCAGCTTTCCTTCTGCAGCTTCCTCACCTCTCTCAGCCTTCATAGAATTGGCGTGACTTAGGGCCTTGCTCTGGAAGAGGCTTTGGCTTAGGAGAATGTCATGGCTGTTTTTTTCTTCTGTCCAGACCAATAAAACTTTCTCCATATCAGCAATAAGGCTGTTCCACTTTCTAATCATTTGTGTGTTCACTGGAGTAGCACTTTCAACTTCCTTCAAGAACTTTTCCTTTGCATTCACAATTTGGCCAACTGGCACAATAGGCCTAGCTTTTGGCCTGTCTCAGTTGAACGTGCCTTCCTCACTAAGCTGAATCATTTCTAGCTTTTAATTCAATGTGAGAGATGTACGACTCTTCCTTTCACTTGAACACTTAGAGGCCATTGCAGGATTATTCATTGGCTTAATTTTAGTATTTTTGTGCCTCAGGGAATAGGGATGCCCGAGGAGAGGAAAAGAGACAGGGGAATTGCTGGTCGGTGGAGAAGTCAGAACACACGCAATATTTATGAATTCAGTTCACCATCTTACATGAGCACAGTTTGTGGCGCCCCAAAACAATTACAATAGTAACGTCAAAGATCACTGATGACAGGTCAGCATAACAAATACAGTAATAATGAAAAAGTTTGAAATATTGTGGAATTACCAAAATGTGACACAGAGACACAAAGCGAGCAAATGCTGTTGGAAAAATGGCACCAATGGACTTGCTCGACGCAGGGTTGCCACAGACCTTCAATTTGTAAAAAATGCAGTGTCTGCAAAGTGCAGTAAAGCAAAGCACAGTAAAACAATGGATGATGCATGCCGCTGCAGAAACGGTGAGGGATGCCCACACTCACTCCCGTGTCCGCAGGCTTCTCTGAACACACCCAACAGCACTTCCCACCTGCCCCCCACACACACACCAAGAAACAGCAAACATCCACACCTGGCCATTGGCAAGACTGTGAACTTTCCGAAGCTTGACTTAATGCTCTATCCTCATCCGCTCCCTCATTCTCTACACCTCAACACCATCTCCTTCTCCCACTTGAAACATAGCTGGTCCACGCTTGCTCATTGTCCCTTGTTAAAACTGCTTTTGAAGAATCTCACACAGAAATCTCACCGTGACTCAACTGTCCAATGAAACCTTAACTGTTACCTCTCCTGAAAATGTTTGCATTTTAATAGGAGCCAACAAATCCATCCCTAGTTAAAGATACAGAAACTCGGCGCTAGAAGTGACATTAAAGATGAAGCTAATGGCCCGAGATCACACAACGAGGTAGAGACAGCATCAGACAAGCATCAGAGTCTCTAGCATCTCAGGCTAGTTTAGCACAACCCTGGCCACCCTCCTCCTAAGTATTTTAGAGAAAAAGAGAGATTCCTGAAAGTCACCTACTCCACCTACTTTTGAGACTGACCCTAAAAGACTCCCTTACCGTGTCACTCTCAGAACTGCCAACACGGAAACACTTGTCTCACTTTTTCCCTTTGTACATCTGAGGGGAGAAAACAGAAGATCTGGACCTCATAGTCATCCAACAAGCACCCACTCTGTTCCTGTCACTATTCCAGACACCACGGATATATTGTGAATCCAAGAGGTGAAGTCCCTGCCCTATGGACCTGATATTCTAGTGGAGAAGACAGAAAAAACATAAATGAATACATATAACGTGTAATGTCAGGTGGTGATCAACGCTGTGCGGAAAATCAAGCAAGACAAAAGGAGTGATGGAGGACCTTCTTTTAGAGGCAGTGGTCGGCAAGGTCCTCCTGAGAAGGTGGAATTTAGTAAAGTCCTGGATTACACAAAGAAACACGTGGAAAGGTCCAGGGCAAGAAACTCCAAGACAGAGAGAACAGTGAGGGTAAAAGGTCTGGGCCAGACCCAGCCGAGTGAGCTCCATGAAGGGTAAGAGCTGGAGTGGCCAGCATCCGGCAGAAGAGGCAGAACCGAGCCTACAGGGCTTGTGGGCCACAGGAAGGAGCCTGGATTAAATTCTGAGGATGATGGGAACCTCTGGAGGGCTCTAGTCAAGAAAGAGATCCGATTTTAATGTACATTTTTTAAGGTCACTCTGACAGTATCGTGAAGAAATCAGACTGGGAGAGGGGGTGGGAACAGAGGGGAAGCAGCAAGATCCCTGAGGAGATCTCGCAGGAGACCAGAAGCGAGGCCATGCCAGCCTGAGCCAGCAGCAGTGGGGAGGGAGCCGGGGAGGCCCACCTGCAGAGCCGCTTTCATGGAAGGCTTGATGGGACTCCGTCCACGTTAGACATGGGGGTGTGGAAAACAAAGGGGTCAAGGATCAGTCATGTGTCAGGGCCAACTGGTGCTAATCCCTGAGATGGAAAAGAATGGGAACAGAGGCTAGGGTGCAGCTGGCAGGAGTGCAGAGTTCTAATTTAGGCATTTTTAAATTTGAGGGGCCTCATAAACATCTAAGTAGAAAATTCATGTAGACAGTTTGATACACAGGCCTCGGACTAGGGAAGAGAAATCAATATGGGACTCAGCAGAGGACTTTTAATTTAATCAGCGGCGTTGAAAGTTACAAGTGACACTACCAAGGGAAAAGAGGAAGGTAGAGTAGAGATGAGAGACATGGCCTGCATCCTGGAGCACATAGCATTTATAGATTGGACAAAGAAGGGGTACCAGCCAAGGAGACGGGCAGACAGCTACCTATGAGGCAAAAAAATAAAATAAAACAAACAGCAACAGAACAAGTTTGAATGTCCCAGAAGCCAAGGAAAAGAGAGGGAGTGATCAATATCAATTATGTCAACTGCTGTTGAGTGACAGAATAAGACTGGGACTGGGAACCCACCATTTGATTGGACAATATGGGGTTCACTGGTGAATATGATAAGAACAGAAGAAGTGGAAGTCGTCCAGACAACTGTAGCTAAAGAGTTTGTTGTGAAAGGGAAGAGAGAAATAAGGAGTAGCCAGCACGAGTGGTGTGGGTCACAAAGGACTTTTTTAAGTGGAAAGAGTCTGGAATGTTTCTATGCTGTTTAGGATGATCCAAAAGGGGAGGGGAAAGTAACGATGCAGGAAAAAGAGGGCTTAAGTGTGGTGTAAACTCCTTAAGGAGGTGAGAGCAGAGGACAGCCAGCACAAATTCAGAGGGATCATCTTAAGAGCAGAGCAGAGATGTTCATCCTTCGTAACAAGAAGGAAGGGACGGCACATAGATACAGGGGCAGGCAGTGAGCTACTTTTATTTTTATTGCTTCTATTTTCTCAGTCAAATGAGAAATCACATCACCACCTGAGAGTGAGGAGGAGGGACATCGTAATGAGAAGAGAGGAAAGGCATGAAGTAGACTTCTCAGGAGCAGGAGGTCAGGAGCTCTCTTGAGAGCTTTGGACACAAAGTGAAGCAGAGTTGTTCTCCTGCCTGGACACAGCAGTAGAGTAGGGCGAGCTTGGGGTTATGCAGAGTTGGGAGTTTGCCAGGAGCGCTGAGGGTACACAAAGAAGAGATGAGAGTGCTGCACCCTGAAATCTCAGCCAGGTGGGTAGAAGTTAGGGTGCATGGATGTCAGTGTCAGGGAGTCAGGATGGGCGAGAAGGACTGGAGCAGGAGTGAGAGAGTGGGCGGCTGCCAAGATGGGTGGTAGGGGCCAGAGAGCGGCAATGACAAAGTTATTGGTGATGGCAAGTCTAAGAAGTTACCATGCAAATAGATGACTGAAATGAGGTGCGGGGAAAGGTCTATAAAAGTCAAAATATCCAAGTATGGAGAGGCCAGAGTGTTAGAGAATCATCCACGTGGATTTGCAGTTGCCAAGAGTGGTGACAGGAGTAGAGGTGAAGAAGAAAACCAACCAGCCACACAAATCTTCAGTAAATACGAAAGCAACCAGGAGCTCAGCAGAAAACTGCACAAAGAAACGCAGAGAATGGTATGGTTGGTGGGTGTGTAATTCAAAGCAGATGGGACTTCTCAGGGCAAACAGGAGAAATGGTGGGGAAGCAGCAAGGAGGAGCAAGGTGAGCATTGAACTCTAACTCCAGGCCGCATGTTCCATGAGGTTTGGGAGAAAAAGCAGCTACTGTCTGAGCACTGTGGGGTGAGCAAGTTCCCTGTGGGCCCGCAGGCTTTGGACAGAGTAAAGAGTGAATTACTCATGGTGCCCATGGCTTTAGAGTGAAGCAGATGGACGTGTCTCACATATCCCAGGGTTTCACAACCCCAGCACTGCTGACGTTTGGGACCAGATAATTCCATGTGGTGGGGGCTGTCCTGGGGAGTGTAGGATGTTTAGCAGCGTCCCAAGGCCTTTGCCACTAAATGCCAGTACCACCACACACTCCATTTTGACAACCAAAAATGTCTCCAGGTGTTGCCACACGTCCCCTGGGGGCACAGTCACTCCAGTTGGGAACCTCTGACCTATCCGTAACAACAGTGGTGCCATTCCTCTTTGGCCCTATTAAGTAGCTAAGTTGAGCCAAGGGAGAGAAAAAATATATCCCCATGAAGGACTAGGTTTTTCCAAGAACAAACATCAAGTTGCCTTGTGGTCCAGTATTACCCTATTATCTGTTTCAGAAACAACCTAAAGAGGGCTGACTAAAGAAACCACTATTTGTCCCACATTTTCCTCTGGCCCTAAAATCTGGGGTAGAACTGGTTTACTGTAGATCTCACTAGTACATTTGGAACTTACAGCTAAAATTTCCAAGATGCAAAACATAAGCCACAGAAATTAATATACAGGTCTCTAGAAGGTCATTTGAAAACCTGCCACTGGGTTTCCTAGAAAGGACTAGCCTTATCCCCCAAATTACTCTGCAGACTCTGCATGGAGCAGCGGGCCTCACTGCCACATTCAGTAGCCTTGTGTGAAGGAATGACAATAGGACAAGTACACAGATCTTCGCAAACAGCGTCCACCTGGGCTGCAGGCGGGCAGAGCGCCTGATGGCGGCACCGCTACAGTACTATCTTCGTGTAACCTGACCCTCCCTCTGTCAGCGCACGAGTCCAACCCAGAATCACTGATTTGGAAATCAGCGTAAATAACAGTGTAATCACCCTGTAATCTACACGTTTAAAAAAGGAGAAGCCACACACACACAAACACAATCACACACCATTTCCTTGAAGTAAACAGAATGGCAACATCTAAAGCAAACAGTCTCCTTTGAGAAACTCATTTCACCAGGTTAACCATTGATGGGCGGGTGATCCCTTCATACACTGGGTGCCAACACGCAAAGCTGAGAATTGAAACCCCATCAAGAATTTGTCTGGGAGATAGCACTCCTTGGGAGCTGCTCAAGAGCAGATTTCCTGAAGTGCTATAGACTAGAGATGCAAACTTATGGGCAGATGATCTCTAATTATGGAGAAACTGTACTTCTGCCCTTCTCAATGCCCAGAGTTCATTCTGTCCTCGGGATTTCATTTGAACTCACACTTCTGACACTGAGGATCAAAGCCCACAAAGACCCTTATCAAGCGGACTTAGATATTCAGCAATCGCATCCTTTTCCTGTCTCACACCTTTATCCATTGGTTAGTTGGATGGTGATTGGAACCCAACTCTTCCAAAGGTTGGGCAAGAGAAAATGAGGCTGTGGAACCACAGGGGTCCACTGCACTCTAATGAACCACTCCTCTAAGACGTGCGTGGGAGGGGAGCTCATAAGCTGAAGCAGCATCTGAGATGATCTGTGACCACGTAGCTATGTTCTCCAGCCCTCCACAAGTCCAGCTGGCTAATGCTTTTCTGAAGAGTTCCACCCTGGAATCTCCCAACTTTCTCAAGAAAGGCAGAGCCCTCCAGGCGACAATAGCAGGGCCCTGAGCAGGATATTTTGCATCATCTCCCTTTTCAAGAGGCATACTTTCCAGATGAGCCCGCTAGCAACGACTCTTATCCAAACACTCCACTCCCTCATAGGGCCCGTGGGGCAAGGAGAAGTGGCTCTCAGCTGCTTCTCTCTACTCAACAGCCCTGAGTCCTGCTGTCCTTGTTTACTTCCTTTCCCTGCGTGGGAACTGGGAGGTTGGAAAGGAGAAAATATTTTCTATGCAAAACAATTCTGAGCAAAAAGGGGAACTTTTTAATCTGAAACTAGGCTTGCTCAGGGAAGCTATTTGATCAGAAAGCCATGTGTTTGTGCAGAATTCCCAGCAGGAGACTTGAAAGGTAACTGGGTTCCCTGAGGGGAGTTTGTCACCAGATTATGAGCAAGAACTTTCCTTCTTCTGCTTATTTCTTCCATAGAACAATTTATCAACAAGTGTTTAATTGCACGTTCTATGACTCTAGCTCTGCTATGCACTTCAGATAGGAGACAAAATAAATGGAAGACAGTCATTCTTTTAACAGGATTTCAGTGCTTTCTCTGTGGCAGGCCCTCGAATACAAAGGCTGGTAAGACTCGATCCTGCTGATGAGGACCTCAGACTAATAGGAAAGTCATCTGTGTAGGCCAGGGTTCAGCCTCAGCACTGTTGGCATTTGGAGCCAGATCATCCCTTGTTGTGGGCTGTCCTGTGTGTTGTAAGATGTTTTGCAGCACCTCTGACCTCTGCCCACTAGAGCCGGAGCACCTCCCCAACAAGTTGTGACAACCGAAAATCTCTCCACATATTGCAAATGTTTTCTGGAGAACAAAAATCGCTCCCCTATCTCTGCACTAAGAACCATGGACATAGACAAATATTTGCAATATAGTATAATAAATTCAGTAGTAGGGTTATGTACAAACTATGGTTGTCCCACAAAACAGAGCCTAAACATCTTTGTTTAGGAAGAAATTCAGAGGAGTGATGCTGGAACAGGGCCTTGAACCGAAGGTAGGAATTCAATGGTTAGACAAGAAAGACCATCCAGGTGAGAAAAACAGTGTGCATGAAAGCAGAAGACAAAGAACTGTAAGGAAGTGCCAGCCTGCAGAGCATGTGAGAGACAGCCCGTGGGAGAGGGATCTGGGGGGAAAGCTGCAGCCAGATTACCGAAGGCCTTGGAAACCACAGAAGAGTCTGGCCTCCTTTCATCTGAAAAAGATGGACACAGATGGAAGTTTTTAAGCAGGGATGTGACATGAATAAAGTTGTTAAATTTTTTTTATTCCACTGATGGAAAGACATTGCCGTTGCCCTAAGGAAAACTGAAAGCTAGTATGGAAAAGGACACACAGGAAACCTTACTAACCATGTAGCCACGTCCCATACAGATACAACAAAGAGAACAGGACAGAATAGTCTTTAGAGGTATGTTAAAAAAAAAAATAGCAAGTCTTCTTATGAATATTAATTGTTTGTATCATTACAATACTGTATTAATATTGTTTGCATTATTGCGTTTGTTTTTAATAAAGCAGCCTCTTGTTCTTTCATCACCAAGCCGTGAATTTTTCTAAGCGATGGATGAGTGTCTGGTTTCTCTCTATGCCCCAAGCCCCAGTAGAGAGCCTGGCGCACTGCAGCGCCTTGTAAGCATCATCAGCTGAATGCTGTTCTAGAGTAGGGGTCAGCAAAGGTTTTTTGTAAAGGGCCAATAGTAAATAGTCTTGGCTTTGCAGGCCAGGCGGTCTCTGTCTCAACCACTCAATCTGCCGTTGTTGTGCAAATACAGCCACGGATGGTGTGTAAATGAATGAGCAGACCATGTTCCAATAAGACTTCATGTATAAAAAGAGGCAGCAGGCTGGATTTGGCCTGAGGGCCATGTTTTGCCACTTTCTGTTGCAGACAAAGGTCTTCTCAACATGTTAAAGAGAGGCAGTTACTCAAGAATATTTTTCCCAAAGTAAACAAATACAGGGAAGGCAATCTCTTGATCCTGAGTTCAAGTAACTTGTCTGCTCTTACAGACACATATACTCACTTGCTCTAATAAACTCAAAGTGATAGAGTGCTGGAAGCAGCAGAGATCCAAATTAACCCTTCCTTTTACTGCCAAGGAAGTGCGTGGGGTGCCTTGCCCAAAGCTCCACGGCTAGTTTGCTCTGAGACCACATATGTGGGGGAGGAAACTCAAACCCAGTGACTTGTAGGTGCGGAATTCCCTGTACATCTACTGCCTTACTCTTGTGGGAAGTGAGCCGCTTTCCATCAGAGAAGGGAGATACTCCAGGATTAGAAACAGAGCATTCATTGAGTCAAGCTAAGGTGGGATGTTTGGCAATACCATCCTATCTTGCATCACATCCAGGGCCAGCAGGGCTGTGGAGCCAGTGGTGTCTGCACTTAAAGCCAAAACCAGGGCAGCTCCAGGCTTCTAAAACATGCCGGGGGGGAAAGGAGTGCCTAGCGCCTGACTCAGCTGTGCACACAAGACAAGCAATCTTGAATCCTGAACTTGGATTCATCGATAGAGGGCCTGGCCACCAGCCGTCTTGAGAATGGCATTCCTTTCAGGAAAGTTGCATCACAAGACCTAACCAGGAGATCTTTAAGGATCTGTTTCCTGTTGATTTGAGAGAGAGATGTCCCAAAGTACTGTAATTTGGTTCCCAGTACACAGCAGACTTTGTAACTCCAAACTAACTAGTTAAAAGGTTATCCGAGTCTCTGAGGCGCTGAAAGCTTTCCACAGGCCGGCAGCTCTTCCTCCCAACATCCCATGCAGATAAGAGCAGGCTCTCATACTTCCCGATGCATGCCTCTCCTCCCTGGACCTGTCCCTGCACAAATTAGGGACACTTTGTGGTTGGAGAAATGTATGTTTCTTACTGATTTCGTTTTTGTTGTCATCTTTAGAATGGTTCCCAGGGAAAGATTCCAAAGTAACTAGATACACCAGACAACTTGCGGAAATGGCATTTCAAGTGGAAAATAATAGGAAAATAGGAAGCTAGTGTCAAAATTTTTCTTGAAACAGTTCTGGAGTCAGAAAAGCAGAGTTAGAAAGTGCATTCCACAACAGGACAGCAAGGTGAGATCTTCCCCTCTGCTATCAACAGCTCCTGATCTGTGGAGCAAACCAGCCCTTTTCTTAATGCCTTGGTAAATCTGGGTGAACAAACTGACACGCTTGTCTTACATAAACTGCTTTACTTAAACCCCAGCTTACACTCAAGGGAGAGATGAGCATTAGAGGTCTAGAACAAGTGAACACAATTATCCACAGCTTGATTCAAAGGATTTTTCACGGTCAGATGGCATCCTCAAAATGGGAAAGAAGTAATAACACAAAAGGCCGCCCATGCAACTGTTTATGACGTTTGAGTTTTGGAGATTTCTTAGGTACATTAGGACAGATACATCTATTATTTTGCAACTGCTAAACCGTGAATTAATTTGACCTCAAGAGATTCACAACTATGTTTTATTTTAGAATCTACCTGAAACCATGAAGACTGTGGCACAATGTTTTTTCTTTCATACAATTTTTGGAATGAATTAAATGAACTGTGTCTCCGTTGATGCAGAATATAAAATGTTACAATGCATGGTGTTCTGTCCATGCACCACCCCCCCAAAAAAGACTTTAGTTGTTTTATTTGTACCAGTGGTTCTCGATAGGGGGCAATTTACCTCCCAGGAAGGAACCAACTAAGGGGATCTTTGATGATGTCTGGAAACATTTTTGTTCGTCACAGCTGGGGAGGAAGGTGTCCCTGCATCTAGTGGGTAGATAAGAGATGCTGCTAAACATCCGACAGTGTAAAGGACAGCACCCCACAGCAAAGAATTATCTGACCCCAAAGTCAATTGTGATGAGGTCGAAAACCCTGGTTTATTTGTACATATAATTCTATGAACCACATGGTGAAAGTGCTCAAACTCAGGTGCCATTTTAGGCTGTATTCACCGTAACTACCCTAAGGGAGTGAATATTCTTCATGGACACGGCATCGGTCTCCCACCTTAGAGGAGGGCTGCTCAGAGGTGTGCAGGGCCAGGAGCTAGGAAGGTGCAGTCCTGGGCGGGCCTGGATGGTTCCAGTGGTTGGGCTTTGTTCCAAAGTCGGTCTGGATTTGGACAGACTTCTCAGCAGAGGGCATGACATCAAGTCACTTTTCTTTTAGGAAAGGAGATTGAAGATGTGAATTTAAAAAAGCTTGAAGATATACAGATGTTGCTTTGTGATGTAATGAAACCCTAAAGAATATTTTAAATTCTGAAAGGGATACATTAAGCTTCCTCAGGACCAAAAAGTTGGTATTAATAAAAGGTAGTCATTACATACACTGGTGAGTCGTTTCTGCACATAGGAGTAACATGTAAAGTTAGGCCTTGTCTGAGCACTGGATCTTAAATGTTTTAATTGAGAGATTTTCAATATTGTAAAAAGGATGCATGCCCAGGCTGAGGCTGGAACCAGGACCCCAGGCAGAGGTGCCGCACAGAGAAGCCTTAAGAACAAAATGATCCAACACCCTCGGAAGCTGGAGAACTCCAGCAAGTTGTGGGCTTGCAGTGAAAGGCCGGAGGGGCCATATGGGGCCACAAGGACCATGCCCCCCTCAAACCCCTGGCAATGGGACATCTGCCTGCTCCTTGAGCATCCTCATTCTCCACGTTCTTCTGAGTCCACTGACAGTGGCTCTGGGAGCTCCCAGCACCTGAACTGCAGTCGAAGTGACCAGATTCACACTGCAAACTCACTCAGAGCCGGGGGCTTCCTGACTCTGCTCGCCTCGGGACTGCCTTCATGTCTCCCCACGAGGTCTGGGCTTGGGTGGCCTCTTAATCACATTGGTTCTCCCCTTCGAGTGTGAAGATAGCTCTCCCCGATAGAGAACACAGAAGGAGCCACAGAGCTGAGTAGTTGTCTGACTCCCCGTCCTCGACCAGCATCACACCATCTGCCCCGAACAAGGGGCTGGCCCACCTCAGTCTTCTCTGCTCCAAACCTGTAACTTTTGAAAACCCCTTTTTATTCAGCTCTGCCTCTTTTGTAAGCCTCATCACCTTGCAGTCTCAGCCTGTCTGACGCTCCTCTTCAGTCTGTGCCTCTCTTTGCCCTTCATCTTGGGGGAGGTGCACTCTCCTTCACATTCAGGTTCTTTTCCTACGTAAGCCCATCAGAAAGTTCCCAATCCAGCTCCCTTGGGGTTTTTCACACCTCTGAAAGGAGAGCACCCATCCTTGGCGATTCAGCCAAGGGGCAGGACTTCTGGTCTCTGGGCTCATTCCCCACTCTTCAGGCCCCACCACCGCCCCACCTCCTTGAAGTCTGACTGTTAAAGTCTACGCTTGGCAAAGCTGTCACATCCGTCCAAGTCCATCTCAAAAGGTATCTCATTTGTCCCATTCATAGTCTCTACTTTGAGGAATCTGGAACTTCAGGGACCAGAAAGGAAGGAGAATCGGGATGGGAAGGACATGCAGAAATACATAGGAACCGAGGAGAGGAGCTAGGGAGATAACCAGTACCCAGATGGTGCCCAAACGTGCCTCAAGCCCACATCAATACCCGAGGAGGGCAGTCAGGTAGGTGAGACACGCGAAATGACATCAACGCCACCCCAAGCAGTTCAACGGGAGCGTCTCAGGACCCAACCGAAGAACAGTTCTGTGCCCCATGGGGAGAGACCAGCAAAGGTCAACCAGAGCTAGCTTTAGGCAGGGGCAGCTGAGCAGGCCCAGGTTCAGGGCAGGCCTCCAGCCCCAGAGTTTCAATCAGCTGTCTTAGGGATTATTGGTAATGGAAAAGAAAAACAGAGCTAGCTGACACAAACAGGGCGTTACTGAAATCATCAGGATGGAGGGAGGGGGCAGCCTTCCTGCCACCACAAACCTAAGTCAAATGACCTCAATCACCCCGTGGCCTGTGGCAGTCAAAAGCACTCCCATATCCTTCAGAATTTCTATGATCTCCTGAGAAAATTATGTCCCACAGACGCCTCAGGCCCTCATTCCTTCCTATCCTCACAGGAAGCTCAGTCACTCACCCCAGAGCCTCACTGAAAGTGCAGCTCCTTCCTCCATTCCCAGGAAATGGCTCTTCAAGGACTGATGTGAAATTCTTGATGGGAATTCTGATATGAATGGTGTTCAGTAAACTTGACAGATGTGTTTGTGGGCTCCCCTGGAGAAGTCAGGCCGAGCCTGCCTGGCCCTCGGCTGCCCCCCTGCTCCCTGTCCACCTCCCGTCACCCCTCAGCTTCTCCCCTAGTCTCTTCAGGACTGTCTGGGAAGTTCCAGATTCTTCTCCCTCATACAAAGCAGCTTCAAGGGAAATCTCCTCAGTGTAAGTCCTAGCACCACTCGCCACCAGCTCTGTGAGATTGGCATGGTTCCCTACTCTCTACCATAAACAATGCTGGAAACGGCCACCTCCATTCGGCACCACGCCCCTGGATCCCAGCGAGGCACGCCTTCCAAGGAAGAGGCCACAGACGAGGGTGACCAACAGAGCAGCCACAGCCTTCGCGGCTGCACTGCAAAACATGAGCAGCTTCTGAAGGCGGTCATTGTCTGACACAAAGTCCTTAGGGACATAAATATGTATGTATCTGATCATATACACATGGTCATTGTAAAGTCTCATTATTTTCAAGGTAAATGTTTCGTGTAAAGAAAGAATAGCTGCCGACCTTTAAGCTGGAGTCTTGCTTGAGAAAACCTGAATTCACATATAAAGAAAGCTATTCCCCTCGTGTGAGTGACTCACTCACTAAGAAGCAGGAAGCTTGTTTTAAGAGGAGAACATCTATTCATTGCCCACTGGCTTAATAATACTCACGGTATTATTCCTTATAGTGCTACAATTAACCTTTAGTCATACCATTTTTCTTACATAAGAAGTACCTGGACTGGATATAAAACTTGTGTATATATGCACGGCCTTTGATCCAGACCCCCGTCCACAGAGGACTAATGGTACACGATTGCGCAACTTCAAGGAGGGCTGAAATTCTCTGTGATGTTGGAGACATAAAAATCATTAAGTTTTGCTGTGCTATTCTGAGCGGCAGTGCTTTCAGTTTAATTATTGCTAGTAAATCTCTTAGCTGAGGGAGCTTTAAGGATGACTGTTATGTTAGGACAAATGGATCTCTTCCTAGGCCTGGTAAGTACAGAATGTAGAAGTCTGAACATTTGATTAAATTGTACAGTTAATCCTCTAATTGTCCATTGGGAAACTGCTTCAAGAATAATTAGAGCACCTGGTCCTATTCATGTGCATTGCTAATCCTTTTTTTTTTTTTTTTTTTGTGAGGAAGATTGGCCCTGAGCTAACCTCTGTCCCAATCTTCCTCCATTTTGTGTAGGACCCCACCGAAGCACAGCTTGATGAGTGGTGTATAGGTCCACACCCAGGATCCAAACCTGTGAACCCCAGGCCGCCAAAGTGGAGTGCAGGAACTTCACCACCACGCCACTGGGCTGGCCCAACTAATCTTTTTAAAAATCTTATGAAGCTATTCTGCTCAACAATATGCTGAGCTGAAGCTGCCGTAGGTTTGATAGACATTTGCTTTAAAATACTGCCCTGGTCACAGACTAAAAACCAAATATATTTGCTTCCAAAGTGCCCACTGCATGTGAAGTTTACTCATGAATTTATGCCTGAGCTCTTCATATTTGTCACCAAGCCGTTTGCAGGGGCTGGGGGTGAACATTAGTGAGAATCAAATAGACTGAGGGAAAGGCACACTCTCCCCGCCTCTCAGCCTGGCCAGCTCCTATACCCTAAAACCTACGGCATGGATGGCAGCTGCTCAAGAAGTCATTGCTAAAGACCCAAGTTGAAGTCAGACTGCCTCCTTTCTGCTCCCCTGTGTCCTGGGCCTCCTTTTTCCGTGCAAGTACTAGAGGCTGGTGTTTCAGAAAGGCGAATAAGGCACGTTGCTGTTCTCAGGGCACCAGCATGTAAATAACTACAGAACATGAGGCTCTGTTGATCTTGACACCGTGAAGACCAGCGAAGGGGCTGGGCTTGGAGAAATCTGGGAAGGTTTCAGAGAAAGGGCGAGCAAAAGCAAGACTAATGTAGGCCACTGTCCAAGGACTCTGTAGTGGGCTGCCTACCGACACAGGCAAGAGCTGGAACAGCCCACAGGGATGCTTGTATTAAATCAAGTGGCTCTAGCCCTAGAACAAACAAGTACAGAGTATAAACTACATGAATCTTTAACACGAGAAAAGGTAGACAGGTCCACTCAAGTGAAAAGTCGAGGCAACACTTCCTTCTCCTCCAAGGCCCATCCAAGCAGATGGGTGAACATAGACTACTTCATTTTGAGGTGAAACTAACCAGACGGGACTGAAATGGTAATGAGAGTGGGTTGAGGCTTTCCCCCACGGCTGTTCTCACTGGATCAGAAAGAATGGAGGGAGGAAGCAGAGGACTTCAGACACAGCGCAATGGACATTCGTCATTCTTCTGTGGCCACCCACCACCGTGGCTTCTTTTCTCAGTTCAGTGATGTCGTCCAGGTCATGATGGGAGGCCTAGGCTGCTGTCACCCTGGGAAGCAGACTCCTGCCTCCCCAGCCTCGCTTGCTGCTGGCGTTCAGGCCGGGGAGGCTGTGCTCATCCATGCCCCACTCTGGCTCTGGCTCTTGGCGATGCAAAGAAGCAGGTGATACATGGAACCTCTAGTTTGCAGAGGTGGCATCTAGTGGCCACCCTGGAGTGCAGCCTTGGTGATATCAGTGTTACAGGTACCAGTGGTGTGGTCATGTGACCTTGCTCCCAGGCTGTGATGTCGTTGTAGGAACTGCGTGGCTCTGCAGCCTCCAAGACTGATTGTGCAGCCTTCCCAGAGAGTCTGATACACTTTATTTTTTAATACACTCTTTGTCTTTGAAATTAGCCCAAGTCGGTTTCTGTTGCAACTGAGAACTTTGACTGGAGAAGGTGGATGGAGCCTCGGACCGTGGCTGGAGACTGCTTCTTCCAGGTAACCTCAGGTGTGGGAGGATCTTTGCCTTCATCCAGTCAAACCTTCCTCCACTTCCCAATGGGACACAGTCTTAGGAGAAATCACTCTTGTCTGCCTTGTCTGGGAAAAAGCAAGATAGAGTCTCATGGGCCAATTGACTCTCTCTTGTGGATAATTATCCTAAGCGCAATACCTATCAGGCATGACAGTATGTGTCTCATTGAACTGGTTGTAAGTTCTATTTTATTACAGCAAAGCCTGCTCTTGTCTGTTCCATCTTCAACTGTCCTGTTAACTTGCTTGTCTGTTCATAACTCTAAAAACGTAGCGGTACCGTCAGTTCAGCACAGCCAGATTATTCCACCACCTCCCACATGCGTCCTCTCTCTCTCTCTCTCTCTCTCTCTGTCAGTCACCTCATCTCTACATGGAACTGCTTTGGAGAATGACAATATATAAAATGAAAGGGCTATTATGGTAAATTAAAAAGAAGATATAAAAAGATACCTAAAGCCTAATAGTATATCACGAATGAATGTTAAGAAAAGCTGGATGAGGAATTATGCAATAGGAGAAGTCTAATCAGAATAAATGACTGCTTTACCCTCTTTCATGATATGAAATAAAGTCCACAAAGTTATAACTTCACAGACTAATTGAATAATCCTGGAGCAGGAGAAGGAAAAAAAGAAAGTAAAAGAGGGGATTCCCAAGGGGTTGCTGACCTTGACCCCATAATGTGTCTGCAATGGATGCTAATATAGGGAAAGTCACCCAATTTTTCCCCCTCACAGCACAGATGACTGTTTGATGCTCAGCCCTTCTTTAATCCTGTGTGCTATGCTGGGTGGGGGCTGAGAGCGAGTCAGGGCAGGTGGGGTCCAGCAGTCTTCAGGTAGCATGTGGGATGCGGACATGGAAGAGGCACTGGCATCACCCTGTTCTCCAATTTTCAACTCACAAGCCACTTCTTTTGCTACAAAAACTCAATGACCAAAAAGCTCAAGTGTGACTTGATCAGCACCAAAACATAGTCATGAGAATTCGGGGGGAAGAGATGGCCTTGGTTTTAATGAGATACCAGGGTGCTGACAACTGACTTTTCTTCAGCATCAAACGTGAAGCACTAATGCCTGCTTCTAACTCATAAACCTCATCATGTTATACAGACATCATATCGAACCACGCAAACCGGGATGCTACCTGAGGAGTTGCCGTGGACCCACTGCAGTGTTTCCACCTATGGCCGGGAGGATGGGGTGACGTGGCTCCGGTGAGGCGCGTGGCTCCAGCAGTGGCAGTGGGAGTTTAATGGGCTTAGGAGCCTGAAGTCCTGAGTGGATTCTCAGCTCTGCTTACTTACTTACTTTGTGACTTGGGCATGTTACTCAGCCTTAACTTAGTCATCCGTAGGATGGGGTAATCACAGCATACTGCCCTGGCAGGCTGTTGGGAGACTTTCCACCTCAAGTGACCCATGGTGAATGTGAGTTTCATCTCACCCCCTTATAGGAAATGCAGGCAATCACTCATTCTCTCTTGATTTTTCTTGTTTTTTTCATGGAACATCAGTAACAACTGCTGCCGTATTCTGCCCAGAGGGGCTGTGAAGACTCGGTGTACGGTTGCTTCTGTGACCTATGTTTATCTTCTTAGAGTGGGGAGTTACATAGAAGCAGGTGATTTTTTCCCCCAAAAAATAATAAAGCCTTATTCTACCTATAATTATCCAGTTGTAATAATGTAACATTGTTACAGCCATGTTGCTGGATAGAAAATTACTATTTAAAGCTAATAAAATACAGAAACATCTGTTTCTATACTGGGTAAAACTACCAAAGCTCCCAGTTCTATTGTCAGAACTCCCCTGTGATAGCAGCCTCCAAGATGGTTCCCAAGGAGCCCCCACCCTGTCTAGTCCCCTCCCATGCTGTACCAGAGTTAGTCTGTGTAACCAGTAGGATATGGCAGAAGTGACAGGAAAAGCCCTCGGTGTCTGCCTTGGCTCTCCATCTTGAATCACTGGCTCTGGGGGAAGCAGCTGCACATTCTGAGGACACTCGGGCAACCTTTGGAGATGTCCACAGGGCAAGAACTGAGATCTCAGCTTAAGGCACTGCGAACAGAGGCCTGTCAACAACCATGTGAAGTGTGAGCCTTTAGATGACTACAGCCCTGGCTGACAGCTTGACTGCAACCTCAGG
The DNA here is from genome assembly GCF_041296265.1 of Equus caballus. Taxonomy (NCBI): domain Eukaryota; kingdom Metazoa; phylum Chordata; class Mammalia; order Perissodactyla; family Equidae; genus Equus; species Equus caballus. The sequence goes on from NC_091703.1 coordinate 3,309,589, forward strand.
ACAGAACCTGACCTAGAACCACCGGGCTGAGCCCTCCTGGATTCCTGGCCTACAGAAACTGTGATATAGTAAGTGTTTGTCTTAAGTTGCTAAGTTTGGAGTAATTTGTTATTCAGTAATAGGTAACTAATACATTACCTAATCGATACATACAACCACACACATACATGTGCACACACACATCCATTAAGAAATCCTTGGCTTACTACTTGATGATTATACTGCATTCCAGAGTCTTGCCCTAAAGTTGCCCACACAGAGGTACCATCCTATTGTGATTCCCTTTAGTTCTCCAGCCAAGAGAATTTACTCCTGGTGCCCAAGATGTACTCGTCTCACATCAGATTCCGTGGTCCATCAAAGAGTACATTCTAGGTTGAAGAAAAGAGACGCTCGTGACTTCTATGTCTTTACCAAGGAAGAACAAATACAAATGAAAGTATTGCCCAAGTAAAGAGAAAAGGCCCATTAGACTCTTCCAATAGGATGAAAGGAGAACTCAAAGTTTATGACCTGTGGGAAATCTGCTAAGCAGGGTATGGAATCAATGAAAGATTGGTGCATTGTCTGTTGGTTGAAGAGTTTCTTCTGAAGTGTTTATGAGTTATCATCAAAAATAAATAAAGGAACAAAAATGAATGGATAATTTATGCATATATTAATTCTTACGTTTTGAAATATATGGGAGATTTTATAAGAATCCAAAGATAGTGGCTATTCAGTTTTTATGTAAAACACAGTATATAAGTACATTTGTAAAAGATTATGCCTTCAATCTGTCATGACCTATTAAATTCTACATCCATCATTTAGTTAATCCCCAAATTCTTTGCCATAATCATGAGATGAAACACCCTTGGTCAACAAAATGATTTGTTTATTTTTATAAAATGAGTCACGAAATGAAAATTTTTTTCTGGTTTAGACTATGAAATCCAATAACTGAGTAATGCTGTCATGCAATCCAGTGCTCTAAATACTAATAGTAATGATATTAACTAAAAACGTTGCAATGAGTAAAGGAAAATAAGTAGCCTATGAATTTGTAGGTGTGCCATAACTGGTTTAATTTTGAAGAGGTGCACTGTAATTTGAATTGTTAAAACTGTTTTCAACCAAGTTTAGCATGCTTTGTTCTGTACCTCAGTCTATTATATAATGAAAAGCTCCATCATAATGCTATTCAGAAAGTAGAAGGGTTGCCCACGGGCTTTTGAGAAGAAGGACAAGTGGACTCGAAAAAATGTGGCATTGTTCTTTGGACTCTGAAAAAAAACCAGACCAAATGCCATCAAATCAAGTAAGTACTAAATAATTGCTCTCTGAAGAACTTTCTGCAATCTGCCTCTAATTCAGACTTGAATATTGAGAAATTTCCTAAAACCTCATCCCCTTTTCAGTTCAGACATGAATCCTCAGAATCAAATGAGGATAAAACATTTAGAAACATCTCAAAGGCCAGAAATTCAAACAAATTAAAACTAAAACCACTAAAATATGTGATCATTTAACTATTTATATACAAAAAGGTATTTACCAAAATTTAATATCCATTAATGATTTTTTAAAAAACCTCTTAGCAAACTAGATATAGAAGAGAACTTCTTCAAACTGATAAAGGGAATTTACAATCAAAACCTAAAGTGAAATATTGAATGCTTTGCTTTCCTTCTAAGACGAAGAATAAGGCAAAGATGTTTACTCTCACCATTCTATTCAAAACCGTACTGGAAGTCCCAGCCATTGTAACAGGAGAGAAGAAGAAATGAAAGGCGTAAAGACCAGAAAGGGAGGAGTAAAACTGTCTCTGCAGATGACGCGATGGTTTATTTAGAAAACCCTATGAAATGTATAAAACATCACTAAAACCTATATGAGTATTCAGCAAGTTTCTTTATTTTACACCATCAACAAAAATTAATTTGAGATGGTTCATAAACTAAAATGTAAAAGCTAAAGCCATGAAGCTTTTAAAGGGGAGCATAGGAATATCTTTGTGACTTTGGGCAAGCAAAGGTTTTCAGACAAGATGTAGAAAATGATAACCATAAAATAAAAAGTATTAGACTATCAAAACTTTTATCTTCTGATCATCAAAAGATACCATTAAGAAAAGGAATGGACAAGACACAGACTGGGAGAAAATATTTGTAAAACATATTTTCAGGTTATAAAAAGAACTCCTAAAACTCAATAAAAATAAAAATAAAAGCAACCAAGAGATTTCAAAACTTCATAAAAGAGAAATATACATGAAAAATGTTCAACATCACCAGTCATCAGGGAAATGCAGATTAAAACTACAGTGATAAACCACTATGCACCAACGAGAAGATATAAATCTGAGAAAGACTGACAACACTAAATATTGTGAGGATTTGAAACAATGAAGTAGAAGCATAAAGTGGTATAATTACCTTGGAAAAAGATCTTGTAGTTTCTTAAAAACTAAATGTACACCTACCCTATGATCCAGCAACTTCACCAGTAGGTATTTGCCCAAGAAAAATGAAAGCATATTTTCTGCAAAATGATCTATATAATGTTTATATCATTATAAACATTATGAAGAATGTTTATAATCGCTTTATTTACAACAGCCAAAGGTGAAACACCGGCGGCCCAGCTGTAGGAGAATGGAGCTGCTCACTGCCGTATGCTCATCCAATGGCCTACTAGTTAGTGATAAAATGCAATGAACCACTGAGACGCATGACACACACGAATCTTAAAAGCATTTTGCAGAATGGAAGAAGGCTTCCACGAAGACTCCGTCATGCGAAGCTCTGGAGCAGGAGCACTGGACCTGAGGGCCGTGGGGCAGACCTTGAGAGCCATGATGGAACTTTTGGGGTGATGGCAATGTTGTGTCTTGATAGCAGTTTGGGTTATACAAACACTTTTGTCAAAACCCAGAGACTGGTACACTTAAGGTTTGTATTTCACTTTAAGTAAATTTAACCTCAAAAGACAAAAACTGTGGGGGCCAGCCCGGTGGCGCAGCAGTTAAGTTCACACGTTCTGCTTCTCGGCGGCCCCAGGTTCGCCAGTTCGGATCCCGGGTGCGGACATGGCACTGCTTGGCAAAAGCCATGCTGTGGTAGGCGTCCCACATATAAAGAGAGGAAGATGGGCACGGATGTTAGCTCAAGGCCAGTCTTCCTCAGCAAAAAGAGGAGGATTGGCAGTAGTTAGCTCAGGGCTAAACTTCCTCAAAAAAAAAAGAGAAAAACTGTGAATAGATATCAAACTCTCTAAAGGTTAAGTATTTATGGAGAAGAGTACATGCTTGAAACGTATTAAAAAATTAGATAGGTTGCTAGAGGAATGATGGATGGTAGGCATGCTGTAAGGCAAGTACAGTAAGCTTGCTTGACTGGGTGGGTAGATTACGTGGCTGATTATTATCGAGTCTTCACCGTGAAATTGATTCAACTTTGTTCTATGTTTCAAATTTTCATAATAACATGTTGGGAAAAAAAATCTACAAGGCCATAAGTTCCTAATAACTACATTTTTTTATCCTCAACCCTTCTCATACAGGGTTTGTTTTCTTCTTTCTTCTGCCTGGAGAACACCAGGCTGTGGTCTGAAACAGAACAGCCAGGCAAGGCCTCACGCTGTGTGCCGGGCCACACAGGCCTGTGGATTTCAGAGTCTTAGAAACCTTTCTAGTACCCTCTTGTACATGAAGAAATAAGTTGACAGATTTGACCTATAATTTATGGATAGGAGAGACATGAGAGCCCACAGAATTTATAATTTGAAGGTCAATATAATTAGAAAACAATTGTAAGTCAAATTTTAATTGAGATAAAATTATGAACATTTGAGGCAACCAACAAAACTTTGTTATCACAAATCTGAGTAAGTGAACAAATTAAAATTTATTATAACAGGGGCTGGCCTGTGGCCGAGTGGTTAAGTTCGGGTGCTCTGCTTCAGCAGCCCAGGGTTTCGCTGGTTTGGATCCTGGGCGCAGACATTGCACAGGTCATCAGGCCATGCTGAGACAGTGTCCCACATTCCACAACTGGAAGGACTGACGACTAAAAATATATACAAATAGGGGCCGGCCTGGTGGCACAGCGGTTAAGTGTGCATGTTCCTCTTTGGTGGTCCGG